>NC_081560.1:68596323-68857042 GCF_022355385.1 Mustela nigripes
TTCTTTTCTCCTGATGGCTTTAAATTCCCTTCAACATTCATTGCTAATATTACATATTTTACTTACATTTTGTAAGTGAAATGCTATATATTTTATCTGTCCTATCGGCCGTCCCTTCCACTAGGGTTTAAGTGCCAGAAGGACAGGGTGTTTTCTCTTTGTTCCCGAAAGAGTTCCCAACAGGTAGTAGGCACTCAACAAAGACCTGTTCGGTTAATACGATGGGGCTGGGTACGATTCAGGGGTTTAACTTCCTCCTCCATCGATTATGATCTGATCTGAAGGTTTGGGTCAGAAGAAGTAAAAACACAAAGGAGAGGAAAGAGGAAGAAGCAGGAAAGTGGAGCTGGGTGAAGGTAGTCCTCTGTCCCTTACAAACAGGACCTGGCTGTCTTGCCGCAGCCGTCCCCAGCCTGAGGCGCCGTCACCAGGCCCTGCGGGGCGGTTCCCATCAGGACATGCAATGTGCTGTCGTGAGGGGCTTCACTGCGGGAAAATGAGCTCAAAGCAGCATCCAACGTGGCATCACGTTTGACATTAAAAATCATCGGTGTGGCCAATTTGGTATTAGCGGAAGTAAAATGGAATTTCACACACTCCTACTGGCTGACGGAATGAAAAGGAATGGTGGTTGTAACAATAGTTACTTTTGCAAATTGAATGTTAATTTTATAAGACTGGAGCCCCATCCAATAGATATTCAACACAGAAGGGTAAAGACGCTGGTCCTGCCAAGGACCTATTTGACATTTGGCTTCCACTTTTGGCAACAGGTAAGGCCCCATCTGCTGACGTAACAATTCAGTTGAGTCTACTTCTGTGACTCCATTATTCTTTTTCTTTTGAAGGAGTGGGTAATCAAGACGAGTTAATTCATTAATACTTGGAGCATCAGGAAATTTGATAAATGAGCTGCAACTGATCTTAGAATTTGCGATGAGGTGTGGGTGGGTTTATGTCCTGTCAAAATGTGGTATGCACAGACAATGGAATATTATTCAGCCTTAAAAAGGAATGCAGTCCTAATACATGCCCCCTCATGGATGGAACCTTGAGGATCTCATGCTAAGTGAAGTAAGCCAAACCCGAAAGGACAAATATTGTGTGATTCCACTTATATGAGGTCCTAGAATAAGCAAATTCATAGACAAAAATTGGAATAGGGGTCACCGGGGGCTCACGGAGGTAGGAATGGGGAGATATTGGGTACAGAGTTTCTGTTTAGGATGATGAAAGTTTCTGGAAATAGTTGGGGGTAATGCTTGCAAAACCCTGTGAGTGTACGAATGCCACTGAATCTTACCTTTAAAGTGGTTAAAATGACACATTTCATGTTATGTGTATTTCACCACAATAAAATAATCCCCTCCTCCATAAAAAGAAAAAAAAAAATTCCAGGACACAGCCAATGAATTAGTCCTGCTTCAGTGCTTTCCCATTCTCTAAAAATTGGGATACTTGTTAACAGAGGACACAGTTTTTTGCAATGAGAATCATTTATTCAGTTTCCTTTATCAAGAAATGTACCATCTTCCACTTGGCTTTGTGGAAGCTTGAAATGTGTCGTTGCGTGCATTGTAGTGAGTGAGTTTTGCTAGGAATTAGAGATCTACAAGACAGGAGTTAGTTGCTGGGCCCAAAAGGGGTTCCCTGCGGGACTGTCAGCTCCGCCTGGGCAGGAGACAGGTCTGCCACTTACCAGTACCCGCTCTCCGGGAGCTGAGCTGCTTCCGGAGCACACGGTGGGAACTCAGTAATCGTGTGTCAAATGAACAGGTACCCCGGGCTTGGGTGTCCTTCTCTTCTCTCACCCCAGCTCACATCTCTGGAGGGTTTCAACCGCCATGCAGTTCAGAAATCGACAGCTACCCCTCCCAAAGCCAGCAAACAGCACAGAGCCCCCAGACACACATTTTCCTTGTCTAAAGAAAATGGCGGGATCTACGTAGATTGTCTGACACTGTGATGGATGGGTGTTTGCGGGGACAGAGAAGGCCTGGGGCTGATTCTGGCCAGAGGATGTCTGCTTGGCTGCCTCCTTTGGCCGACCTGGCCTGTCTCCAGGGAAAGAATGGATGATGGCTCTGGGAGGAGGCTCTGCTGGGGGGCTTGGCCCCTGTAGCCCCATCATGGACTTGCGGGGAGAGGTCTCATTTAGAGCAGGGAGCCCAGGGCAGGGCAGCGCCAGTTTGCCGCAGCTCCCCGCCCACACTCTGGCCTCTGCAGTGAGTCACCAGCAGCTATTACATGGTCTCTAGGCGCTGAGGTGTCCTGGCCTCTGTTTGAGGTACACGGTAGATATTACTTCTCCAACGGAGAGCTGGAGGTAAACAAATAGATGTGATTTCTCCCCAGTAGAAGGCAGCCAAGATGATGAATGGTGGAATTAAGAATCATTGGTATTATTTATGATCCTGGTACAAAGCCTCGACAGCAATCTGTGCAGTCATCACATGCTTGCGACTTATATTTAGAAAATAAACAGCAGAAGAACAGGGAGTTAAATAACATCAGAAAACCAAAGAAGAAACTTTTCCCCTACTCCATGGCAAAAATTAGACCCTGGGTGATCATTTCTTCTCTGGCTGTACAGCCTATATTTTAGCCATTAAAGAGGAGCCTACATTTCATCAATGTGCTCATTCAAAACGAATCCACATTTCCTGGTTGTTTTCTGAATGCTTATAAAAATATCATTTGCACATGTTTTTGTAGAAGGAACTCTTTTATGCAGCACTTAAAACTTTTTCTTAGGTTTATGCACAGATGTTAGTCCAGATGACTTCCTCTGACTTCTAACAGTCTTGCTTGCCATTCTGCATTTTCCCCTTCCCTCCTCTGTCCTGGAAACTGATGAAATGCTAATATAGATGGAAAGTCAGAGGAACTCTCTGAGCGATATTGAAATGCAGCAGAATTGTGCTCTGGAACCAGCAGTGTGGAGACCGAGGAGAACAAGATGATAGCTTCCCCTGAGAGATTGTTCCGTCACCTCTCAATTGTTTTCACTTTCTGTCCTTCCTTCTCTCCCTGTTTTAACCTGGAAGTCCCTGGACTTTAACACACTCGTGGATAACATATCTGTGGATCCTGTGACAGGGGACCTTTGGGTTGGATGCCATCCCAATGGCATGAAGATCTTCTTCTATGATCCGGAGAACCCTCCCGCATCAGAGGTTAGTTTGAAAAATGAATCAGATTGGCGACCTTATTCCCCGCTGTTTCTCGGTTGGAAGCATAAATCTCAATTACATGTGCAAATATAAGGAGAGACGTGGATAGATGATCCAAATGACGAGAGAGAAAAAGGAGTTTGACTTTGGGAGGAATTTTAGTCATAATCTAGGCAGGAGACAGATGGTACATTTACATTGGGTAATTTGAGGAGATTTAATAAGGGTCCTGTATACAAAGGTGTGGGCATACGTAGGGAAATGAAAGGAAGATAATGCATTACTCCAGAGTTCGTGCGGGAGGCAGGAAGTGGTTACCAGAAAGTCGAATGAGAGCAGAGCTGAGTGTGGACAGGGTCCCCTGAGGGGAACCTGGCCTCTGGTTGGGGGACATAGACAACCAGTGGGGACCCTGCAGGTAGGAAGCCTGGAACAAACACTCTACCTCCCTCTCAGTCCTCCCACTCCCCTGCTGCTGCTGCTCCTGGGCTGACCCTGAGCCAGAGCTTGAGGGCAAAGGAAACTTCATCGTAGGCTTTCGTGAGAGTCTCGGCAGAGTGGAGGGCTGGAGTCCCTATCTTTACTTCAGTGATGAGTTTCTTCAACTTGGGAATTCACAATAGTTAAAAAACAAAACAAAACAAAACAACAGAATGGACCGCAGGTCTAATCATTTGTTTGTAGCTTGCCTTTCCTTTTAATCCCCTGTTCCCGCGTGTCCGTATATGCCCAAGTTCACACAATGCGCCAGGCCTGATGTCCATATGGCGTCCTCTCCAATCCTTCCCTGCAGAATGGGAAGATCCATCACTTGCAGGAATTATTTTGGTTTAAAAGACCTTTCCTTCCCTCTTAGTTATAGTACCCAAAGACCCCATTCATCTTCATGGTCTTAACTCGGCAGACTATTTTGGCTGTGCAAACAAGAGTTTTGAGACGCACTTTGCTATAGGCATTTGAACATTTCTGTGACTCATCTGGGGTTTTCTGTTTTGAGTTTTTCAGTACGTGTTATACATGTTATTTATGTTAAATAACCGGTACCGTTTTTGACATAGTTTATGGCTATGTAGTCTTTTTAAAGTTTAGTTTTAAGAATCAGCCTCATTTCCACCCACCGAAAAACCCTTTTTCTTTTTAAAGCCCATGTCTTGGGGCGCCTGGGTGGCTCAGTGGTTTAAGCCTCTGCCTTCGGCTCAGGTCATGATCTCAGGGTCCTGGGATCGAGCCCCACATCGGGCTCTCTGCTCAGCGGGGAGCCTGCTTCCCCCTCTCTCTCTGCCTGCCTCTGTGCCTACTTGTGATCTCTCTCTATCAAAAAAAATAATGAAATCTTAAAAAAAATTAATAAAGCCCATGTCTCTTAGATTAAGTAACCCCCAAACCAAATGTGTATTTCCAATTAGTTTATGGCCCTTCATACCCTTTCTCTCCAGGCTTACAGGACAATCGTGATTATATTTAATGGCAATCCTTTGTGCCTTTTCCTGGTTCTTAGCTATTAGGATGGCTGTGTGGTATGTTTAACAGAATTGGGGAAGTGTATGCTGTGGTGTGTTCACTGTGCAGAACAAAGCAGAATGTTAGATTCTAATTTGTTCTTGCTTGTTAGCTCATCTGGTGAACTTAGGCCATTTGCTATAGCATGGACTTGGTTTGCTGTTCTGGAAAAAGTGCTTCCTTTCCAATGATGGATCTGGTAAGGAATAGCAAAAAGTAGTAACAATCCATTACCTAATGCACTGCCCCATGGAAGAGTGACTGACTTTTATTAGAAAGAGGCTTACTTAAGTCAAGGTGCCCCATCACCTATTTCCCAGTTAAGTAACTACTATGTCTGTCTTTTGGGCTGGCTGTTTTACTTTTTATTTTTATTTTTGTTTAAAGATTTATTTATTTATTTTAGAGAGAGAAGGAGAATGCATGCACTAGTCGGGGGGGAGGGACAGGGAGAGAGAATCTTCCAGCAGACTCCGGACTGAGCACATCGCCCCCACACTGGGCTCCATGAGATCAGGACCTGAGCCAAAAACCAAGAGTCTGAAGCTTAAAGGACTGAGCTGCTCAGGTGCAACTGGGGCTGGCTGTTTTAAAAAGGTCCTTTTAAATGCTCCCATTAACCCTTTATATATAGGCACTGGCCCTCCCAGTTTGCATATTTGGTGTTTTTGTATGTAAGCATCCTTTCTTCCAGACACTGTATTTTATCCTAAAGGCTTAAAAATGTTAAGAAGTTAAGAGTTGAAAAGAAACTTAAGGGTTAAAACCTCTGCCTTCAGCTCAGGTCATGATCTCAGGGTCCTGGGATCGAGCCTTGGGTCAGACTCCTGCTTTCCCCTCTCACTCTGCCTGCCTCTCTGCCTACTTATGATCTGTCAAATAAATAAATAAAAATCTTCAAAAAATGAAAAAAAATAGTAAGCTAATGTTCCTTCTTTGATAGGTGATCCAAATCCAGGACATTTTAACAGAAGAGCCCAAAGTTACACAGGTTTATGCAGAAAATGGTACAATGTTGCAAGGAAGTTCGGTGGCTTCTGTGTACAAAGGGAAGCTGCTAGTTGGCACCGTGTTCCACAGAGCTCTCTACTGCAAGCTCTAGCAGGTGGATCTGCCCCCGTGTCACGCACACCGTGAGCCCACCATTTCAACGGCTTGTTGCATCTCCAGGGCCACGGTGATCTGGTCTGAACCGTGAGCACTGACCCTCCATTTGCACTTCAGGAAGGAAGACAGTGCTATTTACCTGGGAACAGAATCAGTGCATAAGGCTTTTTAAAGTACAGTAACAAATCAGTCTAGAAATACTCGAAAACTCCATTTACCAATAAAAATCCTGTCAATAAAATGGCTATAGTTGCCGCATCAGTTGTCCGGCCTTAAATCGTTTAACTGCGTGTGATCCAAATGTCCTTTCCCTAAAATGGGTGTGGCCTGGGGAGCCCATGACGCTTGCTGCTGCCTTGCTGAATCTTGTTCTGGAAACAGAGGAGCATAGTGATCTCACGAGTCGTCCCAGACCGCAGTCCTCAGGAACTCTGGGTCACCTGCTGGGAAACTATAGGTGACCTACGAAGTTTCCCTCAGCTCCAGGCACCCCTCCTTAGCAAAGCCATGGCACAATCTGAATCCCATTTCCCCTCCGGTGTAGGACTTTCTCAGTAAATGGAAACCTAAATGACCCCCATTTCTCCTTTTACTCTCACTCAGTTCTCTGGTAGCGATGACATGTAGGAAAATCTTAACATTCTTGGGAGTGTTGTGATCTCAGCATAAACTGTACATGTTAGTGGCTTTGCCCCATTGAAAAGAAGTTTGTTGGGGCGCCTGGGTGGCTCAGTGGGTTGAAGCCTCTGCCTTCGGCTCAGGTCATGGTTCCAGGGTCCTGGGTCCTCATCAGGCTCTCTGCTCAGCAGGGAGCCTGCTTCCCCCTCTCTCTCTCTGCCTACCTCTCTTGCCTACTTGTGATCTATGTCTGTCAAATAAATAAATAAATAAATAAAATCTTAAAAAAAAAAGAAAGAAAGAAAAGAAGTGTGTTAGCTTCAGTGATTGAAGATGGACTGAGGCCCATAATCCATTCAGGTAAAGCTAAATGCCCCCGAAGACAGTACTGTTGTTACAAGTGGTAGTGGGGCTGGTTTTTGTTGTTGCTGTTGTTGGTATTTTTAAGTAAGCTCCCCACCCAGGGTGGATCCCAACATGGGGCTTGATCTCATGACCCCAAGACTGGAGACCCAGCCTGAGATCAAGAGTCAGACGCTTAACTGACTAAGCCACACATGACACCCACTGCCCATCCCCTCAACCAGGTGTTGTTTTGTTTTTTGTTGTTGTTTGTTTTTTTCTTATTGTAATTTGCAGGGGAGGCTCACAAGAAAACAGTAGAAAGGCAAACAAAAAAAAGTCAACAATCTTGCCCTATCTTCTGAGGGATGTGATTAGGAAGAAGAGATGACTTTGGTCATTTTCTTATTGAAGCTGGTATGAAAAGGATACTTGTTTTTATTTGTCTGTCTCTTTTGAAAGTATGGCTTCCCGGCCAGATGAGTTCTTTGGGATGCTAAGGCAGTCACATTAGAAACAAAGTTCCTCCAAGGCACTTGCCATGATGACGTCAGGTCTGGCATTTTGGGGAAAACGGTCTGCTGATAAATTGAGAACTGTCAACATCTTAAGGCTACTAACTTAAAGGAATAAATGGGAACATTTTGTTTGGATCGAAAAACACTTTTCTCATATCGGATTAGAGTTGTTTTAGTCACCATTTCAGGGAGCATAATATCATATGCCCTAGGAGCACTCAATTACTCAGTGACGCTGTTCACAGCTCTTGAAGTTGGATTTTCTCAAATATTGTCTTGAAACTATTGATGGCTTTTGGGCTTATGTTGAAAAAGCCCCCATATTTCCTTTAAAAAGAGTTGCTTGATCTCATCAATGAAATAACTACATTCTATTCCCTCTTGTTCTTGACAGAATAAGCAAATTCTTCCCCCAACCCACCCAACAGAAAAAGCAGGCAAGCTATTCAGTTTGACATAGCATATGCTTACGGCCAGTCAAAAAGGGATATGTGCTTCCCCTCAGTGAGGGGTTTCATAACATACTCTGAGGAAGAGAAAAACCAGCTTATTTCATTTATTTTTTGGTGAAGGTTTAGTCACAGATCAATTATGGCTCGTGTGTGTGTGAGAGAGACAGAGACAGAGAGCGAGAGAGGGAGAGAAACTGATATCCTTCATTTGCTACATTCGAGTCTTCAGAACATTTAAGGTTTTAGAAATAAAATTGCCACCAAGAACCCCGTCCCGTGGGCCGGCCTGCCCTGAGCTTGCCCTGTGCTGTGCGAGGCGAGGCCCGCCACTGACTGTGTTTGTCACAGAGCCTGGCCAGGCTGACAGGTACTGGAAACACGCCGTGGGAATCAGAAGGCGGGTGAGGAAGCTTCTAGTGGAACACCTTCTACTTTATACCCAGTTCCCTAACTGTGCTTTCATATGTAATGCTAGCTGCCAATTTACACTTTGCTGGGGCTAAAACTCATTTTTAGTTTCACTTCCCTGGAAAACGTGCACTCTGCTCTTGCTTGATAGATGCATTTTGGCAGTTAATACAGGTTTACCCAGTCAGGGCTTGTTTTAGTTGAAGGTGAAAATGGAAGAGGGGAAAAAAACCCAAACCAAAAACCAGCCTACTCCGACAGATGTCTGTATTTCTCTTTTTATTGCATTCGTTGTCTAACAACAATAATACTCATTGGCAAGAAATTTATTTACACTGACAAATTTAATCACAGGTATTTTTAGATTGGTCAGAAAACAGAGGACCATTGTGATAGTTTGCTTCAAATGCCTCTGAAAACCAAAGAGTAAGAAATGTCGCTTGAAACGGAACAATCTAGAGAAGTACATATTAACCAAGCACAAGAGAACAATTTAGACGTGGCACTATTGTCTCTTCCATGCAAATGGTCAGACACCGAAATGTACAAATTAAAAGTTTCAGATAACATGCTATCCATACTTATTGGACTTAAAAGGTTTTTCAAACAACCCTTTTCCTTTAGTGATACATAAAGAAAAGTTAAAATAAATCAACTTCTTACGATGGAATAGAATTCATTCTCTCTTGTTTCTCTTTCCAGCTGGCCGGGTTGGTTAGTGATACGTAGCAGGCGTGCTTGTGGTTTAATAGCACCACCATTAAAAAATACAAAAGCAGTAGGGGCGACCATAAATTATATTAAGGAAAACATATATAGATAAAGATAGATAATTTGAGGGGTTTCACAAAACACTAACTAAATCTGATGTTGTTGGGAGGTGTGATCTTGCTGGAGTGCCTATTCCCACTTTTCAAGGTAATTTAACTCTTCGTGGCCAATTGTTCTTTCACGGGTGAAAGATTTAAATCCTTTAAAGAAAACCTGGGTGTCTGGATACAACAGCTGAAAGCAAGAGAAGTGGACACCTTCCAACAACATACTCCCGCTCACAGCCGCTTGCATCGTGTTTGGCACTGACCTAACCATGCCGTCACTCCACGGAAGAAGTAAATAGTGATCACGTGATGGCAACAGGGCCACCAGAAAGCCAGCAGGTAGTGACTGAAGCGTCACAGCTACCAAGTAGGTCGCTGGGGAGCATGAGCGAATGCACAAGAACACACGTGCAATTTTTAGCCAAGGAAACTGCGGTTCGCAGTTGAAAATGCCCAAAGCTGCATAAATTTCTGAGGTTCGACTCAGCAATGTGCAATCTTGACATCAAAGCATTAACCAAACATTTGAAGAAACTTTATCTTACTAAAATACCAAGTATCTAATAAATCAATTTTACCAAAATATATAAACATGTAGAAGGATAAGTGCATTTAGTAGAAATACTTACATTAAAAAAATCTCTGAAAATCTTATGAGTCATTCAATGTACACAAACACACAAAGTGGCAATAAGGCTATGATTACTGCTTGGGGTCCTAACTGACATGACCAAGTTCCATATACAATATATATATTTTTTATGCAGTGTCATTGCGGAGTGTGTGTGTGTGTGTGTGTGTATGTAAGGTGGGAATATATTCACACATATGTAGTTCTGTACATCTACACACGCAGCATGCACATTATCGAGAAGTTGCCTCTGGTTCTCTTAGGCATTACCTCCTATTCGTTCTCGAATCTTAAGCAGTTTTGGGGTTGGGGTAGGGTCAAGGACTGGAAATCATCCCGTTTCCGTCCTTCCCCAGTCTGTAGGTCCAGAAGCAGGTCACATGCTGTGATTGGTCCACACCGCGTACATACGTTAGCTTCAAGTCAGAACCATTCCCTCGACACATCCACACAGACGCTCACACAGCAGCACTGAAGACCCTCTGTTTACCCTAAAGGAGAACTTGAACCTTTTATTTTCCAGGGGAAAGTAGATTCTGTAAGCTTTCTCTTTGCCCTCTGGCTTCCTGGTGGGGTCAAGTCTACACCGCTATGCTAAATTGTTCAAATACTACTGGTGTACTGTGTAGTAGGATCCCCCCCCCCCGCAGTGTTTTGGACCAAGACTAAATTTCCTGAGACTTTAAATACTTAAGACAAATATAAAAACAAAAATCTGCCTACATACCCAGGCTGTTTTTCAGGAAGGAGCCACGGAAACACATTCATATTTCATATACCATGGCTTTCTTTTGAGAATTGACTCCCCAACCCTATTATCAGAAGGAAAACAATTCTAGTGGAAAATATGCACATTTTATTTCTGGTCCTCATCCTTCCATGCTTAGCTTCAGAACAGTAGAAGGATAGGTCCTTGATTAAAGATAAATTTGAAAAGCTGTTTTTAAAAACCCTGGGCTTTTGTTTTTCATTTTACCTTTCCTTCAGAAAGCACTGAGGACTTAGCACTAAGTAGGTGACGTGAACTATAGTGACCAGTATCCACCAGATTGAAATGCCCCTCACCAGGGCCCTACTGGGACAGAAAATTTAGTGGTTTAAATGGAATTTGGTAATTCTTAAATATGTCAATGTAATGAGGAGCTACAATACCTCTAAAGTATAAATAGTTCTTTGAATCATGGGGACCTCTCCGTTTAGACTCTTCAAACACTGGTTTCTGCTCTTGAAGCTCGGTCTATATAATCTTTAACATTTATAAATGAGTTAGAACATCCATATAAATGCAATTTTTTATTTACCTTTTAAAATATAATTTTAAAGCACATGTTGATCCTATTACACCAACAACCTAGACGAGAATTCTTTGTCCTCAGCAAAAAAACCATAAAGGTTAATTAAGGTCCTAGATCGAACAATCCGTGACTGTTTTTGTAGCTCAGGCCTGGGGGCAGCTTATGATCTCGGGCCAGGGATGACATAGGATGAAAGGCAGCAGCAAGGGTTAATTGGGTTCCTCCCCTGTCCTCTTGGCACTTTGTTGGCAACAACAACAAAGAAGCCCAGAGTAGGTGGTCCCATTTCATGCCCCTTGAAAGTTAAGTTTGGAATGAGCACTAGCACACAGCCGTCACGAACCACGGTGGGTTCAAAATACTTCCGTGATGTTGAGGGCTGGAAACCCATGGCAACCCCAACTAAAGGAGGATAACGTGGAAGGACAGTTTTACTGTCATGAAATTAATGGTGGACTTCATCAATGTGCCCAAATGGGTAAAATTAGGTTCCTGCCCTAATGAAGCACTCTGAAGTACACTTTGGATTCAGGCAAAAAAAAAAAAAAAAAAAAAGGAAGAAGAAGAAGAAGAAGAAGAAAAAACCTATTACATAGATTGTGAGTTACTTTAAGGGAGATGGTCTTAAATCAACTAATCCATTATAAAAACTAAAGTCCTTTAATGGAAAACTCTGTCCCTGTCTACAGCTTGACCTCATCACACATTCCCTACCCCGCAAAGCATTACCTATACCCCCAAAACAGATTGGCTATTGTTAGAGTCATACTGAGCTGTCATTGAAGGAATATAGTTCATAGCAACCAGATATTCCCTTTTTGTTCATTTTCTGATAAATAAAAAAAATTGCAAAGTTCTTACAGTTCATGAAGCAACAAGTCTATGTTAAACTGTAGGGACACCGAAAACCACTAGCATTAGAGTAGGAGTTGTTGAAGACACTGGGACCTCAATTAGGCATCATGCACTAGAGTCAAGAAAAGAAATAATATGAATAATAAATAATATGAATAAATGTTCATAAGTTCTGAGGTCCTGCACTTTGTTTTCATACTCTTCGATCAATCAGTTACAGGTCATCCTTGGCTGGACAGTCAAATCAAGTGCCTTTTACAATTTCAGCAGTTTTAAGTAGTAATATTAAAATAACTCATTAAGACCTAAAATCACTGTAACTTAACTTAAAAATCAAAATACTTATAATACAAACTATGTGATTTGAGGAAGAAGGATTTGATTTATAATATTTTCAGCTGGTCATTGGTCTAAACATTGGAAGCGTACAAATAAAGTTCAAGAACAATACTTCTAAAACATTTAAGGAAATGTGATATACTAGAGATCATAAATTATGTGCAGAGACTGAGACTTATAGACATTTCCAGTATGTACAGCCATTTTCAAATATTACCAGAGTGTAAACATCACTTAAGATAATCATCCTCTATTTCCATTCCTAAAATGAATATAGAGCAAAACTTCCAGTGTGATCCAGATCACTTTTTTCCCCCCGAAGATAAGCAAAAATGGCAAAAAATTTACATTAGCAAGCACTAGTATTACCAGATTTTGACTAATTTAGTCTTTTAGTATTAGAAAAGATCTGCTGAATTTTGTAGTTCATGAATAGTGATTCCTTGTTTCTCAGGATATTAATAAATAGCAAAGCACCACACATCTCAAATATTGATAGAGTATCCAGTATGGCAGTTTCATTATCATACAGCAAATGAAGATAGTCAGAAAGACATACATAGCGACTCCAATCATTGTAAAACACAATGTTACTTTATGTCAATGTTTCTGAGCATTGAATGAATGATCTGTACTAGGGACAATAGGATCAAAGTAGAACAGACAATACTCTGTCACCAAAAAGGAAACAGGCCTTAGGGAGAGACAGGATTATAAGTTTCTAGTGTAGCCAATTCCAGATTTCAGATATTCAGGCAAGCAAAAAAAAAAAAAAGAAATATATATATATATATATATTTTTTTTTTAATTAATTAAAAAAAAAGTCACAATGTCCAAAATACAAGTTGGTGCTAGATGGGCGGGGCCCCCTTTACATTATCTGTTACCTGGAACCTTCAAAGGCCTTCCCCAAGCTCTGTGTAAACGACCTGTCCAGTGTATGGTACAGACAAAGATCCCCCCTACAATGTAGTACCTCATTTTATAGCCAACGCAGAACCGGAAAATGGATGACCTCATTTTTATAGCCAATGCAGAACCGGAAACACAAGCATAAAAAGCAAAACAACAACAACAAACAATAACCGATCATTGGAAGTGTCTCAAGATGAGTTTATTTTCTCCTCCTTCTACCCTAGTCTCTTCTGCTTGAATTAGTTGGATGAAATGCCGAAATCCTTCATATACTGGCTTTAAAATCAGCATAACTGTCTCCGCTGGTAGACTGTCTCCTATGAACTCTCTTAAACAAACTTTACCTGTAACATGGAAATCTCTAAAGAATGAAAGAGAACGGCTCAGAAAAACCATTCAAAACATCTATAAAATCTGTCAGCTCTCCTTTACGGGAACATTCTGTGTGCTCAATAAAATTGCTTCTCTGGTTGAGATGTGTTACTCACATCTAAATTTTCTCTAACTGGTATTTCTATTTTTCTTAAAAGTACATTTGTTAAAACACTAACTAAGCCCACTTGGGAAATCTTAAGTAGAAAATATGTGACAAGTTCCTGATTATGTCACAGTCAGGCTGAAGACTAGCCAGAATGTTCCCCAGGAGAGGAAACCTGAAAATGCTGGTTTCCTTAAAAATCAATTTCCTGTTCAATTTGTTGGGGGAATAAAGGAACTACATTATGTGTGTCTGTGTCGCTGAACTACTGAACACATAGCGGGAGCAAAGTAAACAATGGATCCCAACATCCTGGGGCTGTGTTAACCTCTGATTTTTTCCTTTGTTCAGCTCAATCTGGAGGACAAATGTTACCCTCAGAACCCCGAGGTAATACCCACATCCACAATCTGAGGGCTTCTGCTTCCTTCTGGGGTTAACAAATCATGAATTCTTTTCTCTCTTTCGGATGCCCAGCAAACAGAAGAGCTTGCTTGCTTTTTGCCACCGGATATAATTATGCGGCCTGGCACCCGTGTTGTTACAGTGGGGTTGTCTCACTGTCCAGACACAAACACTGTCCACACACTGGAGCAGATTCCGGAGCCCCGATCTCACGGTAGAGTGGGGCTCTTGGCCACGCAGATACAAGCCACTGCATAGTTTCAGGATTCCCAGACTGAAAAGTCATGGTGCTCTGAGACACACCATGCTTTTCCTGGGCAGGGTAACACCGATTCCCCCAGGGACACCACCCACCCAATGCAACACAAGAGGGTGGTAAGTAAGAGAAGAGAGGAACACAGCTATTTTGCATCTTTCACAAATGAGACCCTTGGTTTGGTAATAAACAAAGGTGGCTTGGGATTATTTCAGGAGGCGAAAATTAAAAGTGTATTCTATTATTGCAGAAAATGCAGGTATGTCACACGCGGTTCCCCACTGGGCCTAGAGCACATTACCCCTGCCATCAGTTCCTTCCGTCCCCGGGAGGAGACCAGGGCGGGAAGAGGGGAGAGCTGTCTGGGAGGGGGTGTGCGTCACTGCTCGCCAGCACCCTCTGACACAGCGGTCATCTTTTCTGTCTTTTTAGACTTCCTCTGCATCTGCTCTTGCTCCTTCCTCCTCAGCTTTTCTCTTTGTTTTTCCATCTTCTCTTGAGCCTTCCGAGCCTTCTCGAGAGATACCTTCATTTCCTTGAGTTTTTTTTTGACCACGGCTCGATCCTGGGATGACGTCATTCCCAGAGCCTAGGAAGGAAATACATAAACAAATTGAACTTGAAAACCAGTGACCTCTCTGCCTAGGAAGAGGCTGATATCACAATGTGTTCAGACTCAAAAACTGATTTAAACATAATCAAAGAGGTAAAAACCTAGAAAAAGCTGCTTACATTTGCCAAAAATCTCCATACTTAGGGGCTAAGCTTTATTTGCCCTTCGAAGTGCCTAGCACAGCACACCTTAAATCCCATTAAATACATGCTTGCCAAACTGGTAACTAATGGGTGAAGGAATTTTAAAAAGGGGGGGGGGGTAAAATTCGGTTTCTCCAACCTTTGGGCCATAGACATTTACAAGCAAGAGTATCGCTAAACTTGTCAATATTTTTAAAAGCTAGGAGTGGGCACCTGCTGCCATAGAGGGCCCCAAGAAGGGCAGGGAGAACGGAAGTGGCTTCCTTTTTGCCAATGTAGTCACTTACAATGAGGACCAAAAATGTCTTTGGGGCCGGAATGTTCATGTCAGCATGACTAGCCATTCTCTCCCTGTAGGCAGACCTATAAAGGATTCCTATTAATGAGGATGTTGCTTAGTGAGCTTGGAACTCAGAATAAGGGGAGTTGGTTGCATACTCTAAATGTTTCCTGACCTTCAGAATCAACAGCGGGATGCATCCATCTCCCCAACAGGGACAGCCTTGTCAATGGGGCCTTCATAATCACCGACTATTGATTGATCTCTAACCTTTTCAAGACTGTCAGGAGATACTCATCTGCCCTTCAGCCCAACAGGGGGCTGAGGTTGGGGATGGTGAGCCCAATGTAAGCTCTTTTTGCCCTTTTTCCACAGGGGTGGGTCCACACCCGCCCCCCACAGTCTCTAAAAGGGATGGACTGGACAGGTGAAATGAGAGTGGGATGGAGCAGGGGAGACATGGCCTGCACGTACTCGGGGAAGAAAGTTCTGAGGAGACTATCGTCCCACTTTTGGAGAGGTGTGCAGGGAGGAGCAGGGGTGGAGAAGAAATGAATAAAGAAGGAAAGATTCATGGATCTAGGAGAGTCCACGTTGGCCATTATTACAACTCCTACCGCACAGGAAGTCAACAGACTTCATTCGTGGACCACATGTCTGGGTAGAAGCAATGGAGTGAGCCCCTAGCTCTCCTACTCGGCAGCATCCTGTTTGATTCGGAATCTCTGACGACTTTCCGAAACTTTGTTTACTGCTCAGAAACAATGCAATGTCCTTTCTGCCGACCATTGATGAGAATTCCCTCTCAGACAGGCAGAACACTCTTGTCTCATGGAAACACTTCAGGTACCATGAGCGACACAACTGACACCTGGTAACCTCACACAGAGACAGAATTCTTTACCTTCAGTTTATTTCCATCCAACTGCAGGAGTTGCTCGCCAGTGACGTTTTGGGCACTGAATTCAGATACATACTGCTCCAGGTTTAGGCTCATTAGCCAGTGGGAAACCTGCTGCACGCTCCATTCATGGACCGCCCGACTCTGACACTGACTGTGTTTGGGAGACTGTCCATCATCAAGGATCTGAGGTAGGAATGTTATGCAGGGTTGTTAAAGGACCAAAAAGCTACGGCTCGCCACGGCCTATTATGCTATCAAAAGGAATTTCTTGCCTACTAGAGCCACATTTATCTTTACGCCATCAAATGAATAATAAGTTAATGGTTGTAGTTGTGTGTGTATCACACATGCATAGTTATTACCTATATATTTTTTTTAGGTATTTGGAAATTTGAAAAATTCCCCCAGATAAAGCAGCATTATTAACGTAGGATGTTTACTACTGGAAAATACACTCCAATGTTGCAAGCCTTTACATTAGAACACTTTGGAAAGAGTATGAGATGCGGAAAGCAAGTATTTGATTCATCTCTATATGCAATGCACCACTCTGCGTGCAGCCTCAGAGAAGACGTTAGAGGTCTATAAAAATACATGTAGAAATCGTGAGGTAGCTTCCCCTCCAAAGAGGAAAGGCTTAAGTCCTCAAGCATTGTGAGGGGAAATTTCACAGCCAGGGTTTCATTCGAGCAGCAAGCAAACCCGTGAGGAAGGCGGGGCAGGTAATGTCCATAATGACTTTTAATAAACGAGTCACGTGCGGCTTAGCCCGGAGCACGGAGCAGGGGACCGGGAGAGCTCAACGGTCTGTGGTTCATTCCAAATCTCTGGCTCCGCCCAGGGCACAGCACCACTTTGGACAGCACAGAGGGCAGCTTGGTTCCTAGAACCTCTAAGCTGAGAGGCGATGAAGGCGATGACAGGTTTGGGAGGAGAGACAGGAGTCACCTCGGGGAACACTGACGAGGGGATGGGGAAGCCGAGATGAAGGCAGAGGGGGTGGAACAGAATGGACCGTGTCAAGGTAGTGGTGATGGGGGGATCGACCGAGGGGCTCCGAGGGTAGAACCTGGTGATCCTCTTGCCTCAGAAACATCGCTCCAACTTAGGGACAGACGAGGGCAGAGAGCAAAATGATTTCACGCACGGAAACCCTCCGGGACAGACACAAGTGGTCTTGTACTGTTTAGGTTTCAAATC
Organism: Mustela nigripes; assembly: GCF_022355385.1. NCBI lineage: Eukaryota > Metazoa > Chordata > Mammalia > Carnivora > Mustelidae > Mustela > Mustela nigripes. The sequence goes on from NC_081560.1 coordinate 68,613,575, forward strand.
ATTTTGCGGAGAGAGAAGAGGAGGTTCAAACAATACCACAGAAGCCACCACACGCAGCCCACTGATAGCTCACCTCGTCATCTATCATATCCAGGCTCTGAGTGAGGGAGCAACAAAGGAATCAAAAAGAAAAGTGTTACAGAACTAGGAGACACAACATACACAGTACAAAGATTTAAAATTAAAATCTCAAGAGGACGGGCAGAAAAATTTAGGAGACGAAAAGTTTTATAAAACAAAAATCATGTTAGAAAGAAGTAACTTTGAGCAAATATGTAGAGCAATGGTATCTTTTTATTTACATGGCCTCTCCTCCTCCCGCCCCCACCCTCCATAGTGGCATTTCTGTCCTCTCCTCATCTCTTGAAACACTAAGTCCATTAGTCATGTAATTTCCTGTTTCTCTGGAAACACACTGATCTTCTGGGAATTCTTGGCAATGCTAACTTGACCCTGGCTTCCAAATCAGTTTTTCTCCCCTCTCCACTGCAGTGGTTGTCAATCAGGGGCGACGCTCAACTTGGGGTGGAGGTGATAGTGGGGGTAGGGGTAGGGGGTAAGGGTGATGGTTGGGGGGTGAGGGAGAGAGGGAACGGACAGTCTGAGCCACTCCCTATTCTTGCTCTCTGTGCCAACCCTCCCACACCCACCCCCTTGCTCAAAGTCCTCTCAGTAAAGTCAGAGTAATGCAGAGGAGGTCCCTGGAGAGCTTTCAATGGACTCAGAAATAATACTTTGCCTTCATATTGAGAGAGAAATCGTGAAGATTTCACATCAAACAAGAAAACATGGTCCCCATGATTCACACGCAAAATCTACGTTTTCTCGGGGATTGGTGACGGGTACAATGGACGATCTGAGAAGGTGGGTCTGCGTGAGCGCCCCGAGCGTACCTCATCTGACGACAGCGCTAAGGACTGAGAGAGCCCCGCTGTTTTGGGTTCCGCTCCCAGGCCACTGAGGTCTGCTGAACTGGTACTGCTGGGACTGAAGTCATCGTTGAAGGTAAAATTCTGTGAAAGTAAATGAAGCTCAGGGTTAACTGGGCACAGTGAGAGAACCAGTGGTAGGTGCATCTGCAAGTCCTACAAAGGTTCTCTTTAAGTCATCTTCGGAGAAATTCACATTTGGTTTGGTGATGACCTTCAAGCGGCGGTGGTGGAAGGTACCGTGCCTTTTGCAACTGATGGGGAATTCTGGGCGCTTTCTCCATCAGATGAAAGGATAGGTGTTTTTGGAGCAATCATTCTTCAATCCCTCTTCAAGGATACAGGCTTCATTATCCTCTGCAACTGCTCAGAGGAGTAACATTAATAAGCCTATCTTCTTTGACCCTACTCGCGATGAGTAACAGTACAAGTAAAAATACAAGATGGTGTGGAGAGCCTGAGTTATTAGGAACAGATGGCCATCCATATTAGAAAGGTAGCTCAAGCACCCCCTGGGAAGGATCGCTTGCCATGATAAATACTGAGAAAAGGCAAATTGTCCCCTGGATATAACCTTCAAGATGATGAGTTCTGGGGGAGGTCAGAGTCTGACAATATACTCGTAGTTACATGCTAAAATACGACTCTCCCACGGCACCTGCAGAGCTCCAAAGAGGCTGCAGAACAGATACACTCTCCCAATAATCACCTGGGGCCGGTGGAGTTGGGGGGGTGGGGTGTAAAAAAAAGAAAAGAAAAGAAAAGAAAAAAACAACTTCCCCAGAACTTCATCAAAATGTTCAGTGGCTACTCAAGTCAAGTAAATTCAGAATGACCACATGGCTGCACTTGTGAAAATATTTTTTAAACCAATCTGGAGTCCCTCCAGAACAAGCTAATGGTGGAATTATTCAAACTACGTTTAGATTTCTCAGCTCCAATACCAAAAATGTTTCAAGATCCAAGTGGTCTAGTAGTGCCAAAACTTCTTTTGCTAGTAATTCTAGAATGACTGGCTTCCGAGGAACTCTAAGCCCTTGGCCAACACCATCTTGTTCCATATTCTGCTTCCTTAGGAACTGGCCTGTTAGTTTTCCATTAGGCTCCCTGGCTACTGGGTTCTGTCAGTTGTCAAAAATAACTACCGTGCCAGAGGCTGCAGAATTCTGTTCCAAAAAAACCCCAAGTTTTGCTCAAACTTCCGACATGGAGACTAAATCCGAGCTCACGGAGCTAGGCTAGGAGAACATGTAAGCAGGAGAGCATTGAACACAACACATTACTATTTGATATGTCAACAGACACACAACCCACAGCCCTGTCAAGACCTTGTGAGCTGCTGACCTCAAGAAAAGAGTTAAATTCAAGTCACATTAATCACACATTTCTGCTTGAGAAAGAAAAGCGAACACAGATAAAAGGAGACCAAACAACATGTGAAAGTTAGCCACTGTATGTGTTCCAATAAAATGTTAGATAAGGTTTGCAGCGTCATGCTGGAAATAACCATCATGTGTTTAAAAACAAACAACACCCGTGCAATTATATTTTCTATTTCTGCTCAAGTTAGAGAACTTTAGTGATGAGATTATAAGTTTTTCAAGGTAGAAGTTTGATTTAAAAAGAAGAGATAAGTAAGGGTGCTATGTCAGCACTGGTTTGTTTTAAAGAGTTTCACTTAGATATATTGAACACATATTCAGTCCCAAATTTATTTGTTTTCCAGTAAATCTTGAAGAGTACAGTAAAAATAGTCTTGTAATGTAATTTAAAGTGGAACGCTTGGTAAACAGATCTATCATACTGTTCCATGATTCAAATGCATCTTTCCCAGCATGGCTTAACTGTCAAACTGAGATTTAATAGCAATATGTGAAAAGACAGGCAAATCAAAGATTAACATACAATCTAGAATGGAACAGCATTAAGGAAGGTGATGGTTAAACAAGGCTTTCCTTTTCCCCCACACAAGAAATACCATGCATGGTTTACTGGAGGGTTATCACATTGGTTTCTCAGGTCCAGAGCAAACACACAAGTTGAGAATCCTTTCCAAAGACTGGAGAGGAGGAAGGATTTGGGGTTTTCTTGTTTGCTTTTTAAATCCATGTGTTTTCTACCTTGGACCCCTTTTTATCTGAAATTAGAGTTTCAGGAGAAGGCTGAAGGGGACGTGTAGGTGAAGGCAGGTCCCTGAAGGAATAGGATCCTTTTCGGCTCTCATTAAACCACGAGAAAGGGATGCACGGCGAGCGGGTGGAGGCCTGAGGCGCGGGGGATGGCTTGGGTTTCCAGTGTTCCAGCCTGCTTCTGAAGATCCTGTGTTACGGGAAAAAATGCGTATGTCAGACAAAGGAAGGACAGGTGTGACACTCGTTGAAGGGAATCCTGAAGGGAGTACGAATAAAGTTCACAGTAGCAGTTTGACAAATTGTTCTACATGGGAGAGGAACAATTTTGCAATTTTGACGAGGACATTAATCTTAGTAGCTATCTTTTTTGTATCGATGGATTCTAGAACAATGGTCAACATTTTCATATTGCTATTGCCACAGTGAATTCTTATTGTTCCTATTAAGTGGATGTGGCTGAACTGAAGTCACAGGGCACCGTCTTTCTGGAACTGCTATTAGGTTAACCATCACGTCATTCCCCTTATTTGGGTGACCGAGCAGTGCCTCACCGCCAGTGACATTAGCTCTCGGCCAGCATTCTTTCCTTGCCTTCTCTGAACTCATGCTTCCAAGAGTCTAGGATTTTAGAAGATGTATTTAAATAATTTGGAAATTTTAGGGCTTATGAAAGTTTAAGCAGAACACACGCCTTATTGGTTTTTCATCACAATTGGAGTGCTAGCCAGCCACATTAGCCGAATCGACTCAGGCATCGATAGAATGACAGATGTCACAGCCGATCGCCCTCACACCCCTTAGGAGGAAACCAGACCGCAAGTCTTAACACTCTATTTGGAGGCCCAGGATCTGTCACCTCTTGAGTATGGGGCCTTGGGCTTTCTCTCAGCCTCTATTTCTCCTCTGTAAAAGGTGGATATTTTATGTAGCTCCTATGTGGTTGTTAAGAATTAAATGAGGTAATACGTGTGAAAGTACCCGGGAAACTGTGAAAGTATAAAGGCCAAAGGTTATTGTTTAACATTTAAAGGATTCAAAGGTATTTGAGAAACACAGTTTGAAAACAGATATTTTTATGTGTGTGTATACTTGTGTGTTTGTATTTTTCTTCTGGTTAGAGAAAAGGAATTATCAAGAGCCGAGGCAGGAATGGGTGGTAGTTTCTGTGCATCCGGGAAGAGGTCAACCCTCAATCTGTCCAAATGAGTTTGACATGTGCCTATTATTTGTTGCGTGTTGATGTCACGACAACAGAGATTCCCTTTCAGTGAAAAGTGCCTCCACACCACAGCTAGACAGCACATGACCCATGCGCATACAGGACTTTGGTCTTCTCACATCTCACTCCAAATACTTTGAAATACTTTTTACTTCAAATATTTCAAAATAGATTTCAAATTTACATAAACAGTGCAGCTCCCAATAGTTCCTGTTCTTTCCAAAGTTATTGTGAGACTCAAAGGGAACAGTAAATGTGAAAACATCTTGTTAATTTACAAAGGTAAAGAGATTATAAAAATAGTGACTAAAGAGAACAAAGATGCCAATGAGGTTTTGGTAGAACACTGAGATCATAAGCTGGGTGACTATCATCATTGCTCACTTAAAGATTCCAGAATATCTGATGGTTATAATGGCGAATTCCTTAAAAAAAAAAAAACAAAAAAACACCAAAACAATAAAGGGGACTGTAAGGATAATGGAGAAAGCCCAATGAGAGATGTGTCAACCTTCAGTCTCATCCTAAAGTTAAAAACCAAAAAAACTCTGTATCCTGAAGTCTACTTACTTGCTGTTAAAAGACGGGGTAGGGTTTGGGTACAATAACCGAACTTAAGAAACCATGGCAGCAGAGACAGACTGGTCTTCTGGAAGAAGCGGTTTCTATTCCTGGGTCGTAGACCAGTGTGGTGTTTCCCAAACAAGCCTGACAGGAATCACCTGGGGCAGCTGCTCGAATACAGATTCTTGGGCGCCTAGACTTACTGAATTAGACTCTGGGAGACCTTTGGAAGGGAGGAGTTTGCCTGGAATCTGTATGTTAACAAATGTCTGAGTTGACTCTTGAAGTTTTTAGTATCTACACTTATTTCTAATTTCCTGAATGCAAATATGAGGTTCCTGGAGAAGAGGTGACTATTTACAGAAAATTATTGTGCTGGGTCCCCATGCCCTACTTTCTTCTCTCCAGAGTGACAGAATGAAAGGCAGCTGTCATCCTCTACTTGGTCTACACTGTTGGTGAGGAAATCTTAAAAAATACCCATCTGGATGATAAGATAGGACAGGGACAGCAGTGCTGTCCCCACCTCCCTTCTGGGAAAGGGAGAGACATCTTATCTCCTTCATGTAAACAAACTCAACTAAGGAAGGATCTTCGGTTCTTACCCTTCAGAAAGTAACACATGTCTTAGGGGGAGATAAGACGAGCGTCTCCAGCCTAACAAGTCTGGGAATGTCTCCATGAAGCTGGATCTCATCTCCTCGCCCCAGCCCACTCCTTGAATATGAAACCACACACCTCATGGGAGGTTAATCTCTGCAGTTCTCGCTATCTTTCCATTCATACTTTAGCTTCTAAGGCTTGACTTAGAAGCTCAGGTTCCCCAGTCCAGTAAAAATATTCAGAAAGCTCTAACTGTGCAGATCCATAAAAATTTTTTTTCTGCAGTCCCACAGTCTTCTAACTGGGCATGTTTGAGATAAAATGGACCTAGGATTATTTCCCCCTTTGGTTATACATTTCTGAATCAGTTACTCAAAGGAGCATGGGAGTTTTTTTTTTTAAGAGTTCCATCCACGATTCAAAAAGGTATAGTAGTGCTTAAATATATGGATATTGTTTTAAAGTTGGTAAACAGGCCATAATTAATGACAGCATGACTCTCTTGTCCTGCTCCTAAGTGAGCTTTGTAAAACACTTTTGGGACAATCACCACCATCCCTATCTTTTTTTTAATTAGACGGGAAATAAGAATATTATTGCCCATCTACTGTCATCCTATGCCTAACTTGAAAAGGACTTTGGGTTCAAATTCTGATCATGGAACATCTCAAACAGAAGCTCATGACCACATATAATTAAACTCTTTTGTAAGAGCCTCCTGCCAGGAGAATATTCAAGACTAATAATTCCATGAGGACTTGTGCATCCAGCACTGAACACAGGACCAGAGGCCACAGTGTGAGTATGATGAGTGACATCATGGAGGCTCAGCTTTGGGGGACATTCGGAGGCTTTCTTCTCCAGCTTTCTATCAAGATGATGGAAGGACTGGAGGAATTATCACATAGAAAGCAAAGAAAGTCCACTTCTAAGGAAATAACCAGTGTCCTCACAGCTGCAAACCATTAGGTCCTGAAATCCTTAGAAGAGAATTTTCCAGGTCTCCAGGAGGTCTGGCTGTGTCCCTGCTGAGGCGGTATCTTAACCTTGACTCTAAAACCCTATGAACTGAAGTAACTGTCTCCTACTATCCTGAATTGGTCAGGATGCTTCCATTTGCTTCGACCTAGCGTATATTCATTAAAAGAAGCAAACTCTCCATTACTTCATAATTACAGATCCATCAGCTTACCAGACACACTTTCTAAAATAAATACCAATTTCCTTTTGGACAACTTGAACTCTTGGGCCTACAAAAGGAGCACAGAGAGCTTGGAAGCAATCATGCCATTACTGATCACTCGTAGTCTCTTCCATTTGATGGAAGAATCTGTTAAGAATAATGTAAAATTTGGGGTGCCTGGGTGGCTCACTGGGTTAAAGCCTCTGCCTTTGGCTCAGGTCATGATCCCAGGGTCCTGGGATTGAGCCCCGCATCAGGCTCTCCGCTCGGCAGGGAGCCTGGTTCCTCCTCTCTCTCTCTGCCTGCCTCTCTGCCTACTTCTGATCTCTGTCTGTCAAATAAATAAATAAAATCTTAAAAAAAAAAAAGAATAAAGTAAAATTCTTCCCTCTCTCCTTACTGCTTCCCTCCCTTCCCTTCCTTTCCTCCTTCTCTCTATTGCACTTGTTGACTCTGAGAGCAGGTTATGGTAAAGATCTCCATAGAGATCTTTAATAATGCCCTTAAAAATCAAGATTGGTAGAAATGGATCTGAAAATTTCTAGAGGATCAAAATAGGTATGTGTTCTGTAATTCATCTTTTTTTTTTTTTTTAAACTTGTACACTAATGTCTCACTATTGTTTTTGGTGAAAATGGAATTACAAGTCACTGATGTAACCCTGGTTTGTTTTATTGTTAGGAACCGGGAAAAAGAATGGCTTCAAATAAAGTCTCTGTCATATTAAATTGTTGGGGGGGGGTGGGGGAGATGAGGTGGAGATAATCACTGTTTCCTGGCATTCAAATGGTTTATAATTAACAACTCTACAGAGCGGTTAACCCAATTACATACATCCTGACACCAGTTTGTTCTGGGGTCAGCACCCCAAAATTAAGTTGCTCAGGTAAACATTCCATAGTAATTTTTTTTTTTATTTGTCTTAACTTCAAATACAAGGTGTGTGAGGTATTCAGAACAGAATTGAATGTCATCAAGATATAATTAGGAGTTCAGGAGCTGCCAGAACAGAAAATGTATAAGCAGAATATAGAATTTAAGCAGGTAGTTAAGGAGGTTAATTAAGGGAAGTTAGGTGCAATCAGAGGGCTGCAGACTTCCATTTATTCACCTCAGATGAAGTAATTCTGTAAGGTTCTCACATCCACTAAGGAGACGGTAGTTGTAAAGCCAGACCCTTCTAAGGGCACTTGGAGACCCTGACAGATCACAGCTAGGACAAGCAGGTGTCCATCTGCAGTGCAGGCCAACCACCACTGACATACTTTGCTTCTGCCTTCAGTTATGGTCTAAAAACTCCCATTAATAACCAACAGCCCATCTGAGATGGTCCCTGTAGTGTCTAACCTTAATTTCTGACAGGGTTCTGGACATGCTACCACAGAATAAGGCAACTTGGCCTAGCACATATTTTAAGCAAACATTTTAAGGAATTTGAGAAATGGCAAGTATACAAAGGGTTCTTTGACCTCCCCCACTGACCCCCAAGCAGATCATAAGATCTTCTGAGAGAGGTGCCTTTCCTACACCTGGAGGAAAGGAACATCCTTATCTCTGTAGATGCAAGGACACAAGAGGAATCTGAAGGAACAGTGGTTTTAGGAACAAACAGGCCTTGCTAAGTTTCCACTGTTTACTACTCTTTTGTTCATACCCTTTTGTCCTCTCAACATTTTTTCCAAGACTTTCCACTCTTCAACAAACCTAGCTTTAAAGTGCTCAGGTTTAACTACTTCTTTGGTCTTCACTTCCTGATAAAGGCTCCTGCATCACACAAAACTTACGTCAAATCAAAAATCAATTTGTATGCTTTTCCCTTATTAATCTGTCATCTGCCAATCTAATTTATAGGACTCCAGCTGGAAAACCCAAGAGGGTAGAAGGAAAAAGGTATTTTTTGCCCCCTCCCTGAGATGGAGAAACTCTTCCCTTAATGAATCCTCCCCATCCTGGGAAGGTTTAAAATGAAACAGCAAGATGATTATAAAATAAATATTTGATATTTCAAATAAAATCAAATAAAAATTTGATATTTCAAAACAAAAACATTAGGTTTAGGAATAATAAATATATTGCTTAGGAGTTAAGAAAATCTGTATTATTAGGAATCTGAGAGAGAAGTTTGTCTATCGATTCTATTTTAATATGTTTAATTGGTTAAGATGAAAAATAACCAAAGTGATAAGAGCTCTGGGTGTTTATATAGTCACCATTTTAATTTACTAGATTTTCGAGAGTTTTTTTCAAGTGGAAGAGTGTTGATGTTGTTAGGAATGTCAGAGTTTGTCAGCTTTCAAGCACTTGGACGTACTTAAAAAGAAAACTGAGTAGGTTAACTTTATAAGCGCAGTTCTCTAAGAACAGGACCGACAACTACAGGGGGAACAGGTCTGCTCTACTGAGGCTAAGCTAAGACTATTCAAGGGTCCCTAATAAAAGTGACTGCTTTTCTTTTTATACAATTTTACTAGATGTATAAAATGAAACAACAAGATCTGTAAGATGAACTAAAACAAACAAAAAAAAAGGTAGGTTTTAAAACTGGAGGCTTTAATAAATTACTTTAAATTTACAACCCAAATAACCCTGTTTTTAAGGAAAGCCATATTTGGGCATGAAAAACCATCAAGTGAGGGGCGAACCTGCAGAAGTGATATTGTTAAAGTTAACCACTATGTAGGGGCTTCACTGAGTTTTCACTGTCACGGTTCAGGCCTTAAACTCTCGCTTTGAAACTTGCCGGGATGAAATCATTTCACCATTCTCCTCTGGCCATTTACAACTGCTTTTTGTTTCCTGTTTTTAAAATCATTTGCTTTTAAAGAAATTTGGCTCCTCTTTGGTCCTCTGTGGGTCAAGTTTAGGCAGAGGTGCGGTGATTTTCTCTTCTGGCGCACAGGCAGTATTGTTGAAGATGTTCTATTTTAAGTACCAATGTTACTTTCTGTTTTATCTTTTTTTGCCTTACCCAATTTTCCTTTACAGTAATTTATATTGTTATATCTCTTGTATCTCTGTGTATAAATAGATTATATTGGGAACACAGAGGAGTAGATATGTTCAAAAAAGAATAGATAAACAAGAGTACATGTATCGTGATGAGCACTGAGTAACACATAGAAATTACTAACTCACTATGTTGTATACCTGAAACTAATAGTCTGTATTAATTATATTTCAATAAAAAAAGTAAAAAAAAAAGAAGAACAAACATGAAAATACCAATTTATAGATCAACAGAATGAGTTAGAACTCAAAAAAGGATGTTTTTCATAGAATCATAGGGATCAGGGCACCCGGGTGGCTCAGTGGGTTAAGCCTCTGTCTTCGGCTCAGGTCATGATCTCAGGGTTCTGGGATCAAGCGCCACATCGGGTTCTCTGCTCAGCAGGGAGCCTGCTTCTCTCTCTCTCTCTCTCTCTCTGCCTGACTCTCTGCCTACTTACAATCTGTCTGTCAAATAAATAAAAATCTTATTAACTGTATATGTAAATTATAATTTTCTGGTAACCACATAAAAAAAGAGGTAAAATTAATTTGTATTTTATTTAACCCAAAATATTCAAGGTATTATTATTTCAACATGTAATCAGTATTATAACATTTTTAATAAGCTATTTCACATTCTTTTTTTCCATACTCAGTCTTTGAAATCCTGCATGCATTTTCTCCTACAACACATCTCAATATAGACTAGCCACATTTCTAGTGCTCAATGAAATGCTACATCTCATATGGCTACCATATTGGATAATACAGACAGAGATGGGGAGTTAGAGAACAGGTAGTGTTAATCCATCTAATTACTTTTTGGTGGGAAACCAAGGTCCAAGAAATTCAGAGCCTTACCTATGGCAAAGTCAGGATGAATACTTGGATTTTGGCAGTGTTTTTTTCCCCACAGTGTTTTTTTCCCCACAGTTCACACTTTTAAGGGGAATGCATATTCACCTCCAGAAAGGAGTGCCATCTCCCTTCCTGTCTTCTTCCCACACGCCACCGTCTAGCCTTGTTCTGAGACACACATAACTGTTTACACATTTTTCCATTCAGCCACTCAACCAGGAGCTTCTTCTGCAGAGCTCCAAAGTAGGTACTCCACTGGCATTGGAGGCAACTTGCTCTAAAATGAGGATATTTTATTTTACTCTTTGTTGTCAACAAGCTCTGACAACTAACTCACTAACTCTTTCCTGCTTTTGTGACCTGCTATCCTGCCTGTTTAAATCAGAGCGTTCACTGAGCACATATCTGAAAAGGCTAGAACCGAGCCATATTTTTTGTAGGTTTTATTTATTATTGTAATTATTGAACCTCATCTATTTGTTTCATGTTTCATGTCATGCATTTGAGTCATTAGGTCTCCACAAGGAATACAATAAACTCTTAACTCTTGAGGAAGGAAAAAACTAAAAGCCAAGACTGAATTTGGCAAACCTCTCCGCTTGCCTCTCAAGTCCCGCAGCCTCTGGCTCTAACTGATTGAATGACCCCATCTGATTTTTACAGCCTAATAATGAAAAGCCAAGAGATAAGATTACTAACACAATCCGTGAAATCATTCCCTCTCTTCTCTGAGAAAGCCTCACAGAGGTGAGGAGTTTACACCCAGTCCTCCACAACTGCAAGCGGGACCCTGACACGGATGGTGCTTGTCGCGCACCCACCTTTGGGGGCCCTGTGTCACTACTGGGTAGTAACTCTGTTTTCTGACTTCTGTTTTAAAAGGTTTTGGGTCCATTGTCAATCTATACAGAAGAACAGAGACTGTCATTAGATTGAATTAGTGTTAACCAACTACTGTGATAGCTCAAAAAATCATTTTGTGAAACAGAAAAAGTCCTCCCTCTTTTTCCCTTGTTCTTCTATTATTTCAATTACATGAATTCCTGTCAGGCCTGTCAAAATTCTACTGTAATTACAGACAATTATAAAATTATGATTCCAGTTGACAACTATTTTGTAGCACTGGTACATGTATAAATACTTGTGACCAGTGAAGCAGAAAGACTCCAGGGTTAGGATTTTTAAAATATGGAGCCGTCTGGCTGCTGGTTCCAAAGCTGGGATTCGTGGTAGTGACTCCCTGGGGCTGGCCTCGAGTAAGGTGTGCACTCACCAAAGGAATCAAGATTTGCTTGCCTTTGACCTGGAATTTGTAGAGGGAGGTGATACCCTCTGGCCACTATGATGAAATCCAGTCAAGCCTTCTCCACAGCGCTGGATGCTTCGCTCCCATCCCTTTCCCCACGGAGCCTCAAGGATTGAGGAAGTGACTGCCTCAGAAGTGCAGGGACCGAAATAAAGGCGGTGTTTACTACAGAACTAGCCCCTCTCCTGTTGTGTATCTGGGCATCTCTCTCTCCCTGACACAGTTCCACTTTTTTCTTGTATTTTATCCTGAGTATCCTCGATCATTTCCTATTCTTAATTTTAAGGCACACAGCAGACTGTTTTCTATTTCTCACTTCAAAACCACACAAAGTTAAATTGCTTTTGAGTCGGATCATGGACTTATTTCTCCCAAGACTGGTGCCCTCAATATAAACAGAGCTTTTTACCCTTTCTCTGTCGTACAGGATTAAACCACCACCATAACAGAAAAAGGAGAAAAAGAAACAGCAGTGGACAGCCTATAAAATGGATCCATGGTTCCCAACAGATCTGACGATCTTTCGTTGTCAGCATTCTGTTTCTTCCTTAGTCTACTGCTGTTGAGATGATCCCCAAATTTCGTAAAGAGATTTCTGCATCATTCGAGGCATAAACAAGTGGAGGGGAGGGGTTGTGTCGGAAAGATGTCCGGACAGGAGGCACAAGCCCCGTCATGTCAACCACCTGCAGCGTAATCGTGGGCAAATCAATTACATTCTATGAAGGTGAGGTTCTTCATAAAGTACGGTGTTATTCTCGGCCCTCCTGACCTTCCTACAAGCTGGGACTAAAGGGGGATCTATAAATCTGCTCTGTAACTTGCAAGTAATAATGACAGCAAACCGTATCTTCATTATTATTTTTAAATACCTCCTACCTACTAGGTGCCATCTGAATTTTCAGGAAAATGAACTTAATCCTCACTCTGAAGTTACTAGGGAGATCCTGTTACTTATCCTGAACTCACACGAGGAAATGGCAGCAAACCGGTTAAAGAACTTGACCAAGATGGGAGAGGTAATAACTGGGAGAGCTCTGATCCAAACCCAGGCCGTCAAGCTCCGTGCTTTACTGCCTCACGATACAAATCTAAACTTAAAATTACGGAATCTCCGAACACAGTTGGGAAGACTTGACAACAGGCAGTACAAAGCTCCTTTTTTTTTTATAGGGAAGTCTTTCTTGAACAGTGAGAATAGCTGGTAGGGCCTGAAAAAAATCGATCCAACAGCTGAGTCCAGCAAGAGATGATGGTCCTTTCTACATGTGGACAGAACAGTCCTAAAAACCAATAAGGTCCTTTGATGTAAAATTACCCTTTCAGACTTCACAAAACAGAGGACATTAGTATCGTGGGTAGCCAGGCAAAGACCCTGAAATATGACTAACTGACATATCACACAGATCTATTTATGCCGCATTTGGATACACATTTTTTGAAATCGTTCACGTGACCATAATTCTGCAATTAAGCCAATGGATATACCCAACGCCAGTGTAGACTACAACTGGGGTAGGACTAATATACATTGACTGTGCAATTTCTCTTTCCTCTCACCTCTAGGTAGCATCACTTCAGCTCATAGACACAGACTGCTGATTTTGGTTAACCGAGGAGGGGGCCAGAAAGTTGAGATCACCCACCCGTACCTGCTACCCGGAGAGAACCTAGTGGCTTCTTTCTCCTTCTCTTTCCATTTCTTTCCCTTGTTGGAACTCCTTCGCAAAGGTGCCCTATAAGGACAGTACACAGTCAGAAAGGAGAAACACATTTCCTCTTTTAGCTTTTTGTTTGTTTGCTTGATTTTTACATCACGAAATGCTTACCCCAGATCCACAAACTTGCGCTTAATTTTTCCTCCTTGCACCACCAATGAACTGGATGCCCTTAGTGATTTGGGACCTTTGGCACCATCTAGGATGTACACACAGGTGAAAAAGACCAATTTATTATTCTTTCTGAGGCCATTAGTCAAAAGTCAGTGCATTTCTGAATCTAAGGACTTTGACCCAATTCCAAAGTGTAAAAGAAAATAATATATGCCTTTTTTTTTTTTTAAGATTTTATTTATCTATTGGACAGACAAAGATCACAAGCAGGCAGAGAGGCAGGCAGAGAGAGAGGAGGAGGCAGGCTCCCTGCTGAGCAGAGAGCCCGATGCCAGGCTCAATCCCAGGACCCTGGGATCATGGGAGCTGATCAGGTCGGACCTGAGCCAAAGGCAGAGGCTTTACCCCACTGAGCTACCCAGGCGTCCCAATATATGCCTTTCTTAAGCTACAGGAAACACAGCTATGCTGAGGAACATTCAGTTAAGCCAGGAAAGGTCCTGCTGGACAGAGGCCCAATACTCATCAAAAGGAGTTTTATCTTAAAATATACTGGAATGAGCAAAATAAGCAAGAATGAACACAATCAAATAATTCTTTACATTCAAGGCAGGGACCGACATGACTTTCCTTTTGTTCCTTCTCTGGCTCCAACTCTTTGCTTCAAATACCAGACTCTGTCCTCCACACCTGTCCTGCCTTTGGGTTTTGGTGCCTTCTGACAGAAACCCAGCCCACTTCTTACTTAACTCCCAAGTCCAATACAGAAAGAGACCCCTCAGAGTCTGGGAGATTTAGGGGAGGAAGCAAGAGTCAAAGCTTTCTCTTCTGGTCTCTCCCTTAGCTAATGGCCTGTGGCCAGCCCTGGGACAGGTAGAGCATGGGGAGATTTCTTAAGCTGGGGCTCAGCTATAAACCATTTATATCTTTGAAAGGCTTCTCTCAGAGGTTGGGTTGGACTACAACTTGGCTGGCCTCCTGTCATGTGGAAGATGCCAAAATTTCCTCGGTATTTGGAGCTGAATGATCTTTGCCTCTTTGAGTTATGCTGGCTCTCAAGGGCAGCAGCTGCTGGGGGATGGGAACACTCCACATGACGCCAAAAAAGCAATCAGAGGAAAGGCTTTGAGAATGGAGTTCAATGTCAAATGTAGGAGCTGGATTCCACAGGTGGCACTTATTCCTCCTTGGACACAGGAGATAATTCCTACAGCTCTACCTGGGAACTATTTAGCAAAGGATGTTGTTCAGCATATGCAGTGATCTGAGATGATTAACAAAGGATGTGTTAAATTTAGTGCATATTTGTGTGTGAAACTACTCCTTCCTAACTGTCTGTTGGTGTCTGTCTCTATCTTTGTAAAATTATAAAAATATTCCAGCAACTTTCTGGCATGGAATGTAGACAGAACAGTGTTACTACAGAAGTGTTTAATTAACCTTGCTAATTAATTTTGCTCCTAATTGTATTTCAGGATAAATTTCTAAATACACACACTACATGAATTATGCACACTGTTCTTATTCAGCAGTTTATGTTCAAAGCTCTGAAGAAGCAGCACGGGAGGTTTACAAACTAAGGAATTTTAGCAATGAGCCCTTCATACTTTCAGTTAACGATACTTGGATTACAACAATCAATCCCTTGGAATGTACATAATGGAACACCAGCGTCAGAAATATGTCCACGTCAAAATCCACTTCTAGCCTCAGATATTAATTACGGATATTTGCATCATTACGCTGGGTGTCTGAATTAAATGGCCACAGATGTGAAGCGTACACTTAAAGAAAATCCACAGACACGGCCCAAACACCTTCTGAGCTGATTTTGCTAATGGACATTTAAAAAAAAAAAAAAAAAAAAAGGCAGGATTTCAATTTCCTTCATAGAAGCTGAAGGGGAAAAGAAAGTGCTGGATTCCTCCAGAGCAATCCCAAAGCAACTCCTAATGGCTAGGACTGTGCGAAGTTTAAAAGAAGACTGCCTAATTATTTTCTGAAGTGGAGGTAGCAGGGCGATGTTTTAACGAGTGGTGAGAGGACCAGATGAGACAATGGACATGGAAATGCTCTGTAACCTCTTAGTGTTGCAATTATTTGGACATCTTGGGACTAAAAGCCTGATTCTGCCCATTACAGAGCCTGCTGCTAGGCAACCTCACATCATTATCTCACACATTTGCCAAAGTGTGTTCCAAGGAACACTTAAATGAATGCTTTCGAAAGGCTGAAGAGGCAAGATTAAGGAATAATGCACTTCTCTATTTTAAATCAATCAAATCTACCCACAGTGCACATTAGAATGTCCAGTCTGCACAAAAACCGACACTGGATTGGTATGATTTCAGGAAAAGAAAAAAAAAAGAGTGACTTGTTTTTGTTTATTTATTTAGCTTTATGTAAAATTTCCACTAGGCTTTCTGAAATCTCTCCAACACTACCCTCAAGAGCAATCAGAAGTCCGAACCCCCAGTTGGGGCGCTGCAGCTCCAGGTTCTGGCGATCCGGCCTTCAGTTTCAAAGCAGTAAACGGTCTCCCTATGGCTACGTGTGATGGCCTTTTCTTGTACTGAACTATCCTTCCTCTCCTGGGCCCCAGACTCTTGACCTCTTCCTCTCCTCTAGGGACTCCCAAATCTGCCCCTAGCCCAGCCTGTCTCTTGAGCTCTCAACCTTCTTCATTAAAAACATGAGTTAAGGGGCGCCTGGGTGGCTCAGTCGGTTAAGCATCTGCCTTTGGCTCAGGTCACGATCCCAGGGTCCCGGTTGGGCTCTGCTCAGTGCAGGGCCTGCTTCTCCCTTTCCCCTCCTGCTTGTGCTCTCTCTCTCTCTCTCTCTCCATCAAATAAATAAATAAAATCTTTCTTTAAAAAAATGCAAAAAATCCCTTTAAAAAATTTGTTTTTTGCCCTTTATCTCTGACTTCCCAGTGTCTACTAATGACAGGGCCACATTTCCTGAGGTCAGAGGCCCTGCCGTCAAGTTCGGAGTTCCTCACCTCCTTCCCCTGCGTCTAGGCAGCTTACGTTACACAGGCTCTTGCATCGCTCTCTCCCTCAATGTCGACTGCTCCTCCTTCCAGGTCATCCCTCCCCGTGTCTCCTGATTCACCTTCCCCACACCTCATGGGTTTTCTTTCTTTCTTTTTTTTTCCCCCTTTTTATTCCTCCGTTCAAACATCTGTGTTTGCCTAGTAATTTGGTGAGGTATTCAAGGCACTTAAATTCTAGAGCTAATGACTTCACCTTCCTATTCAGTTTTAATTGCAACAATTTAACCTGCATAAAACAACTGCTTCGCTTCAGGCAGGCTGGGCAGCCCTATTCCTTTCAACCCATCTCATGTATGCCTGTCTCTGCTTCCTTAGCCATCCTTCTCCCCCCAAGTCCTTCGATGGTCCCTCGAATTGTCAAGTCTTAATTTACCAATCACAGCTGGAGGTATGAAAAAATTTACTATTTAGAATGTATAAAGACCTAATGCAATATGTTAATAACAAAAAAAAAATCCTGTAAAGATTTTGCAAAGCCAGTTCTATTTGCCAGGACATTAATTCAGCGAATACTTTTGAAGGCATGTTTTGTGTCAGGCAGTGTGCTAATAGCCACATATAAACTTAGAATCTCTAGAAATCATAGGTAGAAAGCTTATAGTACTTAATTTACTCCTCTCAACCTTGTCTGGACAAAGGTCTACTGCTATGGAAGTCTAGAAACCAAAACATTATTATTAGGTTACTCAAAGAGTAAGCATGAGAAAAATATTGTCATGCTTTCTATGGTCACTTAACTTGTCTTACAAACCTCTGGAAATAATCTTACACTTCCTCTTGCTTTAACTGAAATGGGGTTAGATGTTTATCATTTACGAGCTACCATGGGGCTCTTTCTATCCCACTTCCACTGAGGTTCCTCAAATATGACAACAAAATGATGATTTGTGAATGTGGTATCAACACAATTTTGAAAACAGCCCACTTCAATTAGTTGTTCAGTAATACCAGCACATTGTTAGCCTTGAAACTGCAGGCAAGTACAGCCGTAAATTAATTATTACCTTGTAGTAACTTAAACAACCAAAAATAATGGCATATTATTTTTTAAAAATCTAGATAAATGGCAACCAGGGACTAAGACATGTTCAGAGTTTACCCAGCAATGATGAGTAGAAGGAAATGAATGCCTAGACCAGGGGCCAGCAAGTTTTTCTGTAAAGCCAGATAACAAATATTTGAGATTTGAGGCTATACAGTTGGTCATATCTCCGCAGCTCTGCTTATTGTGGCATGAGTGTAGACAGGTTATAGATAAATGAGTGTGGCTGTGTTCCAATAAGACTTTACTTATAATAACACATGGCAGCCAGATTTGGTTTGATGACCTTCATTGGCTATCTGGAGAGACCTCCTGCATTGGTTACCAAAGAAAATTATGAAGCACCAATTACATGCCATACTCTTTGCTGGGGACCAAGAATATGAAGATGAAAAGATGAACGAGAAGCAACAGTGTGAAAATTTCTGTGGGATCAGAGAGAAGAGAATAATTCACTCTGCCTGGGAATGGGGAGAGTGTACGGACAGTCCACTAAAGGAGATGAGATTTAACCTGGGTTTGAAGAAGAACAGAATTTCCGTGGAGTGAAGTGTTAGGCAAGAATGTAAACATGAAGTCTTGCTGACCTAGTTCACTCTAGCTCCTCTAAAGATGAGCCAATGAGTCCTAAGAACCTCACATGTGAATAAACACACCAACATATGGAGGGAAATAAAGGTTAACCATACCTGACCTCTGCTGAGTCCAGCTCTGAATAGATTAATCTCACACCGCCAGGGACTCAAGAATTTTATAGGATGTTATTCCTCAAATTGGATTTGGAGGACAGAGAAGGTAGATCTGACTCTGTTAATCCATACTGTATCATCTCCTGCAATGTCATAACATTTTAGCAATACTTGGGTCTGCATCTTGGGAAGTAGGGAGGGAGAGTCCTGGAGGGACACAAAAGTGCCCAAATAGCAGGGGTGCTGCCATGCAACCGGACATTCATCTGTCAGTCCAGCTGAACGAGCATATTCCATACACACATCCAGGTAATTTAACTACCGTTTTATGCCGGTTGAGTAGCTTTCTGATTTATGAACCCACCAACCCATGGGAGAGAGAACAGAACATATGAAGGATGCTGGGTATTATGTCAGGTGTACCTCCCAAACTAAATCAGAAAAATAAGTATTTTGGCCTAGAAATCAGTGTTTTCTAAGTTAGAAGAGCAAGAATCAGCCACTTTGGACTTGATTAAATCTGAACTGTATTACTGAGTTTCTGGACTTAGAAAACTGAAGGGCTAGACCTTTGACTTTTGATGTACCAATTGGTAATGGGCTGCTGACTGACAGTCAGTTAACTAAAGGTCTCTTTGATGTCTTTCCAGGTGTTACAGAGCCTGAGACCGGAAAGCAAGAGAGAATAGGGCCTTCCCAGTCACTGATGGTGGGGTATCAGAAACAAGATGTTACAAAACCAACTGGCAATGACAAAGAGAGAGAGAGAGGGAGGGAGGGAGAGAGAGAAGAGGCAGACAGACTGACTCTAGTCAGCAAACTCCTTGAGGGTAAAGATGGAATCTTGTCAGTTCTCATACATTTAACCCTTAGCACAACGCCTGACTCAGAGTAACTGCTCAATAACTATTTGTTTAATAAATACTTAAATGAATGGATTAATGTCAATGAAGAGGGAAGGCAATGAAAGCTCTTCAAGGCTGGAAACTTTTTACTGGGAAAGAAAAGAATGTGAGGCACTCTTGTATCTGAGTGGCTACTGTATTAGTAGCTGACTATTGATAAAGTTCATATTTTATCAAAGCTCAATGCACTGCTTCTTCCCTGCTCCCCAGAAAGACAATCAGCCCAGGAAGACTGAAGAGGGTTAAAGCCCAAGTTACTTAGTTTCTGGAGAAGAAGCTACCCATCTTCTATCTCGGTTCCTGCTTACTTCCACTGAGAGCTTAATTCCAAAAAAGGAAGAGTTGCAAATAAGGGAGGCATTGGGGAAAGGGTGGAATTCTCACATGTGACTCCTACATTGCTTTTCGTAGACTGCGGAGCACAATGCAAATCCACGTACTACTTCTCCCATCTGGGAGGAAACATCTGCTGACTTTAAAGAAGCATTAAAAAAAAATTAGAAGTAAAAGAGAGACCTAATCTAGATAATATTCTGCCACTTAAAAAAATCGGGGGGCCATATCTCATGTGTGAGTGATCCACTCTCCTTGACTATAATGTAACTTCTCTCAAATAGCTAGTTATGCCTGATAAACTCAAACAGCAGACCACAGAGTATTAACCTCTATCTCCAAAATACATGTGTCTGTTGTTTGGTCTTCTTATGGACCAATTAAGATCTATATGTAGTTTTCCAAAGAGATGATAGAGGGCTTACCACAAAACAGCACTATAAAAAAGTGCTATTTGAATCCATAGTTTGAGTGAATAAATGAGAGTTTTTGAAGTCTTTAATTCTTTTGAAAGTAGGTTAATATCAACCATGCAAGTCCTCCATCAACTTGAGAACTACCTTTGATGAATTAGTAGGCTCGACATATCTTCTTTTGCTTCTACTAGCATTTTTTTTTTTTTTTTTTTTAGTTTCTAAGTACATAATTTTTATCCCAAAACTCCTAGAAGAGCTGTGCTTAAGACCAGTCTGTGGAAGGCAATTCCAGCAATGAATAGGCTTAGGGAATGAAACTAAAGGGAAAAGATCAAGAATAAAGCTATGGTGCTTCCCAAGAGTTAAAAAGAGGTTGAGTCCCCCAAATCAAATGTATTTCTATGTTCACGATGTATTTTTAGAAAGATTATAATTTTTGATTGGGTAGAGACAGATGGGTATGCGCTTTTCAAAAATACAGTCATGTACAGTCACACCTGCAAGGTATGAGTGTATCTCACATCACTGCTGGCACTAGTTGTCAGAATTATTATTATTATTTTTTAAGATTTATTTATTTGACAGAGAGAGAGTACAAACAAGGGGAACAGCAGGCAGAGGGAGAAGCAGGCTCCCCCTCAAGCAGGGAGCCTGATGTAGGGTTCGATCCCAGGACCCCAAGATCATGAATTGAGTTGAAGGCAGATGCCTCACCAACAGAGCCACTCAGGCGTCCCTAGCTCATGAATTCTTTAAAACTTTGGCAATCCAGTGGTATCTAATTTAAGTGATCACTTCTCTGATCATTAGTGAGCCTGATCATCTTTTCCTATAAGCAATACAAATTTTCTCTTCAGTGAACCAAGTTTATTTCTTTTGCCAATTTTTGACTTTTTAAAAATTCCTTGAAGCTACCTGTATATTAAAGTCCATCAATTAATTTTCTATTTTCTAATTTCTATTTTCTAATTTCTATATGGGGTCCTTTATTATGCTTATTGACTACTGTAACCAAGAGTATTTATTAGATAATTGTAGAGAATGAAAAAAAACCAATAAAGCCAACACCCATTTCATTTATTCCTCGCAACCCTCACCAGTTTCTACCTACAAAGTCCCTAGTATGTCCTTCCATATTCCAGTTCCTGGACAGTCCCCACCAAGTAACTGACTTTTGTCATTCCCACTTACAACCTCAGCATTTTGTCTGTATCTCTAAGTAACTCACTTTTTAACACTATCTAAATAGAACCACCGTGATTCTTCTGCATTTGGTTTATTCTCTCAATGTCTCGTTCCAGAGATTCACGCCTGTTGTCATGTTTCAGTGTGGTTCATTCATTTTCCCTGCTGCACAGATTCATCCTATGAATATACTACAATTCATTTAACTATTTTACTAGTGATTATTCCAGGAGTTATCAGCTTTTAGGTTTTTCCAGTTGTTTGTTGTTGCTTTTGATCACACAGTAGGGCTGCTATGAATACTCCTGTACATGAATCTCAGTAGACAAGCATAGGACCTTGTTGGGTCAAGGGCATGCACACTTTCGCCCTTACTAGGTCAATGCTAAATTGTTTCCAAAGAGCTTGCCCCAATTCACACTTCCACCTGCAAGATGAAAACTCTTCCGTCTTTGGTTATTTCACATAGTTTCCAGCATTTGGTAACATCAGACTGTAATATTTATGGCAATGTGGTAGGTACAAAATGGTATCTCATCTGGTTTGTCTCATACTTTTCTGATTACTAATGCAGTTGAACATCTTTCATAAATATTTTGGCCTTTTGGTTTTCATTTTCTATGAAGTGCCTGTTCAAGACATTATATATTATCTCCTGTATCATTTGTCTTTTCCAGGTGATTTATACAAGTTATTTACATAATCTAGTCGCTAACTTCATGTTAGTTACACAGGTAATATCTTCTCCACTTTCGTGGGATTCTTTGTTGTGTGTTTGAGAAACGAAGTTCCTAATTTTAATATCATCTGATGTTATTAATCTTTTCTTTTTTTTTCCTTTGTGTCTTGTTTAAGAAATCCTTGTCTACCCAAAGTCACAAAAATATTCTATACAGTCTTTTAAAAGTTAAATAGCTTGTATTTTCCAGTTACTTTCCAGTTAAGTCTTAAATCCAACTTGAATAGGTTGTTTTGCAATGTATGGGGGGTATCTAACGTAATTTTTAAAAATACGGATAACCAGCTGTCCCAAAGCAATTTGTAAAAAACCTCCATTCTTTCTCCACGGATCCACCCATCAGCTGTCATAAAATAAGGTACACACACACACACACACGAGTCTCAGGTATTCCTGG
The DNA here is from genome assembly GCF_022355385.1 of Mustela nigripes. Classification (NCBI taxonomy): domain Eukaryota; kingdom Metazoa; phylum Chordata; class Mammalia; order Carnivora; family Mustelidae; genus Mustela; species Mustela nigripes. The sequence goes on from NC_081560.1 coordinate 68,635,950, forward strand.
CCATTTTTCCTTTCTTATAAATTTAGGATCAGCTTATCAAGTTCCACAAAAATATCTGTTGTAGAAAATCTTTAGATCAGTATAGACAAAAATGACATTCCTTTCTACCACTCAGTTTTTTTTTTTTTTTAAGATTTTATTTATTTACTTGACAGAGAGAGATCACAAGTAGGCAGAGAGGCAGGCAAAGAGAGAGAGAGGAGGAAGCAGGCTCCCCGCTGAGCAGAGAGCCTGATGTGGGGCTCGATCCCAGGACCCTGAGATCACGACCCGAGCCGAAGGCAGCGGCTTAACCCACTGAGCCACCCGGGCGCCCCCCACTCAGTTTTTTTTAAAAGATAAAAAAAATTTATAGTGAACAAATGTATATCCACTACCTATATTCTACAATTTCCACTTTACTACAATTTGCTTTATCATATAGCCGTCCCTCTAGTCATCCATTAATCCATTAATTTTCAAATGCCTTTCAAAGTAAGTTGTAGACGCTTTACCGTTACACTCATGAAGATATTAATTTCATATATTTATTTTATATCTGGCCACTTAATCTTCTAGATGAATATTCATATAATCCTTAAATAAAGATACTTTTGTCTTTATATTTCAAATTTATATTTATTATTTGATGTTCTTTTATCTTCCTGCAATTAGAAAAGTCTCAAAAACAGACTTGAAAATCGTGGTGGTAGTTGGCATTCATGTCTTATTCCTAATTCTTATGCAAATGGTTTAAGATTCACTATTTAGTAGTTGATTGCTGGTAAGTAACCAATCATATTCAGAAAATTTTTTCTAATTCCACTTTTACTTTAACAAGTTTTTACTGAAAATGTCTGAAGAATTATACCAAATGCCTCTCGACTTCCATTAATATTATAACACTTTACCTTTCCTTTGTTGATATGATGATCTATATTGTTAGATTTTCTAATGTCAAACTATTCTTACATTTTCAGAATCAATACTACTACCTGATTATGGAATATAATTAACTTGCACTCCTGGATTCAACTGATTAGCATCATAGTTGAAATGAAGCTACATGCGTAAGATTTCCTTTTTCCACACTGGCTTTACTAGTTTTTAGGATACCAGCTACTTGAATAAATGATAAACACCCTACCTGGGATAACGAGCATAAAATAGAGCCTATCTGTTTTTGTTTTTGTTTCTGTTTTAATAGGTTAGGCAGAATTCAGTTATAAAACCACCTGGCTCTAGTAACTTTCTAAATGGAAGTGCTTATAAAAACCTATTTCGTGGTTCTGTGATTATTGATTTATCCAAGTTTTCCTCTTAGACAATTTGAATAGACTAATTTTGTAGAGAACTCCATTTCCTTTAGGTTTTTAAATCTACTGAGTTCACATACTATTTGTAAAAAAAAAAAATTCTTTTAATCTCCGTATCTCCTTTATTTCCAATGCCACATTTTTTTGTGTGTTTGTTTCTCTATTTTCTTCTTACTGTGTCCTTCCAAGCGGCTCTTCACTTTTAGCTAGAATAATTTGCACACTGTTACAATATTTTGGGGGGAGACGGAAATTGAGAATGGGTTTTTCAAGATGGGATTGGGAGAGAGACAAACCATAAGAGACTCTTAATCTTCACAAAACAAACTGGGGATTGCCGGGATAAGGGGGTTGAGGAGAGGGTGGTGGGGTTATGACATTGAGGAGGGTATGTGCTATGGTGAGTGCTATGAAGTGTGTAAACCTGACGATTCACAGACTTGTATCCCTGGGACTAATAATACATTATATGTTAATAAAAAAATAAAAATTAAATTAAAAAAAATTAAAAAAAAATAAATTCAGCTTATATCTCTTACCTGCTCCTATTTCTACGTTTTCCCCTACCTTTTAATTGTTCTGTTCCTATTAGTTTGAATATTTATTTATTTTCAGTCTTTATTTTTAATAATAAAGGAATTTAAAGCTATACATTTTCTCTTGAGCACAATATACTCTGACTACCAATTCGACTTTTGAAAATGTATTCTAAAGAAGTAAAAGTGTCCAGTATATGAGAATATACAAATGCTGAGGCACCTGGGTGGCTTAGTCCTTAAAGTGTCTGCCTTTGGCTCAGGTCATGATCCCAGAGCCCTGGGATCCAGCCCTTGGGCTCCCTGCTTGGCAGAAAGCCTGCTTCTCATTCTCCCACTCCCCCTGCTTGTGTTCCCTCTGTCACTGTCTCTCTCTCTCTCTATCAAATAAATAAAAATTTAAAAAATATACAAATGCTTCTTTCAAAGTGGTAAGCAAACAAGCAATATACAAAAAGAAATCTAGAATATAGCCTAAATGTCCACCAATATCAGAAGAGTTGTCTCAGTTATATTATAAGCTCTCTATATAAGAGTCTCATATCATTTAACTTGGGTATATTGCCTTAGAGGGATGTCCATAAAATATTATTATGTATAAAACAAAACTGCAGAGTCATGTGACTTGTATGATTCATTTTTGTAAAAAAAAAAAAAGACACAAAATAAAGCGCAAGCATATTAAAAAGTACTTTCATTTTTACATCTACACACACAAACACACACACACACGCACACACGTGCGCTCTCATGCAAATACACGTAATATATACTTACTTGTATTTCAGATGTGACCGATAATATAACCAACTTTACTTGGTTACTATAAGGAGACACATCAGACATAGTAGGAAAAGAATGAACCTAATCTTTACACATCTCTGTATCATTTAACTTATTGAATGAGAATTTATTTCTTCTGTAAATTAAAATGATGATAGTCTATTGATATGACTATGAAATTCTGGTATTAATTCTAGGAGCTTATTTTAAAATTTAATTGATTAATCTCTCTGTATTATCTTTATCATAGCTTTCCTGTCACAATTTGTGTAATACATCATTACTGTGAAAATTTCTTCTAAATAAAAACCAATTAATGGTTTAAAACTTATACTGCTTCATCTTCACATACACACACACACACACACACACACACCACATATGTGTATAAATATGTATATGTGTATATGTAATGTATTTTTATAGATACTATATACATACATATTTTTACATATATATTATATACACTTCTTTTCCCCCAAAGTGAGTATGTTAAGTGTTCATTAAAACTCTGGGCTGCTACTCTACAAAATCTCTAGTAGGCCTCCTGAAGAATTTCCTTCAATAGTAGTAAACTTGTGGACAGCGAAAGAAGTAAAAATGCTAACCTGGTAGGAAAAGGTAAATAAATAAACAAACAAATAAATAAGATGGGAGAGTCATGGGCTCTTATCCCACAACATAAAAAGAAAGCAATATTAATTATTAGGTGTGAGAAGACAAAGGATTTACAACTATGACCAAAAAAAGCTGTTCTTCTATTGTACAAATCAAGGAGTTAGTGAAGATAGACAAAACAAAATCAAAACAACAACAAAAATCAATAGTACCTTTTTCTTGTGGTGTTTTCTTGGTGGTGGCTTGATGGTGGTATGGAGATTCTTCCATATCATGATCAGATTTTGAAGGAGAGGAGAGTGAAGTGTCTCCCCAAATAAGGGAGGAAGGCTCCTTTTCTGGGCTCAGTGGTCCCTCTGGAAATTCAGCTATGTGGTCAGATGAGAAGGGCACACTGCCAGCCACTGGAGTGAGGGATGGAGTACCAGAATCTGATTCTGGAGAAGTTCTCAAACCCTTGGGCAGAAGTGATTTGGAAATGTGCGTGTGGTTATAGAAACTGTTTGAAGGCTGTTGGTATAAGAGATTATAAAGGAGGTTATGCTGCTGAGCATCAGCTCCAGGAATACTTACTTTGAAATCAGACCAAACTTTTTTAGTAAAAAATTTTCCCTTGAAAACCAATTTTTTTGTGGGTTTACAGATGAGACTGCATAGTTTATAACAATTCAGCATATTACCATTGTAGCTAAAACAGACACCTAAGACATATAGAAACAATTACTTGTACATTCCTTATTTCCCACTAGGTAAAACCAACAACTGAATATAAAAACACCATCACGAAATATGACAATAGGGATAATGTCTTGGGTTAGTTCATTGAATGAGTACAGAAATAAGCTGAATTACAATTTATCGAGTTGAGCAAGAATTTAGGAGACAAAACAGTGAACTACTCCAGCTGTTTCCATCTAGAGCATAGAATCTGGCTGCAGAAAAATCATCTTCAAAAAGCTATAGGAACAAGGAGACAGCTCGACACTGCAAGTCAGAAATCAGTCAGCTCACCTTCCGCTCCAGACTGTCTTCCCCATCTGTTGAACTGACACTATCATAGAGTCTTGTCCTAGAGGGCCTCTGGCGTCTGTTCTTCACAGAGAGCTGGGCTCGGGTTTTCAGTGCTTTTGAATCCAGGCGCTCTGTCTCTGGGACTGCCTCATTCAAGTCTAAGGAAAGAATAAAGCAAAATAATCGGTGAGGGAACCTTTGGAGAGGATTGTCAAAGAGACCACAGGCCCTGATAACAAAAATCTTAAGGTTATCATTAACATCGGGAAAAAAATCGGTGGCAACCATGCCAGCCTGTCTGATATCCCCTGGGTAACAAACAGGTCTGTGAGATTTAGGAGAAATGTACAAAGCCTAATGGAAGACACCAACACCAAAGGTGACCAAGGCAACAAAAGAAATCGGACATTCAAAGAGCCAGCGTGGTCCTCTGTGGTCTGCCTCTTACTACCTTTAATTTTGTGGCCCTAAGTCCAAGTCAGGACTCCAAGTCACCATTCCAAAAGGGAGAAGGAAAGGTTACCCATTGATTTATGTAGGCGTTGGATGAGGAAAAGTTCTCCTTTGGTTGAATTTATCTGGAATCCTGCTCCTTAAAAAAATGTAGTTTGATCATTAATCCTGTTTTATCTTTTTAGAATGGCAGTCATTATATGAAGTCATAATGTTCACAGAATTAATTAAGTGCTTCTGGATTTAAATTATTAAAAATAAAGCTTATAACTGAGTTGCAGAAAATTAATGTGTACTGATATTAATGGAATAAAACAATTCCTTACAGTAGCATTACTGGAGGAAATACCTTTTCACAGTGTTATTACGAAGGTGTGCCCTAAATATATTATAAAAGCAGAACAAGGAAGCATCTCAGGTTGTGCCTCTCTTACCTATGGAACTTTGCATTTGTCTAACAAATTATATTAAACATATTTTCCCTAGGAGATACATCCACTGAGTGACAATATTTACGAAAGGTTCTGACTCTTCATTTCCTGTATTTGAAAGAAAAGTGAATATTCAAAAAAGTCAGACTATTCAGGTATTTATAAAGGACAGCTAAATATTTTCTAATTAGTCATCTCTTCATTGTTTACATGTCAATGGAAGAAAAATAATCTCCTTGATCACTTTAATTTCTTCCTTTCAATAAAATCTAAACCTGCAGCTGCCGATTAAGAGTTCATTAGTTGTGATAATTGGGAGATAATCAACCTTACAAGCTCTTGTTTACATATAAAATGTGGGAACACCACATAGATGAAAGCAATAATATAATTAGACAGACTGTCATACAAGCCTGTTTCACAGTTTATCTATCTTGTATGTGGACTGTATCTTCTGTAACACAAAGCAATCATGCACACCGTCTCATGTGTTCCTCACAAACCCATGCGACAGAGCCACCAAGTTATGTTTTATCCTCTCCAGAAGTTGAGAGAACTTGAGTAATTCGCTCTCATCTGCATGGCTGGTGATGAGCTGCCATGATTTTTCTTGTTTTTTGACTCTCAGGCTACTAGTCTGTGCCCTCCAAATTGAGCTAGGGTTAAACAAGTTATTAGAAAAAGAATTTTCCTGCCATTACAGTTCAAATGTTTTTCGTTGCAAAATCACATATAATGTGACTAATCTAGGAAATACATTTCTCCAATTGGCTACATATAGAATATACTTATTTATCTTCCACATATGTGTAAGAAAGCAAAAAAGGAAGACATGTTGAAAACTATAGAAAAAATTAATTCTCGGATTTCTTATTCGGTTGCTTTGTAACAGTGTTGGTTACTGGGTGATAAGAAGACTCAAGGAGGAAGCTTGTTCTCCTTTTGTTAACATGGCTCCTTTTGCAACAGAATCCTGGCCCTGGAGGACCCAATGTAGCACCCAACATCCAGAAATGCAGAAGCTACTCCACCACTAGGCACTGAAGAAATAAAGTAAGGGAACATGAGAGCTACTTATTAGCAGGGTTTCAAGGGCAGGGAATTATTCTGGGACTTCCAGCTCTGTTACAATTCATGAATTTGCCTGATACTCATATCCAACCACTTCCAAAGAGCAGTCTAGAACACCCTGCTTTATTATCAGCTAGCACTAGGCAGGCATATGGAATTACATCTATCAAAGATGAAGTCAGCTGGAAAAGAAGCACTTTAAGTCCACTGTCCAAGTGGCCAACAACGCACTGCATCCAATCGAGGATTTTTGAGGGCCAGAACACGAGGCTTTTAGCAGTGCTTCATGAATTACCAATCAGCAATTTATATATTCCATCCCGAGAATGAATGTTTTTTAAGTAAAGAGCCAGAAAAATGGAGTGGAGTGGAGAACTTTCACTTCAACCACAGCAAGTCTGGAGCTAGCAAGCTACTTCGCCCTCCGGAGTGTTAGAGGAGGTGTGAGCGAGAGAAGGAAACTGTGTATAGGACTTACGTGGTTGGGTAACCAGAAGCTATCTTTTTCTATCATGTTGTTCAAGAATCAGAATATTGTAGCTCAAAAGAACCTTAGGGATTCTATCTCCGCTTTCCTTTCCAGTTAGGAAAAACAAGGCTCAAAGAAGATTACTGTTTACTAACTGCGTCACACAGCTAATCTGTGGATGAGACAGGATAGAGCTCAGTCCTCAGAAGCCTGTTCTCTTGGGGCGCCTGGGTGGCTCAGTTGGTTAATCACCAGACTCTTGATTTCACCTCGGGTCATCATCTCAGGGTCCTGGGATCCAGCCCTGTGCCAGGCTCTGTGCTCAGCACAGAGTCTGCTTCTCCCTCTTCTTCTGGTCCTCCCTCTGCTTGCTCTCTCTCTCTCTCTCAAATAAACAAATAAAATCTTTAAAAAAAAAAAAAAAAGTGCTATCAGCCTTCTGGAAGGTCATTTGCAACTCTGAAAGTAAACTTCACAAGTAACCTTGTGCCATCATAGAGTCTTTGTTTTAGTCTTACTTTATGTTCCAAACAAAAATACAGGTCAGGTTCTAACTTTGCAAATCTCCAGAAGTATATAGTATCTTAGAGAGAAACCTGAGGGATTTTATTTGGTTTTATGTTTATCCAAGGAGTAAAATTCTTACATCAAAAACTTAGCTGGCAGGGCACCTGGGTGGCTCCGTCTTCAAGCATCTGCCTTAGGATCGAGCCCTGTATTGAGCTCCCTGCTCTGTGGGAAGCCTGCTTCTCCCTCTCCCTCTGCTGCTCCCCCTGCTTGTGTACCCTCTGTCGCTGTCTTTCTCTTTCTCTGTCAAATACATAAATAAAATCTTTTTTAAAAAAATTAGCTGTCAGTTTTGAGGATGACAATGTGGCAGAAGAAACCCAACCGGCTCCACATGGCTAAGTCATACGCTACTGAATGAAAGGGCTTAGGTGGCCATGTTCTCTCACTGTCATTCACTCTCAACAGAGACCTTAATCAATAACCTAACACTGCTTTTATAAAGCCAAGACCTGGGTTCTTCCTCTACCCCTTCTCTCCAGCTGTTGTGTTCTGTTGTCCATAAGAATCCAAGGGAAATTTCCTTTCCATTTCTCCTTTCCTTCTCTATTCCTTTTTTTCAGACCCTCTAGTCTCTGGGGGGGGGGGGGGGGGGCTAACTCTGACTCAAATGCAGCTAGAAATAAAAAAGATGGGCAGACTGGAGTGGGCTAACAAATACAGACAGACAAACAGCAAAGATAATGAAGTGACTCATGACAGAGCGGTGCTGTGTGGGTGGGACTCGACCTCTGTACCTGCCTTTTAAGATCAGCTTCAATATTGCTTCAAATTGCATCCTTGAAAAGAATTTAATGGATTCGATTATGATTTTAGCAGCTGTTATGAAAAATGTTCTGTGAAATTAGGATGTTATATATCCTATCACACAGCAACAAGTTCCCTCCAGTAAGGCTGTGAGTCATTCCGTTTTTTCACTAGGTTGACGTTATTTTTGACGTAAATGGAACGCTGCCCACAGATCAGACAGAGATGGCCAGGGAAGGAGGGAATGGGGCAGCATGACATGGGGGCTGCTCTGCATTCTTAAGGGCACTATTCTCCTCAAAAACAGTCCTGCCTCTATGATCTCACTTATGCTGTTATCAACTACAGTGCTGAGCACTTGGTGTCAATTTAAAATTTGAACAGTAGCCGTTGATCACTCACAGTCACTGCACCTTCACATAAGATGGGCCTGCAGGTTTGGGGGTTGCTCTGCCCTGCGTTCAGGGGTAGATTTATGCATCTCAGAGAGGTGGTAAAAACTGTTACCATGACAGTGATCTGTAGTTAAGTCTCCCTCAAACAGAATCCAGATCGGCGGCTCCAGTCACTAAACTGGGCAATTTCTCTAACCTCTCTGTCCCTTAGCATCCGCAACTGCAAAATGGGCACGATGGTAACATAGCACTGAGAGTGGTGACATAGCCGTGAGGACCAAATGCATTCATCGATATGCAATGCTTTGAAGAGCCAACGGTTACGGCAGCACTCAACGCGGGCACTTACTGACGTGGAAAGGTTAGCAAGATAGTCTCACATGACTAAAGTAAGCTGCAGAACCACATGTACCTTCATTTTAAATATTTTTATAATTTTATAATTTATAATTGAGGATAAATAGATGCATGTGATTTAACATGGTACTGACGATGGTGGTGACCTCCAAAGAAGGTATCAGATTTGGAGATCTTGGCCAACAGGTACTTTAAACCTATTTGTAATGTCAATTTTTTTGTGTGTTATATGTAGTTTTTGTGTGTTTATATATTACTTATATATGTAAAATTAGTAAAAACAAAACAAAACTAAAGAAAAACAACTCGCACATTCAGTACATTTTCTTTTACAGACATCTTAATTCCACTCTAATCCGAGAGCTCTGGTGTTTTAGGACTCAGGGAATGCCCAGATCTTGTTACTAGTCTGGGAAACTTTGTCAAAATCCATGTGACTATCAGCCTGCCCCAGGTGAAAGGGCAGCCTGTGGGCCTGCTTTGCTGCTCTCCTGACGACCAGATGATCTGGCTTGATCGGGGCTCTATGGCTTAGCTTCCAGTCACTACTCTGTTTCAGCATGGCCCCGCAAAGATGTATTGAATCGGATGTGGTAATTTGAGAGCAAGTTACACAACTGCATCTCCTCTCATGACAGCACTTTACTTAAGAACACACCCGCAGGCGACTCTCACCCTGAACTCTATATTCATTTAGTTGCTTTCCTTATGGTTGCCTAAGAGTGCACACATTTTATACCCCAAGTATAAATTTCTGAAATTTTAGGAAGCTGATTCCTTACCGTTTCAGAACAAGCAGAAGATGGCTGCTTTTCCCTAATCTCTTTAGTAGCTCTGAGATTATTGTTTTATGAACTATACATTTCATTGGTTAATGTTGGAAAAATATTGAAGAATTCCCCCCACCTTTTTTTTTTAACCACTTTGTCAATAAATGCAACCTCAAAACTATCTGGGTAGCCTTTGAAACATAATTTGGTTGTCTGTTTTGGTGTGTAACGCCTCTCCAGGTGCCGTCTGATGCCCAATATAGCCATCTTTCGCTTATGGTCAACCCACCTCCTGTTCTCAAGAGGGTAGAGAGGTCAGACTCTGTTGCCCCTGACTCTTTAGTAATGCCACTAGACCTGCCCCTGGACATAAGGGCTGCAAAGCAGGGAGAAAAAAAAAAAACTATGTGAGAGTTCCTAAATTCCATTGGTATCATTTGCAACGCTTGCAAGACTTGTTGATTCGGAGAACATGAAAGGATAATTCATGGTTAGACAACAGGGAAAGGCATTCAGTATCTTAGGTTTCCTTCGCTGTCAAACATCTGTGGAATCCGACAGAAAAGTCCTTAAATTCAGAGAATTATAAAATGTAATCAAATGGGCAAACTGGTTGGGAACTGCAGACTTCTGTGAGTAGGACCATGAGCTGGGTCTAGGAAGGTGGGATACGTAAACGCCCTCTTCTTGATATTACAGCATCCCTGACAACAGTCAACAATTGTGTAAATGTCCTCTTCTTGATATTATAACGTCCCTGACAAGACAACAGTAAACAAGCTTCTGTGTTGTTGTCTTTCAGGGCTGCTTATAAAAATCTCTGGATATTAGTAATCCCAAATATGCTAAGTATGCAACCCTCCCCCAAATGATTTATCATGATATAACAGTTTCTTTGATTACTATAAGAAGAATTCAGAGCTTAAGCTTTTGATAGGAAATAACCTCAGTCACTTGAAATGACAATTGTTGGCTTCCTTAATGGGAAAGTATCTTTTAACTATGGAAAGACTTAATTACGTACATACAGCATTAGAAGGGTTAAGGAAACTCAAAGGCTACACTACTTGTAAGTATAACTTAACAGATGCACGAGAATTTAAGTACTTGCAAAGACTGCCAGTCCCTAAAAATAGTATTTAACAAGGAAGTCAAACATAACAAATTTACAAAAGCAATTTAAAATGTTTGTAGGTGCTAATTAGCGAAGTTTTTAAATAAGAACTAAATATTATTCCGAGATCCCTTAACAATGACTTGCAAATAAATTTTAAAACTAGGTCTTTGATAATGTAGCTTGAATAAATAAAACATTAATTGTGAAACCAAAACAAATATCCAAATGACTTTTTGGTTAGTCTTAAGGCCTTTACTGTCATCACAAAACACACAGACAATAGAGTTTTCCGTGTACCTAAGTTCTAAGTTCTGTGTTTCTTAAGTTTCCTAACACATGGCATTTCCTGTAGGTTCTCAGACGTAATTAGTGTAAAGTACTGAAGTAGAATGTTATTTCATGTCCAGTGGGATTCAGTCATAACTTGCTAGTAGTGTCCTGCATTCACAGAAAAAACCTCAAGGATCTCATAACTACTGAAACAATATGGTTAGAATATTATTCAGAGCCATACACACAAGATAATTTTCTGGTCCTAATTGCAGAAACAGCTGTTTATTTCTTGGTTTTAATTTTAAAGAGGCTGTGACACCATGATTGATCGTATTTTTCCTCTTGGCTGGTAGATGGCGTGCACAGTGAAATCTGTGGTCCACCCTGAGAAATTGACAGGAGTCTGCCAACATGCACTGGACTTAGAAACCACTCGTGCAACATTCTTCTTTTGTACCCTCCCATCCTGATTTCCCAGCCTGTTCTTTTAGTCAATTTTATTTTAACAGAACTATACAGCGTCTCCCAATCTGTATAATTACAATTTCATGGTGAACCCGAGGATTATCTATAAAATATAAGAAACACTTCAGAATACAGCTATCTTGGAAAATTTCCTCGAAAAGGAACTGTATCAAACATTCAGATTAAAATTGTCTTTACTTCCAGGGCGCGTGGGCGGCTCAGTTGGTTGAGCCTCTGGCTCCTGGTTTTTGCTCAGGTCATGATCTCAGTGTCTTGGGATCCAGCCGGGCATCGGGCCCTGTGGAGTCTGCTTGGGATTCTGTCTCCCTTTCCGCCCCCCTCTGCCCCATCCCTCTGCTCTCACACTCTCATTCCTCTCTCAAATAAAATCTCTAAAAAAAATAAAACTGTCTTTACTTCCAGATCATAATCTACCTTATAGCTGGATTCCAAGCGAACAAAGCAGTCCGGTTTTCCTAAAGTAGACAGAGAACTACTAAGCTTAAGCTCATTCAGAAAGAACAGCTTGTTTTCTATCAAAACAACTTTATACATCTTCTAATATTAATGCATACGCAGTAGGACTGTAGGGTCTGGTGACTTCTGTGAACTTACAAAGGGGCAGTGAGAAATAGGAACCAAGCAGAGTTGTCATTTTGCAACTGAATACCTCCTTCTGAATGCCTCCTTGATTTGGCAACAAAAGTCTTAATGACTTACACAAAGACAGATGCAAAACTTGCACAAAACTAGACAGGCAATTTAGGTGCTTTGCTTTTTGAGTAAGAGAACAGATCTTGGCTCTAATGATATGCCAGAAAACAATCAATAAGTATTGATTTCTCATTCATTTGGCTTGTTCATTAAAATTTTCCATAGTGATTTACCAGGAATGTTCACCCTTTAATTAGTGCAATTCAATAATATTTCATGGTCAAAATTATTTATTGGGGATTAAAAGTTACTGCAAATAATTTGTTCAGGAAAAAATGAAAATGATGAAAGTTTACCAAGAAATTATATCTGTATGTATGATAAATACAAGCTTGAATCCACTCCAGAATTCTCTCCTGCCCCCAATTTAGAACTAAACAATGTGACAGCATGGAATAATTACCTCATTGCTCTGTATCTAATGCTCTTGGATAAGACACTCTTGATAATGTAGTACAAGCATTCACTTTCCTTTTAATGACTTTCCATTTAATGAATTCTGGTTTTAATCATGCCTTTAACCTTATTTTACAATTCTGGGTTCCAACGCTAAAAGTGAATGCTTAATGTACTCTCAGCCTCCGTCAGGAAATAAATCAGACATGGTGGTAGGGGTCTAGCCCAGCTTCACATCCACAGGTATTGGGAAAGAGCCATTAACATTGAGGGCCCAGGGAACGGCCAAGGGGACAAAAACAACACATGATTACAGCCTCAAGAGAAAATGGTTTCTTGGAGGAGTCCAATGACCTAAGGAATCTCCTTATTGATATAAATGTCTCTTGGTGTTGACTTTCCTTCCCTTACTAAATCTTAAGTATTATAAGCCCCCAAAAGTCTTCTGTGGTTCCCCTCATTCTTAACTTTCAACTAAGCTATTTGACCATTCCTATTTTAATATATTTAATTTATAAAAAAGTTATATATATAAGTCACATAGAAAAAGAAGGAAAAAGACACCCATGTTCCTACCACCAAGGCCCCAAAATAAAATTGGTACTTGTGAAGCCCTCTCTATGCCTCATTTAGTCGTAGCCCCTATCTTTTCTCCTATCTATTCACAAAAGTATCTCTAAACAAACTACATTAATTTTGCTTGCTTTTTAAGTTTATATACATGGCAATGAACAGTATTCAATATTCTGCAAATTGTCGTTTTTGTTTGCTCAACATTATGTGTAAAGGTATGACTAGGATTAATTCACCTTTTTCTGCAATTCTTATGAACAATATTGTTACGTATGTTTGAACATGTCTTTTGGTACACATTTGCAAGAACTTCCGGAAGCATATAAACATGCAGAAGCAAACTGGGTGGGCCACAGAATTTGCATATCTTCCATTTTACTGGATAATACCAAATTATTTCAGCAAAATAGCTGTATGACTTTTCCTTCATGCTGGCTCTCACATATTACTGTGAAACTTTATACCTGAAAATCGCTTTATTTTTACTAATGAGGTTGAATGTTTACTTATGTTTATCAAACTCAAGGTTTTCCTTTTCTGTGAACCGATTGCTTATGTGTTTGTCCATTTTTCTATTAAGTTAGTTGCATTCTTAGCATATTCTGAATAACAATCTTTATTCTTAAATGGGCCGCAAATACCTTCTTTCAAATTTTTGGCATGTCTTTCCACGTTCTCTAGAAAGATAGTACAGTATCTTTCAATGACCAGGTTTTCTTAATAGTAACTGTGGTCAAATTTAACAAACTTTTCTTATGATTTGGAATTTTTGTGTCTTAAATCATATCAATATTCTCCTACATCTTCTTCAAAGATTTAGGAACACGACCTTTCATATTTAAGGCTCTGATCCATTTGGAATTTATTTTATGAGTGATACAAAGTCAAATCCAATTTCATGTTTTTCCATATGGTCAGTTTTCCCAGCATCATTTGTTATTCCACCCTTTTCCCACTCATCTGCATTGTCAGTTCTCTATCAGTCTCGAATTTCCATGAATGGGTCAGTCTGTTTCTGGATTTCACTCAGCTACACTGGTCTACTTACTTGTCAATTGCTGAGACTACCCCATACTATCTTAATCGCTATTACTTTATAATGAATCTTGGCATCTGAGAGAACAAGGCTCTTTCACTTTGTCCTAGCTCAAGTATGTCCTGGTTATTCTGGGCCAAACTGTTCTTCTATATAATGAAATAACTTGTCAAGTTCTTTAAGAAAAGCAAAAACAAAAACAAAAGCCCTGTTCAAATTCTCATCAGAACTGTATGGAATACACATAGGTTAATTTGGCTTTATGGCATTTTTGTAATACTGAGGCTTCCCACCTCTACCAATTTTTGCAGGTCTTCTTGAATGTCTTACCATGGCTCTTGAGCTACTTTTGCTAAGTTCATACTGGCTATCTTATATTTTTTTGTTGCTATTATAAATTGTTTGTACAAAAATTGCATTTTCTCTTTGTTAGAATTAAGTGATGTCTAATAATTCCTAGAGCCATCCATCCTGCCAAACTCTTATTAATTCTAATAATCTATATTCTTGAAGGGTATCAGCGACAATAACACATTGGCTTCTTTCTTTTTATTCCTTTTTTTTTTTTTTAATTTCTTTTGTTTGTCTGGTACATGCTAGGACCTCAAGGAAAACATTGGATAGCAGTGGTTATAGCACATTAAGTGGCGAAATGTTAACAATATTTTTACTTTTAAAGGAAATTCTTGATTTTAACTTTCACCCTTCATATGATTTTTTTTTCATTCTATTTTATTTTACTTTCAGTGTTTCAAAATTCATTGTTTATGCACCACACCCAGTGCTCCACTTAATGCGTGCCCTCCATAATACCCAGCACCAGGCTCGCCCAACCCCCCACCTCCCTCCCCTCCAAAACCCTCAGTTTGTTTCTCAGACTTCTGTTTGCTTCACATATCAAGTTAAGAAAGTTCTAGTTAAAAACAAAAGAAAGTTCTAGTTTAATAAATTTTTATATTTCTAGTTTAATAAACTTTTTATCATGAACAAGTCTTCATTAAATGTCTGTCTTCATCTAATGACATGATTATATAGATTACTTCTCTGGTTAATGTAAGAATTATATGAGTTTCTGAATGCTAAACCAACTTTGGATTCCTTGTATAGACACAAGTTGGTTATGATATTATACACATTATATATGTAAATGTGTATAAAGTGCATTTCTGGATTCAGTAATTACCTCTGTGAAGAAGCAGGTTTTCTGTTTTATTTAGTTTGTTTATTTATTTTTAAGGAAGAGAATCCTGGCCAGCTAACGGGTGTTCATTCTGCTCACCTCAGAGTAAAAGAGGAACTTTCTTTATTCCAGAACACAACTGTGTTAGACAGCTTAAATCTTATACAAATGTATTAACTTCATCTGCAACTTAACCGTTTGTTAAATATACAATATGTACTCCATTAGTTACACAGAAAACTGTACTTGAGGCATTTGCCAACGTGTATAACCTCTAATAAATTGCCACTCAGTATTTATTAAAAGCTCAGTTAGGGACCACAAGACCTGTAGTGTATAAAAAGAATTTTAAAAAGCCCAAACTACAACTTTTTGAGGATCTTTATTATCTCTATTATCTTTATTATCTCTATTATCTATATTGGAGTGTGACACAGATCATACTCCAATTACAGAAGAATTTTCTTCAATACTTGTATAATTAACATAGAGTGATACATTAGTTTCAGGTGTTATTAAAGATTTTTTTTTAGGGGTGCCTAGGTGGTTAGTTGGTTAAACATCCTACTCTTGATTTCGGCTCAGGTCGTCACCTCAGGGTTGTGAGATCAAGCCCAACATAGGGCTTGGGATTCTTTCTCTCTACCTGTCCCTCTGCTCGTGCGCACTCTCTCTCCTTTCTCTCTCAAATAAATAAATAAATATTAAAAAAATTTTTTTATATCCAATTGCAATAGGAACTCATTTCCCCCTAAAAATAATTGTTATGATTTCACATGGAACCAATAAATGGATTTTTTTAAATAAAATAAGGAACTGGCAATACACTGGTAAGTATCAAATATTCAAATTTAAAATAGTGGTTTTAAGGTAGAGCCACCAATATTTTTTGATGTTTATATATTCTGTCATCATCTAAGAAAAATGTTTTAAATCAATTAATCAATCAATTGATTTAATCAATCAATACAGTTGCCCGAAGATTCAAAAAGAAGAGGAACCAGTTGAACGGGAAGCACATTAATGAATATTCATTCAGTCCATTCTTTTCTGCAAATATTCTAAATTGTATCTGTAGGTATCCAATAAAATGAATAGAACTTAATACAGGAAAAGTAACTTAGAAAAAAAAAATCCCCACTTGATTAATCCAAAAGAAAGAAAGAAAGCAGATAAAAAGAATAGAGATTTTTGGTTTTAGATTAGAAACAAATAGTAAGAGCTTAGCTTTAAACTCAACATATCAGTAAATAAATTAAAGAACTTTCTAAATGCATCTTAAAAATAAAGAATTGGGAAAACTTAAAAAGACTGAGAGATTGTAATAAAAAATAAACATCTCTATACTGGTACAAAAGACACAGAAAGTTTACAGTAAAAAAAAAATGATATCCCATACAAACACTAACCAAAAGAAAGCTGATACAGCTCTTCAAATACCAGACAAGGCAGATATTAAGGTGAATTACTAAAAGTAGAGACATTCTCTGATGATCAATGGTCAATCTACCAAGAAGATAGGACAATTCTAAACTGTATGTGCCTATTAACATCACCTCAGACCCACAAAGCAAAAACTGACAAAACCAAAAGAAGTAACAGGTAACTCCACAGTTACAGGGTGAGACATACTTGAAACACATCTCTCTTTGAACATGGTTAAGAAATTTAACCTGCTATACATGAAAGAGCACCTGAGCACCAAACCAGATCAGCAGACAGCTGAGTACATCATGTCTTATCCATACTCTCTCCAATAACTTAATTCGGTTTTACTGAACACTGCATTACATATTGGTGTGATGCCATTAGTCTACACTGAGGGTCACTGTGTGAAAACGTCCTAATAACAATCATCAGTGGATTTACTCTAAGGATATTATCAATATCAATATCACTGTGTGCTCCAAATTATGCATTATTCAATTATTTAATTCTACATACAATCTATGCTGAAAGTCTAGTCTTTCCTACAATCTGCCATCTTGAACCTTCAGTCTTTTTCTTCTGGCTCAGTTCTTGTTAGAGCTAAGGAACAGTAACTAACTAAAGGAACTAAGAATAAAAGGCTTTATATAATCCTTCCATGTTCACACTTTAGGGAAGATAACTATTCAGTGTTTTCTAACTAGTGGCCCACTAGGTGAGTAGATGGGTAAGAGAAAGAAGAAGGATTTGGTAGTAATATCCAAACCTCACAGGGATACCTGAACTACTTTCACAAACCCACAAGTGACCCAGTTCCTGTTATGCCTGAGAACTACTAATGGGTCCCAGCGCTTATGGAAATAGCTATGACTTCTTCTCAGGCACTCAAAGCCTACTTTTACTCCAAGAGTATCCTGAAGCAGACCTTTAACATAAGGTCTCATTCTTTAACATAAGATCTATGAATCAGAAAAAAAAAAAAATTATTCTAATTTTATTCATGTTTTTCCTCTTCTTCAACTCCCTCTCATCTCTTTTTTTTTTCTTTTTTAAAGATTTTATTTATTCATTTGACAGACAGAGACACAGAGAAAGAGGAAACACAAGCAGGGGGAGTGGGAGAGGAAGAAGCATGCTTCCCACGAAGCAGGGAGCCTGACATGGGGCTCCATCCCAGGACACTGGGATCACGACCCCGAGCTGAAGGCAGATGCTCTATGACTGAGCCAGCCAGGTGCCCCTCCCTCTCATCTCTTAAAATGTTTAACTCATCTATGTATTTGTCTTCAACCAAACCATTCACCTTCCTTGCCCTTTATCCTACAAATGACAGGCCTTGTTGTACGACTGGCAGGGACAAACACTGTTCTTTCTGTCTAGGAGCCATCCTTCCTCTTACAAGTGAGTGAGGCACTACACTTCCAGTATTCAAAACACTTTCCTAAAGGTATCATACTTACTTCTAACCTCTCAGGCAGGATAGTGATAATAATCTCCCTTCATACGTAACTTCTACCAATTAGTCCTAGTTTTTCTTTCATTATCTCTATGAAATATGCAGAGCCTTTCACAAGAGCCTTTACAATATTTGAAGCCATCCTTAAGATGATCCCGGAATATCTGAAGTGTGGGAAGTTCGAGTTGTTCAGCGGAGTTTTCCAGGGAATCTAATCAAACGAAGACTACAACCCTTTTCTTCCAAGATCTCTCTAACCGGTTCTCTGCTCTTACTCTAATCATGACTCAAATCCCTGGGCAGTCGCAGATACTTCTACTTACTTAGGGCTCCTGGATAGAGGACATACATAGACTAGCACTACTCAGGCACTAAGAAATGACAACAAAAAAAAATGACAGGAGGGCAAAATAATTACTTTTCACATCCCGGAACACAGGTAAAACAATGTGTTCTAGTTAATGAATAATAAGTGTTAATTAATAACTCTTAATAATTAGGTAATAATCCTTAATAAGGGTCTGTCATGGCTCCTGGCTAAAAAAAATATGTTATATTTGCTTTATGTATTATGAAAAAAGATGTATTAGAGCATATTAATGGCTTTGTATAATCACAATTTTAATGAGCTACTTAAGTAGGTTTGGTTTATAGAGAGAACCACACAAATAGTGCTCAAATAGAACTGTAACTATGGTAAATTTCTGCATGGTTTGAACAATGATTTTATCACTCTGAAAACTTAACATAAATTCAATACCTAGAGTCACATAATTAATCCTTCCTCATCTGGGAAGCTCATTCGTAGAAGAACTTGATTCCTTGTGAAGAAACGACTGCATGTGGGCTCTTCCTTTCCTCCTCCTCCCCTTCTGCCCCCTACGTGCTCTCCTTCCATTCTCTTTCTTTCAGTATTGCATTCTAACAGAGCTTTTCAATGACTTCCATTGATAATCCTTTTGCTTCAAGACCTAAAGATCTCCTGAGCCTCAAGACCTAAAGATCTACTAAACCACTCATCTTATCAATAAAACACTCCAGTGTTCAGAAGGCAAGTCAAAACTGGACAGTCCACAGGAAGTGGGGAGAAAAGGCACTGCATCTGCGGGGCAGAAACTAGTAGGGCTGAGGGCAACTGCTGTACCCATCCTGCTGCCAAAAGGTATGTGGCAGGGGAGGAGAGGGGATGT
Source organism: Mustela nigripes (assembly GCF_022355385.1). Lineage (NCBI taxonomy): Eukaryota > Metazoa > Chordata > Mammalia > Carnivora > Mustelidae > Mustela > Mustela nigripes. The sequence continues at coordinate 68,655,281 of NC_081560.1, forward strand.
TGAAGTGCCGCACAGCCTTTGTTTGGTCCTCAGTTTTACTTCCTTTTCTAAACCTCTAGGACTTCGGCGTTCTCTAGCAACAGAAGCAAAGGATCAATTTAGAAAAGTGCTTTTCAGAGCATTCCTATCTAGCTACTGACCAAGCCATTTTAGTTTATGTGATCAAGCAATTGAAATTCAAGGAGATTTATCACTGACTGTCCTCGGCAGCAAAACTGGAAGAGCAAGCGCTTGATATGTATGCTACTAATGTCTAAGATGACTGATTCTACCTCCACTGCACAAGCATGGATTGGTTTCAGTAAGAATTAGTAGTCTTCGCATCTCACTGTGAACTGACAGTGTTGCTAGGGAAACTGATAATTATGTGGCAAAATGGAGGGTGTAGAATAGGAAAAGGGTTCAGAAGAAATATAAGGTTTAGATCCAAATCAGCATGTTAATAGTAGAGTTTGTTGATCTTCTGTAGTCACATAATTTAATAAATACCATTAATTACATGTTTGACAAGATACAGATTTCTGAATGGAAACAAATGAACAGAAATGAACTGAACATTGGAAAGCCACTGGTTTATGGATCACACCTGGTGCATGTCACTGCAGAAACACATATTTATTATAAACTACAATTAATTTAATGAAATTAAAATATTCCAAAAGGTGAAGAAAACATTGATTTTTTTTCTGATTTTTCTTTAGAAATCAATCTTCTAAAGTTCCTGATATAACAATTATAATCCTATAAAGGATTGATTCACCTCAGTGACAAAGACATATAACTTCAAAACACCTATTAGTATGGAGAAAAAACAAGCGTGACTATTTTTATATTATGCATAGTAAAACCAATCCAGAGATGCTAAATGACCTTCCTGAAGACACACAGCTCTTCAGTTAGTGGTAACGCCCTTGCTAAACATTCCTCTTTAAGCCACCCAGGAGTCAAGATGTCTCCATTATATTTATTAAGGAAAAGCCCAGCAAAAGGATACAAATGTAGTAAATGATCTCAAAGTTCTAGATCTCACTTTAATTTTAAATGAAGATTTCCAATACTCTTCATTTTTAATGGCTAAGAATGCAATTATAAAAGTTAATGATATAAACACTTGCGTATCAAAAAAAGTCTCGTTGGAGACATTTTAATATGTGAGAAAGAACATCAGAGAATTATACAGCTCATTAGTGAACAGTTTTCCTGCATGTCAGATCACTGCCTGTGAGCTGTCCATCCTATCACGACGGCGCTGATTCACTACATTCTTTTACTTTCACTTTTTCCAAGGACTATTAGGTAAAAACTTTAAAAGATGAGACTAAAGGTTTTATATCCTCCTGTGTATTTATCTTTATAAATTCTTACACATTTTCTAATTTATAAATGTACTATAGATATTAAAGCATTCACTCACATTCATATACACACAACCTCTGTATGGAGTGTGTTTGCATAGGAAAACAAGTGACCGCTTTATGGCTGGTACATAAAACAAGACAAACATTTGCAAGAACAAATATTTCCAGTGTTTTGAATCTTATTTGCTCTTTGACAGGAAAGACTGAGAAGTATAGGGAGGACACCAAAGTAAAACCATAAAAGTATACAGAACTTTGTAACTCAATGAATTCCAAGTGCTAGAAGTAGGTAGTCAGCCTTCTGATATTAGGAAAAAGATTTTCATTCTAATGACTTAAAAATTATAAGATTTACTTATTAATACATAAGTAGGAGCTCATCCTAGATGAACTATCATGTTAGGGTAGTTTATTTACTTATTCTTATTAAGGTAGTTCATTAAGTCTATCAATATTACCATGACTTAAAAAAAAATTGGCTTAAGTTGCAATTTTGTTATTTCCTTTCATCAAGGCATTGGTTTTTGATAAAACAAGAGCTAAATGATAGGTTCTTATTTTGATAAACCTTCTCTTCTTTCTCATGGCAGGAAGGCTGTCTCAGCTTTGAAATCTCTGGGTAAGAAAACGAAGAATGTAAGGCTCAATTTTATAGTCACTGGAAATAATTTTTGTGGTTAGTTTAAACAAACCTTGACTTAGGCCATCTTGACAAGATGTCTGCTTGACATCCAAATTCTCCATGGTATCTCCTTTAGAGACGTCACCAAGAGACGTTCTTCTCTCGAAGATGTTGTTGTTGTTGTTAACTTGAGTTCCATTCTGCTTCAGTAGTCGGAACACCTCAGCTTCCAAGTCTCTAATCTAAGGGGAAAAGAAAATCCATCTGTAAACCTCGAAGCCAGAACTCCTCTCTAAGTACTCAGCCAAACCATCCTATTACTTAGTGGTTTTGAGCACATAACTCACCCGTACTTGCAGACCTTGAACTTCCACAAGATGAGCTTTTTCCAAATCTTCTATTTTCTTTCTTTCTGCTTCCTGTCTCTTGAGGAAATCAAGTTCTCTTAAGAAGAAAATAAAAGATCTGATGACATCAAATACTCAATAAATGAGAAAACACGTGGAAGTTCTTATCTGAAGCAATAAACTGCACAGTGGGACACACGAGTGGGCTGCTATTTAAATAAACAACACTCAATCACAGTTCGAAAAAAGGCATCTAGGAATGAAAGCAAATAAAACATTTTAATGGCTCCTAAATGAAAGAAGAATGCTTTGATTCTGCTTCTGTGATTTTCGTTTGTTAACTCCTGATTCTTGAGTACCCACACAGATTTATAGAGAAGCTACTGAACTAATGACCTACCTTGGGTAACTCAGTGCAGTTGATTCTATGTAGGATAGTTATAATTCCGTATTTACAGAGCCATGTACTTCGTAAACCAATAGGACTGGGTGGCCAGAGTTTACAGAAGATAATTACAATTTACTTTCTACGAATGACAATGGCGAAGGACTGGGCAGGTCAGAAACACTGAGGGGGAGCTGTCACTTGCACACCAGAAGTTAGTATGTGGAGGATAAAAATCTCTCCCTTTTGGGAGCCTGGAATGCAACTTGCAAATCCGGCACTTACTATAAATTTATCACGTGAAACACAATTAGGGATGACATTTTTGGCAGGAAGAGTTAAAATAGTGATGTACTGGATTCAGACCACAAAGAGTAATTTCCCCTTTTCCATAATCAACATTTTATAGCAGTCTCCTTTAAATGTGAAAAACAGGATCTCAGAGATAGGAAATAACGGAGACATCGGGAATCTTACACATACGCTTAGCTTCTAAGGCTTAGCACGAAGACCAGAAGTGGTCGGGCATGACTGTATTGTTCTGGCTGTCCAGAGGCACCTGAAGTTGACGATGAAAAAATCCTTAAGTAACCAGTTCCCTGAAATTACACCAAAATCCAACAGAGGGAAGCAAAGCAGCATTCGTGTGGAAAGAGCTGATGAGATTCAAAAACCAAGTTTGCGGCTAGACTCTCACTGCAGCGAAAGGAGCCCCTCGGGATTCTCCTTGTGAGCAACGGAAAATGGCAGGGCAAGGGGTCTCGCTAGACAAGGTTTACACTCTCTGAGGTGGGAAAGTTCCGCAGTCCCTGATGCTAAGAACAGAGACAGAAACAACCTCCTCAAGGCCCCAGTTACTGCTTTGCATGGTCAGTCATTCTGCGTGACTTCAACTGGGCTTCTTGCTTTCTCCTCAGAGCTGTTGCCCAAAGGACAGAGATTCAAATGTTCTCATAGTTATTAGGAGTGACAAACTATCAAAGAAAAACCGGGGAGGGGAGGTAACTGAGAGCCAAGGAACTCTAAAATAAACAAAATATAATCTCGCATGAAAAAAATGATAGAAGGGATTTCCAAAGTGAACGTCTAAATGCTTTATAACTCTGCTTAAAGGATCACCGAGATAATCTTTTCTATTCTGTTAGATGTTATAAGATTACTGGATGTAAGCCCTCTTTAGAAATGCACACAATTCTTTAGTCATTAGAAGCTGCTTACTTTTGTTGAAAATCCTTGATCAATTTCTTTGCCTTGTTGTATTTCTTCTCCAAGGCCTGATACTGGCTTTGAGTCTCCTTGAGGTGCTCGTTCACTGTGTGGCATAAGGTCTGAGCCTCAATCCAGTAGCTCTCCAACTTCAGCATTCTCTCTTTATTCTCTTCTATATTCTGCTGGAGTTGGGTTTTTTCTAGTTCCCACCTCACTTTCTCATTTTCTGCTGCTTGCAGCTGGATAAAGCAAATGTCAAGGCAAGGATAATCTGGGTATTCTATAGCAAAATCCGTCACGTTTTTAATAGCATGTTTTCAATTAAGTTCCACTGCCACATATACTCAATCATTGAGAACCTTGAGATGAGAAGAGCAAGCCTTATTTTCAGCATTTCAGAGATTACGAAATGGAAGCGTTGAAGAGGGAAATGTTTTGTCCAACCAAGGTCACACATCTGATAGATAATAAAACCGGGATTTGATTTCACCTCCCATGATCTTCCCATTGCCCCATGTGGTTTGAAATTCTGTGAGCAGTACATGCTGTTTGAGAGTTTGACCAGATACTAGCCAATGAACTTCAATGTACCTTCTTTCAGCTGTTCTTCCTACACACAATTAGATGTAAAAGACTAACTGAAAAGTGAAGGGGGAGAGGCACACTGGGACGGAGAGAGAGGCCAAAGCACAGTTTGGTCTGCTGGTTAAGAAGGGGTCTCTGGAGCCATTCAGTTTAGAGTTGAGGTCCGGCTCTACCATTATTGGCCTTTTAAACCTTAGGCAAGTAAGTAACGGAAGCTCTCTAAGACTCGGGTTTATTATCTATAAGACAGAATTGTGAGGTAACACAACCGCATGCCTGGAACAGCTCCTTGGGCATAATCTGATAAATGTTAGTTATTTTTGCTTTGGTTTTTATCTCTTTTAATAATATGATTATATCCTTTATTTCAACGAACACGAACACAGTCGTAGCTCATTATTTTGCTGGCAGTGTTCTGAATTTCCAGAGCCTGATAAACTTCAATTTGCATGAAAGTGTAAAAGATAGTGCAAGTAAAAAATATAAATTATTGCTGACTTATTTTAAATCCCTCTGATGGACCAAAAAAGGCAGCTTCTTGTGTTTCTGCTTACAGGGACTCTTGGGAATAGATAGTATACTACTCCGACCCCATTATTTTTACAGGAATTCAAGGCTGATCCTTTAGGTGAGGGGTCAAATGTCATTTATTCACAATAATGGATCTTTAAACTAGTGTTTCATCTAGTCCACATGCTTCCTTTCAAGTTCAAAGGATGCGGAGTCATTATAAACTAACAATTTTCAAAACCGAAGACATCCCCAGACCATACCACATTCAGCAAATAAATATATATATATGTATCTTTTAATGCATAATTTAAACTAAATACATTGACAAAACAGATTACAAAGTAAAAAAAAAATCAAAAACATTTCAAAATTAGGAATTCTATTATCAACATGGATATAAAGAATCACAATAAAGTAAGCTATTATAGATATTACATGTCAGTATAATAAAGAGAGAAATACAAAATATTAATTTATAGGATTTCTAAATTAAATGTTTCTGGTCTAACACATAAGTTTTGTTAAAACACTTACAATCCACAGGGGAATTTTTTTCCCTGGTTATAACCAACAATTTAAAAAAAAAATCTATTCTTCCATTCTGTGCTAAGAAACAATAGCAATTTAAAATGAGATAGGTTTTTCCTGCATCTTTTATTAAGCAATGTTTTGTATTCAAGTTGTTTATTTACCAACCACTATTAATTTAAAAATGATTATTCACAGAGCTTGGCTGACACCATGAATGATGTATAGACATGTTTTGACTAAAGAGCTACAGAGTTATTAGCTGAGAATACCATTTAACCAAAATAGCCCTGCTAATTCATCTCCATTTAAAACACATGGAAAAACCAAAATAATTGTTCAATGTGAACAGGAAAACAGATCATTAGTGGTGGGAGCAGAAATTATGTCTTGGTTTTTAAAAGACCATAAAAATAATAAAGAATATTATTTTTAAGGTAATTCAAAAATATTTTTAAATCCTTGAAATTACATATTTGATAAACCTAGACACAATTCGAGGAATTTACAAGCACCTTATAATTTACCAACTAAGTGTGCCCTTTTGAATCTTGTATTATTTCATATATAAACTAAAAATACATACTCCCTTTTATCAAGACCTGTTTTTCCCACCACAAATTTAAATAATGCAAACTAAACTTGTCTAAAAATTTCCAGTAGCATCTGGCATTTAAAATCAATTATTCACACATTACATTAAATTTCATAATATTTAATAATTAGAAATTGGAATTTTTTTCTATGAAAAAGTATTAATGTGCTACATTGAAATACATTGTTTCTGATGAGTAAGTTAAAAATAAGTAAATGAATAAACCTATTTAAATAAAGAGAAAGAGATACAGGGTAATAACTTGTATAATAAGAACAGCATACTTATGGTCAGAACATAACTCGGATGCTAGAACCATTAGTAATATTTAATTTTTTGAGGAAATCTCAGAGGGAAGTGGCCACATATGGGCAAATATTTAAATATGCATTTTTAAAACGCGGTGCTATCTTGGCTGAGGGAGTATGGTGGTGTTTACCCCCTGGGGGATGTGTCTCACTGGCAGGTCTATGTATCTAACAGTGGAAAAGCCTCTCACATTTGTACTCTTGCAAATGCACAGGAACAAATCCTTTAGTCCTAGGGTTGAATTTATTCACAGCATCCGAAGTGTAAAAAGCACAATTCAAACACCACTTAACGGTGCTTACCTTGGTCTTCAACTTTTGAATCTCTGCTTCTGTAACTGCGTGTTTGATTTGCAACTGGAAATTGAAAAGAAAGAAAAAAATCTGAACTAAGAAAGTGTATCTATATTTTGGAAGCCCTGGCGGCTAGAAGAATACCTTATCCCATGGCAGAGAAGGCCCAGAAAAGTGCTGCAATGCAGCAGGCTGTAAATTAAAATGTCTAGTGTGTAAAATGACTCATTAGGTGCACACTAATGAAACGTGGGGTCTGTGGCCCACACTCTCTAACTGATTAGGCTGCGAATTTAATTACTCGGGGACTAAAGAAAAGACAATACATTTTCTAGCCCTCTCTGCAGCTCTTCCTCTGGGATTTGGGTGCTAGGGAATGGTTTCAGAGCCCAGAGCCTGGTGGATGGCACGGTTCCCGCAGGCAAGTGGGCCCGCGCAGGGTGAGGATGCGATTCCCAATCTGGAAGAAAGATGGCGCCATGGTTCCGCGAGTCCCACGCACCGAAGGCCGAGCAGCTCCTATGCGGCTCCGCAGCTGCCAGACGAAGACCAGGATGCTGCAGTTCCACAATGACATCGGTGATTTTTTTTTTTTTTTTAATTGCGGGAAAGGTACAGATGCAGATTTCTGTCCCCCCCCCCAAAATCGACACCGATGGAGAACCTAGACCCCCCAAAAGCTTTGGTTGCAGCTTATTAGCGCGCGAGCCACGCTTACATTTGTTTTGTTTCTCCCCTCCCCCCACGCTGTTTTCTCTGTAAGGGTGAGAACAAACAGAACATTCCTTTCCTTAAGGGATAGAGAAATGCACCAAGATTTACAGAAAACAATTTACGGGTTTAAAGTCTCTTCTCCAAAATCCTTGGGGCCAGATGTTTTTGGAATTCAGAATCTTTCCAATTTCAGAAAGGCAGGGAAAGGCATTTTCCATAAATTGCCTATTGCCCACAGCCTGCCCATGGAGGCACTCTGTGATCAAATACAGGGGCATTTTTTGCCACCCAACATAGTATTTCCCACTAAGTGAGGTAGATAATAGAGACTATACATAGCATCCTGTCTGTTTTGGTCAGGTTTACCACCAAATGACTTTGCCACAAAATTATATGAAACAATCAGTTTTCAGAGCATTTCGGATTTAGAATTATACCAGAAGGGCTGCAAATGTCTGATATTGCTATGATCAAATAAATCCAAGTTTTCTTACCAGACCCTGGTTTTCAGCTTGCTGACAAGGGCATGGGGGAAGGATGGAGAAGAACGCTCCTTCCCCCACCCTCTCCAGTCTCCTGTTATGTTTAAGGTCCTGTGGTCTACACTGCTATGGCTCAGCTACTGCTCTTGGTCCTGGGGTGGGGTGGGGGGCCGGGGGTTGAAACTTTTCAAAATCTGATTCTGCCCCACTGACACCATTTCTCTTACTTTACCACTTCCTGATCGGCTCACTCCCGCAGTCTGGTCAGTGTGACTCTTGCTCCTTTCACCCTCATGGGTTCCCAGGGGCTCCTGAGCTCCAACAGCTTCTAGAGAGGAAGGAATCTCTGTGCAGCTGCCATTCTTTTAGGAGGCCCCAGAGAGGCAGTCCTGGCGCTCCCAGTTTCTCTCCCTAGCCTTAGTGGTATGACGCTTTACCTGCCTACTTTAAGGAGCCGCTCAGAGCAACAAAGTGGCAAGTGTTGCACGAAATGCAAGGCAGCTGCCTTCTACCTCACTCATGAGGTCTTACCGACAAAGCCCTAGTCCGGATGAATCTCTCAGGCAAGGTGGCCTGACGTGCTCAAATGACCAGGATATGTTTACTCCAGCTCTGAGCCCTACGGAGAGCACACTACTTGCAGAATCACCAATCCTGACATTTCTGGACTCCCTCGAAGATGTGGAAAACCAGGGCACGTGGATAAAAACTGACCAGGCTTAGTTGTTACAGGGAATTGCTGTTAGAACCACGACTAGAGCCTAGACCTTCTGGTTCCAGATCCGGTTCCATTTCCCTTTGAAAATAAGGATTGATTCAATAGGCATTTATTGAAGAGCCGCTATGTGCATCCAGCAAATGCCAGCAAATGCACATGTCTAGATGGTTCTGAAGTATCTGGAATTATTACTGACCGGAAGAATGACTCCTTGATCTTTGTACCATGGCCAAGTGTGAAGCCAGACTGAATTAATCTCAGGCCTACCACGGATGAACTCCATGACGTTGGACAGTCCCTTCACCTCTCTTACCTTCACTTTGCTCACCTGTACAGCGCAGTTCCTTATAGGTCATGACCTTCTTTACTGGAAGCCTGAATGAGATAACCCACGTAAAGCGGCTAGCACAATGGCTAGCACAGAATAAGCCATTTAAAGTTAGCCCAGGCTAAGACGAGAATGATCCGAAGAACTCAGATGTAATTACCACAACCACATTTCTTAGTCAAAAGTGCTAAATGCTGTAAAATGTCACACCTGCAATAAAACAAACACCTCTGCTTCTACTTGAAGAGTAGCACAAAATCAAAAGGGCAGATTTTACGAAGAACGCTGCAACCGTGGGGAAGTGCCAGATTTTATTTTCTCAGGGGTTGACTTCGTTCAACTGTAGGGTAACCAAGGAGGTGGCATGCAGGTTGTTGGGACTTTGGATTTTCCTTGTTCAGATCACTGTGACCGAGAGAAAGCTGCTTCTCTGTGCCCTGGCTTCCTATAGGAAAATTGAGAGGGCTAGATGGGAAGAACTCCAAGGCCCTTGCAAATACTACAGGTGTGACATTTACTAAATGAAGAGCCTGGAGATGGTTGTCATGGTTGCAGAGCCTAGAAATCCTTGTCTCGGGTGAGCATGTTTATTCCTATGAATGCATATAGAGATTAATCCACTGACGATGTGTGCAGGCAAACCCAGGGAAAACTGAAGCAGCCGGGTTGACCTCCACGCTTCCCACCCTCCCATCCCACCAAAATGGGTGACAGAAGACAGTGGCACTCATTAGTGGTGAAGGGAGAGCACTGATAAAAGCCTGGAGTGCTACTAAGCACCTCTAAATGCTGTGAATCCAGGAAAACAGACTGAATCCTGAAAATTCAGACATTACTCAGAAGATGGACAAAAGTTTTAGTGCAATGTTTTCTTAGACTTCCCAAGGCCTAAAATAACAAGATGTGTAATTGTTTTAAGGCTATATGCACTTTAAGAGAACTTCTATAAACCCATCTCTATTAGTAGGAAAAATATCAAAACTAATCGAACCTTCAGGTTATGTAGTGGGAAACTGCTTCAGTCGTGCACGCTGCAGAGCTAATGAGTGTCTGAGCTGGGTTTTGAACACTTCAGTTCACAGTTCCTTCCACTAAATGTCTTACCTGTGTAAAGAGCCTGTGAGGGAAGGTGGACAGGTAGGGTCCACCTCATTGTTTAGATGGGGACATAGGCCCAGACAAGTTACATGGCTTCTTCAAGTTCCCAGGGGAAGCAGATGCTGGCGTGGAAAATGTCTCAGGTCTGACTCCCTTTCCTCTCTTAACCCCTTCACCCTGCACCTAATCGGCTAGCAATACAGTTTTTTCCCTCCCTCCTTATCCAACTAGCACTGACCTAATGACACCATGAGCTGTGCTCATCATATGACACAGAACCTACCTTCCAAACACTTACTTTAGGAGATTATAATAAAGACCACCTTCTGAGAGAAGCTCTTAGATCATCCCCAGAGAAACATGGTAGGGAACCTCCTCCAATATAGCCTGATTAATCTTTTATTCCCATAGCTGGGTCAGACGACCCTTAGGCTTTGGCCTCTTTGTCTTATCTTCCACTTTGGCAAATGGGCAAGGTGAGACCGAGATACTTCCATTTCACAGAGAGAGGAAGAGAAAATTGCTTTTCAGAGAGGTGAAGTGACTTGACAAGAGAAGCACAATTGGTGAAAGGTTGTGTTTTCTTATTCTAGAGAAGTCCTCTCTCCATGTGTCTAATAACCTTTCCAAAGGACAGATCAAGGGTTTGCACATCACCATCTGAGATTGGTCAGGCTGATGGCAGGGGCAGGGAGTCAACAGGATTGGTTAGTAGAAACCGAGCCTGAAACGTCTGTTGGAATTTGGGAGCTTCAGAAAATCCAGATTAGGAGAGAATACTTGGAAAGACAGAATATAAATAAAAAGAAAAGGTTAAGGATTGCAGGTCAGTGTTTTGACCTAAAAGACCAATCTCATCTCTTCTGTCATCTTTTAACGTGAATGCCAAAGATGTGTACCCTGGGGTTACAGCACAAACAGCACAAATAAACACATGCCTCCTACAGAGAACAGCAGCTCTTACGTAACACTCTGCAGGTGTGCCTGCTGTGTCCATTTTGTTTATTTCTTTCAAAATAAAGATGAATATGGAACATGTACCCTATCCCTGAATCAATACAATCCAAATTTAACTGTGCTAGAAATAGAAACATCCTTAGCAGAAACAAAAATGGAGAGACGGAACTTCTACACTTTCTTTACCTATCCTGTGCAAGAATGGGAAACACTGTCTTTGCAGCAAAGATTTTGAGAGCTCTCTAGTGCCAGAGAGCTCACAATCGGGTAAGAGCAACATTCTCTGTTCTACTTTACAAGGGCAAAATAATACACGATATTTGCATAGAACTTTATAAAGTGGTTTCAGTACTGGAATCAAACTTCTTATAATTATCAGTGCGGTTATTTGAATGAACTTTGTCTTACCTATGACAGGGTAGGCTCCATAAAAGAAGGAATCACGGCTGTTCTTGCCTATACCCAGGTGCTGTTAAAAATGAAGCTACATCATATTCCTTTATAATTTCTGCTCAAAGCGTTACATATAGTACCAATCTTTACACTATCGAGTGTTTTTCTCAGGGAACAGTTTATGCAAAATTAGCTGAAGTTGGATGATTGAATAGTATAATAATATAATCTGAATGGTATCACTAATTGCAGCATATGTAGGCTTGGGTGAGCTACTCCAACAAGGCCACTCTCCAAGTAGGTATTCATAAACTAGTTATTAATGATGTAGATGAAAATGGATGTAGGTAAAAGCATGTAAGTACAGTTTCTTTTTTAAAGAAGTATCTGTTTGCTGCTAAGTACACTATTTTAGATAATCTATTTTATAGCTTTCTCTACATGTTAATAGAAATTTCCATAAAGATAACTTTATATTATCATCTAAGGCATTTATAGCTTTCTCTAGATTATTTTTCATACATTTTCTATGACTTAAGCAAAGTAAATAGCACAGTTTTTAGACTCCATTTTTCCCCTCAAGATCCTTACGACCGCTGAGGAGGAGTGTGATGGGAAACAATAGACAACTGGTTTAAATATCTCCTGACCAGCAGTTTCTGATTCAGCCTCTTCCTTTTCCCCACTAAATTTCCAGTGAAATCACATTAAAAAAAAACAAAAAACAAAAAAAAAAAGGGAAGAAAGAAAACTCACAGGTTCAAATGGACACTGAACTGTAACTAGAATATGAAAGAGTCACAAAGTTGAATTAAGAAAAGCATCCAAGCTTCATTCCAAGGACAGAGAGATGGTCTGTCCATCCTCAATGACTGCTAAAGATCCTGAGTCTATCCAGTGAGAAAGCTGGGCAGCCTTTATTGTCTTTCCCAGGGACTGTCCTCAGACCAAGTTCTCCAACTCTCTCAGGATTCCACATTCATTCAGAAAGCAACTACCAGAAGAGGAAAATAATGCAGGAAGGTGGCTGAACAGTGGCACACCTCATACTTTGAGTTCCAGACCCCAAAGCGGAGCAGTAAAGATAGGGGTGGTCCTGGTACGCGTTTTGAGAGCAGGAGATCATCTTTTTTCCCCCCTTTAATTTAGCGAACTGAGTGGAAGATTTGGAAGTATTTCACCGAAGCTCAGAGAACTGCACTAGATGACAGACTGCCAGAAAATAGCAACCAGACAGGAAACAAGGCACACAGATATGTCCTCCCGATGGGAGTCTAGATAGGGAATACATAATTTAAGAAGTGGATGACAGCAGACTATACAAACAAGTTTTTGTCTCACTTCCAGATAAAAACAGAAGAAAAAGGCAAAACTGAACCTATTACTAAATATTTCAAGTGACGGTAAAGAGAATATCAACTTGAAAACTCAAGTAAACTGAGAAAATGAGGTAGCCCATAAATAAAAATATTTTAAGGTAATTCTCTGGACTACTGGGATAGAAAGTGAAGGAGCACAAAGAATGGATAGAGAGTAAGGAAACTAAAAATGTTGTAAGGGAATTAAGTGATGTTAGAGGTGCTAAAAAGCATAAATAACCTGAAGTTAAGAGTATACTTAAGGCTACAGAAAACTGAATCATTGATATGAGAGGACACATTTGAAAACCTCAGATAGAAAAATAGAAAAAGAAAATATGAGCAAAATAATTAATACAGAAGACAAAGTGTTTCTAGAAAAGAAACAGCAACAGAGATAAAAGTAACAGAAACTGAAGAAAATATTAAGTAAGAACAAACCAAAACACAAAGATAGGAAACAAGGAAAGCAAATTGAAAGGAAAAAAAAAAAAAAACTCAATGAAAGGAAGCCTACTTGAAGAAATTGTGATAAAAATGTAAAATACAAGACTAAAATAATGTAAGTATCCAAGTGCCAGGTTGGCATTAGGCTTTAGTTTTTACAGTATGCATCTAGCTCAACAGAGAAGCCTACCTTACAACACTGTCAGGAAAAAAAACAATAATCAAAATAATAAACCCAACTAATTATCATTCCTATGTCATGAAAATTAGATTTTCTCATTCTCAGTATAGGAAGCCCATGAACGCTGTAACCTCCATGAGTACATAATACATTACTCAAGGATATACTCCGTGAAATGAGAAATTCTGGTGTAGAGAAAATAACAGGTGAAACTGAGTAAGACAGAGTCTAACAATTTATTGCACATAGTATTATAAAGCTAATTGAAAATGTGACAATTAAATATTAACAACAATCTTGTCTTAGAAACCAAGATTGTATCAAAAAGATTCAAATGGTATTGTTTTAGAACTCTACATGGTATCATTTTGTTCTTCATTTTGAAAATTATAGAAATAGAGAATAGTTTTTTAAAAACTTAGATAATCCTGACCAAAAATCAATCAACATAAAGGAATCATAAAGCATAAAATGAGGTGAGATATATTAAACTCTGAACAATTATAACCATAAACTTAAGTTGCTAAAGTTTTGGACTAAAAGAGCTCCAAGATATTTTCAAAATTTACAGTAAAACAAAGTACTTCACTTAAATTTACATTATAAAAGCAGATACATACACATGTTTACAAAAGTGTGTTTATCCAGCAACTACAAACAAAAGTAGCAGTCACATTATTACCATCAAAGAATATTTAAAGATTAAGAAATCTTTACGTTTTTATTTTATATGCTTTCAACGTAACATTAAAATAGATAATCAAAGCTACCAGGCCCAAAATATAATGAGGTGTAATTTTACTACATGGGTCTCAGTGTAGTAGGTTAAATAGGAAAAAATGATAAGGATACAGAAGGTAGAAAGTACATAATATCACTTTTATCACAAATACCCATATTAATCTATAATAAAAGAGCCTCTTAAAAAAAAAGACTTATAGACAATATTATCTGACCACAATGTAACAAAACATTAGATTAATAGTAAGTTACAAATTAAAAACTGTTTCCTCAATTATTCAAGTCAAAGAGAAAATAAAAACATTTAAAAATGAAAAATAAAGACTATTTGTAAAATGATGACCGAATGAACACTGAAACTCAAAGATGTTGCCAAAGACTTAGCTAAACAGAGATTCATAGTTTTAAGTGCTTTCATGTTTAAACAATAAAGTAAACTAAGCATTTATTGCCCTAAGTTAGAAAAGAGAAATCAAACATTTTAAAGGATAGTAGAATGACGGAATGAGTAAAAAAAAAAAAAAAAAAAAAAAAGGTAAAATGACTGAATTGACCAGGGGCAAACAGCTAGTGCAGTACAACAACACATACTAATAAAAACTATTTACTGCCTTTCCTGAATGCAACTTTGGAGATGCAAAAAAAAAAAAATCTCATTCATCAATTAGCAAAAAAAATTGTAAGAATTTCTTAAGAGACAGAACACAGGTATTTCCAGATATGTTTGGGAAAAATGAGTAAATGAACCAGGCAAGTGTCTATAACCTGGAATGGTAGACAGCAATCTAATTCATCTTTCATCTTATACATGTAACTGGGTAAACCTGCATCTGGAGGTAAATCAGGGACAGTCTATTCCATTCACCTTAAGTTTAGACATCCTGGCCACTAACTTTAAACTTTGGTGCCATATGGTAAAGTAGGAGCACCAAAATGAGGTTTGTGAATTAACATCAGGACAGCACTGAAATCCCATTAGAGTCAGGAGAAGCATAGGTGAGTTGGAACTAGATATCTAACCAAAACCCCTGAAAAAAAAAAAAAAAATTCAAGAGGAGGGGAAAGGGAGATGAAACTATGCAATGGTTATCATTTTGTTAAATTGTAGATACAGCTATTGATCTGCATTCTATGTTCCTAGGAGAAAATAACCCAAGACTGAGTCAAAATTACTCACATGTAATCTCTAGAAGAAAAGAATGAAAATGTATAACTTTTAAGCAGCAGATAAGAATTTGATGTATCTAATGGCAAATAGGTAAAAGATAAAAAAGAAACAAGAAGGAAGCACGAAAACTGTAAATACAAAATAAGGAAGCAATTCTAAGTTATAATATTAAAGTGATTAAAATAAATGTAAACGGGTTAAGCTCATGAATTAACTGACAGACTACCAGAGTAGTTAGGAGTAAGATTTAAGAATAGGTTGGCGAAAGGAAATACATTTGAACAAAAGGCTATGATGGAATACAAAGATGGAGAAAACAGATGTTGTGAAGCAAACATGATGCAAGAGAAAGGCAGTGATAAAGTTTTATTATTAGAGAAAATAAAATTTGGGGCAAAATGCATCATAAGGGACAAGACAGCTAGTTGTTAAATAAATCACAAAGTCATAATAATCCTGAACATATATGCAGCTGATATCAAAGATTTAAAATATATGAAACCACAACTGATAGAATTATAGGAAGGAAAAAAAAACTGTAGTTTTTGATTTTAACACAGGCTTTTCAGAATTAATAGATCAAACAGACAAAGATCTAAGCCACACTACAGAGAAATGTATAATTCTATTATTAATCATATTTACATAAATGAAAAGCATATAAATTTTATACCTAAGCACAAAATGTATGCAAAAATTCTGCATGCATGAGGACTAGATAAACAAAATTATTTATGAAATAATTTACAAAAGAAGTCTTAAAAATTCTAAATAGCTATCACGTGGAATATGTTTTCTGACCAGAATGTGATAAAATTAAAATCTGGTAACAAAAGAATAACAAAATAAAGCTACATATATCTGGAAAGTAAAATATATCACTAAAACATTCTCGTATTAAAGAGAAAATCTTGGAACACCTGGGTGCCTCAGTCAGTTTAGCGTCTGCCTTTGACTCAGGTCATGATCTCGGAGTCCTGGGACTGAGTCCAGGGTCAGGCTCCCTGCTCAGCAGGGATTCTGCTACTCTCTTAGCCGCTCACCCCTGCTCATTCTCTCTCTTAAATAAATAAATAAAATCTTTAAAAAAAAAAAAAAAAGAGGAAATCCCAAGAGAAATTATATCTAAAGGACAATGGCATTCTAAATGAAAAAAAAAAATTGTTAACATGTAGTTAAAAAATCAATATTTAGAAAAAGCATAGTTTTCAATATATTTATCAGAATGCAGGAATTATCAAAAATAAATGTACTAACTGCAATTAATCAATACTGAAACAAGAAAGGAGGAAAAAATTAAGATATTGGTAGGGAACATTAAATATTTTTTTAATTAAAAATTTAGGAATGTAAAGGTTAACAAGACAGACAAAAATTGTAGGAAAATAACTAAGAAAAAATATTTAAATAAAGAATAAAACAAGAATAACTCATTATAAATAGCATATTATAAAAATGATAGAAAATATGAATGCTTAGAGGAAACATATAACTTTCTTGAGAAATGCAAAACACTAAAACTGGCCCAAGAAAAACCTGAACACTTGGAGAGAGTAATAGCTTTATAAAAGGTTTTTAAAATCTTTCTCCACAAAGGCACAGATGGTTTTACAGCTGAGTAATAATAAACTTGTAGGGAACAGAAATTTCTATTTTATGCAAGTCATTAAGTCTCTCTTATAAAAGTCATTTCTGAAAATAGAAAAATAGAGAAAATTTCTTAACTTATAGTGAAGCTAATATAACCTTTGTGGCAGCTTTTGATTAATCCACTCTAGTGAGATGTTCTGTTACTTATAGGAGGGATGCTTGTGTAACTAATAGAAAAAAAGACTTGAATTAAACAGATACATTCCATAAACTTGGATTAAAAGAGTCACTGTGATAAAAATGCCAGCTCTCTGCAAGTTAATTTAGTAGTTTAATGTAATTACAATAAAAATGCAAAGAAGTTTTTCCAAGGGAATGAATAAAGTGATTCGAATGTTTTCTTGAATAGGTTGAACACTACAGGAATTTTTGAAGAGTTAAATGAATCTGATTTATTCTGTCAATGATTCATGTATATTCTAACAGCATTGCACCAAGGAACGAGAAAACAGAACAGAATATAAAGGCTAAAAGCAGGCCAGAGTGGAAAGGCACCAGTTCTGTAGATAATAATGCTGGCCTTCCAAGCAGAGGGAAATACAGAAATGAGCATTTAATAAAAGTGCTAGCTATCTTGTCAACTCCTTGGAGAAATTAAATTAGGCAGCTGTCTTGAATTATACAACAACTTCCAGTATATGCTTTATGATATTCGTTCACCAAATATTTAACCACTGACCATATGTCAAGAACTATGAGAAAACAGGTACAAGAGTGAGCCAAAACAGAGGACCTGAGGGCCTGGTAGGAAGATAGGTAATAGGCCAGAAGGAGGGCTGACTGAGATAATCTCGTCCAATGTACTTTTCTCAAAGAGTGCAACATGTACTGGTTTGATATAACGCAATTAAGAGAACCCTCGCTAATAGGAGACACTGTACAGAGTCCGACACACGTGACTCTCCATCTTCACCCCACATTTTGTGCATCATCTTGTGAAAAATATTTAGTGCTGTAAGTATTGGGGCATTTACGCTAACCATAGAAAGAAAGTTAAAACTGATAGTGGCAGTGTACAAGATACAAATCCTCAGTGACAATCTCCTGAAGAAAAGAATATGTCAATATGTTAAATATATAACAAAAGAGATAACAAGAATTAGAAGTGAAATAATGTGGTATTTGCTTGATCTTGAGGTGAGGACGAACCTCCAACTCTTAAAAACCAAAGTTAAAAGAAAATTACAGATTTGGTTACTCAGACTAAAAATAAATCAACTCTGTTAGATATACAATGGGTCCAGATCGTGCAGGGGCCTACAGCAAAGTCAGCCATCATTTTCTGTAAAAAGCCAGATAGCAGATAATTTAGGATTTGCAGGTCACATGGTCTTTATGCAACTACTTGACTTGGCTATTAATGGAGCATGAAAGCAGCCACAAACAATAAACAAGCAGATGTCTGTGGCAATGTCGAATACACCTTTATTTACAACCAAAAGCATTGGGCTAGATTTGGCCAATAGATCACAGTTTGCCAACCCCTAGGTCTAGACCCCACAGTTGTCTACACAGTGAGTACACCTCAAAAGGTATTTACAGAGTGCGGAGTCCTTAGCTCAATTCAGAAAATGGAGGATATAACCATATACTGTTTCTGCTTTTTATCCTCTTTAGCTTTCATAAAAGAATGTGGGTTCCACTGCCAGCTCAATTATCTGTCAAAAGGTAGGGCCATACCCACCTGGCTGTAATACAGGCTGTTGCCTGGATATACTGCTTTGACCTCATGGCCTCAAAGCTGGACAGAGAGTTACAACATTTGAGGAAGACTTTTTTAAAGAACAAGTCGTCCATCTATTCTTCTAGATAATCTGTATTCATGGGCCCAATCAGAGCTGCAGAGAAAGAGGTCCCTAGATTGCCTCTTCCTCGCACTCACTCACTTCCAGTAGAACTTTCTTTTTTGGCACTGCTCTTTGGTTTGAAGATACCAGTTAATGCAGAAAACCTTTACAAGAACTAGCCCTAAGATAAGCACTGCCACTCCTACTGTAAGGGAATTCCGAGTTTTGTGATCATTATAGAACTGTGTGCTTCCTTTGTCTCCAAGTGTTTGTATCTGATTCAGAACTAGGAATAGTCGTAAATCATCTGGGAAACCCATGTATTTTGCCTCAAGGACTCTGTGAACTATACAAATGGAAATGGTTCAACCCAACAATTAATAACAGGTGGGAGAGAAATGGGCACTCAGCACATTCAGTGGCATAAACAGATTTCTCTATCACCAAGAAAAGCCACTCTGGTGGCAACTTGGCATTAAGTACCACAAGTCCCCAGAATACTCATATTCTTTGATCTAACAACTCCACGGTGAGAAATTATCCCAAGGATAAGTACACACATATCAGTTACAGTGTAACTTAAGAAAAATAATTTTTTAAGACCTGGAAACAATGGAAATGTTCTAAGACAAAAAATTAAGTTGATCAATGATAAGAGATCTCTATAGTAAATAAACATCATTTGCAGAAGAACATTTGATGACATGAGAAAATCCTATTAATTCATGTATACAGGTATCAAGAGTAGAAATTTAACCCAGCATGTATTGTATAATCCCAAATACCATAAAATTAGGCTCCTGAATGAGATTTTTGGCATTTATACAAATGTGCATTTTCCAAAATTCTATAATAAGCCTAAGTTTTTTTTAAATAAAAATTTACATTTTAAAAGTACATTCACTTTGATACTGGTCTCACAAGTATAAATTTATCATAAGGAATTAAAAAGGCAAGTCAATATTGAGGCACGGTAGGTATAACATCAGAGCAGACACAACTGAACTATTTACGGTACATCAAAATTAGAAATTATAAATGAAAATAAATTAGAAATCAGAAATAAAATTAGAAATTACACATTCACAATGATCAACCTCGTTTTTCACATATAGGAGAACTTTTTCTTCCAAATGGTCAAGTCCCTAACGGGCTCGAAACCACAGAGCTTTAGTGCCTCGGGGTTATTGTGGGGTGGGGGTGGGGGCTCTAAATAATGACACACTTGCCTTGACAATGAGGATGTTTCCTAAAGCAAGGAAGAGTAAACTGTTTGGGGACCCATTCATCAGTGTTTCTGTTTTACATGCTGGACTTCTACGCAGTTAATCTAGAAGACGAATGTATGTGTTATCTGCACCTTTCTGCCCTTTTGGGATCCTTAGTTGGCCCCTTTTCTGATAGTTGCTGCCTTCGGAGACTGACCTCTTCACACTCCTCCTGGTTTTGGCCGGTCGATAGGAAGCATTCAGAGGAGGAGAGAAGGGGCTGAGCGTCTATCACCCTTGTCTCCAAATGTCGTTTTTAGCAGTGGCTGGATCTTATAAAGATGCTCTTGTTTGGGAGGAGGTGGGGGGATGAATCTCTGTTCCTCTTTACCCATCAAGGCCTTCTTTCGGTTGGAAGTTGGAACAACTTCCTGCTGTTACAGTCCCTGTGCACCTCACTA
Source organism: Mustela nigripes (assembly GCF_022355385.1). Lineage (NCBI taxonomy): Eukaryota > Metazoa > Chordata > Mammalia > Carnivora > Mustelidae > Mustela > Mustela nigripes. The sequence goes on from NC_081560.1 coordinate 68,675,716, forward strand.
TCCCTGGGGAGTTCTAGTGACTCTGCTCAAATTTCATTCATTAAACTTTAATTTCTTCAATTAAACTACTTAGGTATATCATTTGATTCCTTTTGGGATCTTGTCTATTTTAGGAAAAGAAAAAAAAAACTTTCTAAGAAATTACTGCTTTAGAGGAAAGATTATCATCAGGTCCCCCAAATTCATTCTGTAATACTGAAAAAATAAAACCTGAACTTACCACGGAAACTGCACATTTAAGCTACAGCTTGAATGTATGGAAGAACAGATCAGTCATAAGCTATCACTACACAAATAACAAGCATTTAAAAATTAATGGTTGTGGAATGAGATCTACTTGAATTTTACCTTGAAATTCAATGAAATTCAAGACAATCTGTTATCCAAAGGCTTTCTTTTGAAAACTGATTCTTCTCAATACATTTTCCAAACCAAAATATAAATGTAATAATGAAACGGAAAGGCATAGAAAAATATTTTGCAGATCAGCAACTTACCTCTTTGAACTTGTGACTGAGCTTGCTTGTGTCCAGGTCTGATGGGGAAAACATGTCCTCATTTTCAGGCAGCTCAAAAACTTCAATGGCCATGTCACCGCCAGGAAGAACAGGTCCTACTTCATCCTCCTCTTCATCTGTGGCATATTCTCCTGTCTGAAAGGAAGGGGATTTCAGAGATCCAGTTGTCCTTAGCCCAGGGAGAAGGGGGTTATTTGAAAATATTTTATGAAAGAGAAATAAAATATGTCACCAAATGGTGAAGTGTAAGTAGGCTTTTAAGTCAAGCATGCCTCATGCAGCCAATGTTATAAACAAATGTTAGTTCAAAGATCCAAAGTGACATGTCTGTGCCATATGTGAGTGCCTCCCTAAAAATCTAATAGCATCAGCAGCATCTTTAGTATAGCAACAAAAGTTGTCTTCCATCTAAGTATGTGATGGTTTTGCAAAATAAAATTATATTGCTAGGGGAAATAAGTAATTCCTGTAAATCCCCACCACTGTGTGAATAAGTCACCCAATACTGAGAGCAGGGAAGAAGGAAGGGGAGATCAAAATATTCGCAGAGCTGGAAGGGACCTTAATTCAAGCTTTACGAAGGTTTAGCAGATGGATTCTCCTAACTTCAGAGTTCAATCAGCTCTGTTTTCTATGCTAACTAATGTGTTGGTTAACCAGTGACCTAAAGGACAACCAGAGACTGCTAACTTACAGCCTGCAGAGGTGTACTGCTTTGCTTGCATAGCATTCTGATAAATCTTAGTATTTTGTTGATGTTAAATAAAAAATTCACATGAGATTCCAGATCCCCGGAGTTTTTCTTCAGAAAGCTAAAGATCTGGCAATATGGGTATATTGTGATGTGAAAACAATGGCCTAGTCAGCAGTGGTTGCCCTTTTGGGATGGGTCACACACCTTCAAATACACCAGAACTTTCCTAACTCCGCACTGTTGTACGCTGTTAGCTTCACTTCTTCATGATACCCACATGCCCCTGCAGCTCCATGAGTTTACGGCCCCTGGAATGAATGTTCCTCCATACCATGAACTTCCTTAACGTTATTAGAAAGTAGGTCATCTCCTGGCAGCACCAAGCTATGAGGCTCTAATTTAAAATAACTGTTGGAAATCTATACCTTATGACATAATTTAAAGATAAATCATGGATTCACAGGGTCAAAAAACAAAGTTCACTTAATGTGTCTCTGTTGTGTCAGGTGGTATTATGTATAATATATAAAGCAGACAGGAAATGATATTGCCTTTAAAAACACTTTCATAAAGTATATGGACTGATCTACTCCTTTGATTAAATAGGCTCAGCATCTGATTGCTGGTTTCTTTTTTTTTTCTTTTGGTTCTATACTCTATTCTTCTTGCTAAAGCTGAAATTCTATTTCTTTCACTGTTTTGCACATGAAGAAAATCTGGTCGTTAACCTCAGTGTCATAATTCCTAATGTCTGAAAGACCATTATTAAATTGCCATTCTGATTGCTCCTTTTCAAGTAAAATAATTCTGGTTTCCTCCTGGGTCTCATTCTCTGTCATCATCCTTGTGCCTCTGCTCAGACTTCTCTCCAAATTCTCCACACTTGTTTTAAAGGATGGAGCCCAGAAGTAGGCATAACTTCCAGTAAGGAATCTGAGGGTCATTGACCCGGATGAAGGAACTGCCTCGGCATCTTTCAGACACTACTTCCTCATGTGAAGGCTAGTATCATGAAGACCTTGACTTTAGTGGCATTTGTGCTTAGCAGCAAGCTCAGTGTATCTCTAGGGTGAAAGAACCCCTCAGAAACCAGTCAGAAAATATGCAAACTTAAAACTCCATTCCAAGTGCCTCTGGCACTGACAGGAAAAGGTAGCTGAGTGGTAGGGGCTGCTGATTCTAGGTAGCTCCTACTTGTTGGGATGATTAGATCCTATAAATCTTGGAAGAACCCTAATCCCAGGTTTGGTATTATTTCTTGTGATATTCTGTGAATTAACTCATCTCCTATTTACATGTATTTTTAGAACCAATAGGTACTTTTAAGTCCCAGGGCCGTTAATTAATAGAAATGTAGTAAGGTTGGTAAGGACACAATCTTGATACCTTGCTGAAACTTCTGGTTTAGAGATATTAGACTGGGTGCTTGTTTTTAATCTGAATTACAACCAGCAGCAAAGCCATGCCTTTATTAATAAAGGTCTAAACCAGGTAGATTAAATTCACTTCCACAACATCAATTTGATGAATTTTCTGAATGACTCCATAAAATCTGAAGCTAAATTTAAGGTCTGATGACACTGTGGCACATTTTAAAGATAAAATTTGATTTCCCTTTGCTGGTCTGAAAATAATTTTTTACTATGTGTAAGGGAAGGAATATAAACATGTGCCCAGAATGGGGCCTGACATATAATAGGATCTCAACAAATATTTTTAAAAGGATATATCCAAGAATGCCTATTACCCTTGCTACTTGGTAATATCTATAACCTCCTAGGGAGGTTTTCAGTAATATATGTTTTTTTAAAAAATGAACTGTAAAGGCATTTGTTAGGAAGACAGTATTCTGTCACTTTTATTTAACACTTCTTACAGTGAGTAACAGGATTAGGGTATATACAATATATGTACAATATATGCAATTCTTACCTCTAAGTATAGTTCTGGCTTTGTCATCTATTTTAGTTTTCAAAATTACATTCATAAATGTAAGTTATTAAGAAGTCCTCCTCTTGATTCATTTTTTTACTTTATCAATCCCTGTCCTCAATATCCAAATTATCTGCAATTCTGCAAAATTCTTTTTTATCTTTCATTTCATCTTCCTACCTACTGATACTTTCTCTTTCTAATTATTTTTAGAAGCATACTGAGGTCAAGATAACGTCTTTTAGTGTCTGGATTCTACTTATTACTTATTAGAGGTTGATAGGGTGTTTAAAAACTACCATGCCAGGTCGTCTAAGTGGTGTAGTTGGTTAAGTGTTCGAGCCTTGGTTTCAGCTCAGGTTGTGATCTCAATGTCCGTTTTGGGGCTTTGGGACTGAGCCCTGCATGGAGCTCCGCACTCAGCAAGGAGTCTACATGAGATTTTCTCTCCCTCCCCACCCATTTCTCCCCCTCCTGCGCACTCTCCCTCTCTAATAAATAAATAAACATCTAAGAAAAATAAAATAAAAACCATCATGACCAGTGGAATTTAAAAAAACAGAACAAAGGAGCAAGGGAAAAAAAAAAAGAAAGAGAGAGAGAGAGGCAAACCAAGAAACTGACTCTTAACTTTTAACAGAGAACAAAGCACTAGTTATCAGAGGGGAGTTGGTTAGGGAATGGGGGAAACGGGATGGAGACTAAGAATTGTACTTGTGATGAGCACTTGGTGTTGTATGGAACTGTTGAATCACTCTATTGTACACCTAAATTAATATGATACTGTATGTTAACTAACTGGAATTTAAATAAAAACTTAAAAAAAACTATCTTGCCAATCTCTCTTGCTGATCATTTACCACTCCCAACATAAATAGGCTTTATAATAAAGGAAGCATTTACTACAGGACCTCATAAATATCTAGAAGTTAAAAAGTTACATTTAGTAGACTAAGAATAATGTGTTCTTTTGATTGTTCTATCTTTAATGAAAAAATTTTTTATGGTTAATCTGAAAGTAAATTACATGGAGTGATAGGGTAGTAGAATTTCATAGACTCAACATTAGATTGGACTGAATCTGATGTTTACAGAGGAAGATGGACAATAATCCATCAAAAAAAAATATGCCACAACAAAGTGTTTCCATTGGTATCCATCTCCTTCTCTTTATTTCTGGCCAGATTCAGTATCTTTCAAGTAAACAGAGACTCTTGAAAATCTTTTATCCCAACCTGAAAATCCATTTTAAAGGAAGGGAGAATAGTTGTTGTGTAACAATTGACAGAGATAGTAAGAGTTCCTGTTCACAACTCATCTACCTTCTTGATTAATATCTTACACTTTTTTATTGCTTTCCCAAGGGTGCAAAAAAATGAATAGCAATTCCTTTGTAACTTACTGTGTGCCCAACGTTACATCCTGCAAAGACTGTATGATGTAGGTATTATTATGCCATTGTAATTAGAGGACACTGAGACTCAAGGGACTCTACCCAATGTCAGGCAAATAGTTATGTCATCGAAGGTAACATATTCCAAAGCCCACGTCCTTTCTTCTATACTACGCTGCATGCAGTCTACAGAAAGTAAAGCTTTAGAAGATAAAAGATGGGAATACATTCCTTCCATATTTCCCTAGCCAAAAATGTTGGTGAGTAATCCTATTGTGCTGAAATTCACCTTCCACATGTTCAAGTGTTTTCATTCAATTCACTCTGAAGACTTCCACCTGTCTCTAGAGATTTCCTCTTCTTTTCTCTCTTAACAGGCTCACCCTGGGCAAGTACAAAAAAGTCTCCTTCAAAAGGTTTGGCTTACCAGCCTGCTGACTTACGTTTCATGCCCTCTTTCTTATACAGACCAGAATCACAGCATACAACCTATAGAATTACTGCCGGGTGTTAAAATGGATGGAAAAGATACTTGCAAGGAAAATGAATGCAAAATTCCTCTAGATGTGTATGGTCTGTCTCTTTTATGTTTCCTTCTCATACTTAATTTTCTTGAGCTACCAATCTGTATTGACTCTTCCCAGAACATTTCATCTCATTTTCATGGACACAACTTCTTTATACTCATATGACATTGGAGCACTTAATATTTTAAGAAAACACATAATTACAAGAATAATAAGTACAGCTGACAGGTTCTGCCTCTTAGTAAATCTCTAACTTTTGACTGGTGGGAACAAACGCAGGAGACATTCTTGAGCTTTGAGGACTCAGGAAAGGTGCAGATCTCAGTTTAGGCTTTAGAGAAGGAAGGGATGTTATCTGTTATACTGGTGAGTTGCTTAAGTGGAGTCCAACTAAACAATCTTGATTTTGAAGTCCCATAGCCCTGGATTCAAAATCTGACTCTATGATGTGAGCAAAGTCAGCTTTCAGATCTAAGTTTCAAAGTCCTCATCTATAAACTGAGAACAAAAATACCCCCTTAGGATATATTACAAGGTTGTCATGAGATTAAGTTAGGGGTGTCTCTAGGCACCAAGGAATGGCACCTGGTAGGCACCCCAGACAAGCCATTGCTGCTGCTACTGTCGTGTTGCTAATCCTACAATACAGCAACATAAGCTACAGCTTTTCGAAATCGGAATCTTGTAACCAGACATTCGCAAAGTTTTGGTCTCATAAATGTAACGTCCTGGAAGATCCTGCCACATGAACCTTTTATGAGCAAATTGGCCATTTCTGAAGTAAAATTTTTCTTTTCCCTAAACCCGTTCCTCTTCTTATATTCCCAGTTTTGGTAGGAGGCATCAGGACCAAGAAAACTTCCAGGCCTCTGTTGTCTCCACTTACTGGCCCTGCCCCTCCTGCCCCAGGCATCCAAGACGAAGATTAATCTACTCAGCTCATCCTATGAAGCCACAGCCTGAAGATTCTTCTAATCCACTCCTTTATGCTTCTACGATCTCCTTATGCCACTCATAAAACTTGGTTGCTTTTACATCTGCCCTCTATCAACCACTTTCAACTATAAGCTCCTTGAAAGCACCAGGTATGATTTATTCCTGAAATCCCAGTGTAGCTAGCACAATGCTTGGCATATAGTAGGCACTAAACAAATGTTTGCTGAATAAATTAATGCAGTTTCAGCCACATCTGCACAGCACGGCACAGCCCTGATTTTCCTGTTAATTCTCAGCTTTCAAGTAAGAAATATAGTGAGGCACAGCTGCAGCTGGGGCCTAAATGACCCTTTTGGGGATTTTCTCTTGTTGTTAGGTTCAACCATTAGCAGTAATTTTTGCTGTAGCAATGTTTGCTCTGGAAACTAAATGGTGCTAATCAAAAAAATAGCGTTGATTATGCAGTTTTTGTTGGAATTTGTTTACTGGATTTGAATTTGGTTATATATATTTTCAGACTCTGTTCTGTTGGAGAATAGAAGAGAGTTGCTTTTTCTCTGGAGGAGAAAGACCTCAAACTAACACTTTAATGTTTAAAATTCCTAAATCTGTGCCAGCCATCCAGATGGCTTTCAGCAAAAGCATCCCCTTCCCTGCAAAGCCATCTCTCTTTCCATCTTCTGTCAGTTGACTTCTCTGTGTCCTAGTTTTGCAATGTTAGGCCACTCAGTCTCTTTGCTCATCTTTGTAATGGGAATAACAGCATCTTCTTCATAAGGTTGTTGGAAGAATTTCCGGTAGTGGTAGCTTCAAAGTATTAATCACGGTGCTTAGAATATGCTAAAAGGCCAGAGACTTTATGACTGTGATAATTTTCACTACCTCTGGCTTCACCAGAACAATGCGGACAACAACAACAACAAAACATGGGTTTTGGGGGTGGAGAGACCAGGGCCCTAAAAGAGAAAAAAAAATTTCATAGTTGCATGACAGCCGCCGGCAAGTCATTTAGCATGCATCTTCCGTGCTCTTCTCTTCTATAAAATGACCCCAAAGATACCAATCTCATAGCGCATTGAGAGGATTCAAAGAGATAATGTAAAACATCCACCATGATGCCTGGGCCAAGACATTTCTCCTCTCATTTCTCAAGCCATTCAAAATTTTCTTGCCAATCTTTTTGCTCAGAATGTTTTCTGATTTTTCACTTCATTCTACGATCTCGCTACTAAAGCAAGAAGCATCTATTGTCTATATTTAGGTTATGAATATGGCCTTCTATGTTCCTTTTGTCAAGCACTCAGCTCCTCAGATAATTGATAATACCTCTGGCAAATTATCTCTCCTAAAATATGATTAGATAGATTGAAGATTTGCCTATAAATTTTTTTTGTAACAACTCAAACTCATCTTTACCCTTCTTAAAAGTTTCTAGCAATTGCGGTAGACAGTTTATAAGTTAGCATTTGATTTTTCAGTATTTTAATATCTTCTTTGGGTTGTTTTTTCTTTTCCCCCCCTACCCCTTCCTTTAGCAAGCATACTCCTGAAAAGCAGGAACTCCATTTTCCACCACAGTAGGCAGGCTCTAAAATAACCCTTAATGATCGTTCTTTCTGGCTAATCATGCTCTTCTATAATCCATTCCCCCATTGAATGTGGGCTGGACCTAATGACTCACTTCTAACTGCCAGAATACAACAAAAGTGATGGGATGTCCCTTCTGAGATTAGTTTACAAGAAGACTATGCCTTGCATCTCTTTTGTCCTCTTGCCTTTGAGAAACAATCTGCCAGATTGTGCATGGCCTTGTGGAGACACCTACATCATCAGGAACTGATGCTTCTGGCCAAGAGCCAGCAAGGGCCTGAGGGTCCCAAAAGTCACATGAGGGAGCTTGGGAGTGGATCTTCCTTTCTGTCCTGCCAACAGCTGCAAGTGAGCCTGGAAGCAGATCCTCCCCACGTAGAGCATTTGGATGACGGCAGCTCTGGCTGATGCCTTATTCACAGCCATGGAACAGATCTTGAGTCAGAGGCATCCAGTTAAATGGACCCACAGATACTGTGAAGTAGAAATATTTCTCATTTTAAGTTGTTAAGTTGTGGTAGTAATTTGCTATACTGTAATAGAAAGGTGGTATTGCCATAGCAAACCCAGAAAAACGAGGAAGTGGCTTTGGAAATAGGCAATGAAGGAAGGCTGGGAAGATTCTGAAGAGTATGTTAGAGCAAGCCTGAATTGCCTTGAACACCCTGTAAGTGGAAATCTGGGGTGGGGGGGTTATTCTTGCATAGTGGCAGGAAGCTTAGCAACATTATTATCACCTTCTGTAAGGAGAAAGCTGGAAAGCTCCCTAGTGAATGGAGTGATCTCACTAAGTAGATTTCTAAACAAGTGTTGAAGGTGCTGCTGGATTTCTTCATGCTGCTTATTATGGTAAAATGTGACCAAAGAGAGAAATTGAGAGGACCATTAAACAGAAGGGAACCAAGACTTGATGGTTTTGAACATCTCGATTCTAAAAATAAGAAACAGTTTCCAAACAAAGTTCAAAGACAGGGTAGTGCCAGGAGAACATGGTCTAAAAGTGAAGCAGAACTTAGGCATGGAGATGCCTCAAAAAATTAAAAACAGAAATTCTATTACTAGGTATTTACCTGAAGAATAAGAAAACATGAATTCAAAGGGACATACGCACAATGGAATATTACCCATTCATTAAAAAGAATGAAATCTTGCCATCTGTGAGAAAATGAATGGACCTAGAGAGTATTACGCCAAGTGAAATCAGTCAAGAAAGACAAATACCATATGATGTCACTTATATGTGGAATCTAAGAAACAAAACTAATGAACAAACAACAGGCAGAAACAGACCCGTAAATACAAATAATAAACTGATGACTACCCGAGGCGGGGGAGAAAGAGAGATGGGCAAGATCGATAAACAGGAGTAGGAAATACAGAAGTTACAGAATGAATAAATCATGGGAATAAAAGGAACAGCATAAGGAATTGAGTCAGTGGTACTGTAATAGCATTGGTCTGGTGGTAGATGATGGTGACACTTGTGGTGAGCACAGCAGTATGTATTAAATCGTCAAATCACTAAGCTGTACACCTGAAACTAATGTAACACAGTGTGTTGACTATGCTTAAATGAAAAGCAAAAGAAAGAGATCTGAAGAATAGCAGTTACATTGTACTATAATCTGTAATACTCAATTATTGAGGTAATTTTCAACCACAATTTCTTAAATTTTACTTTCTAGGAATTTCCTAATCTTATCCACCTCAAACTCTATAAATCCGTTCCCTTTCCAGCTGTTCTACTATATTGAATTTATTGGTGAGTACTCAAATATCAAATATTTTTTAAAAGGTAGTTTTACTTTCTTTCTTTCTTCAAAGAAAGTCTCTTAAAATAGTGGTGTCTAATTATAATTGCATTGATTGAAAAACGTGAACTATAAACCACACACACCCCCCAAAAGTATTCTGAACTGAGGGAACTCATATATATTTTTTTAATAACATGCAGTAGGCAAGTCTGTCATTTGCCCTAAAGAGAGACACTCTATTTTCCAACACTGTTCACCCTACACACATCATTAAAAAGGTAATCTGAAACAAAGGCCATGAATGTCTCTGCTTACCAGACACACAGAGAAGTCAGAGACTCATACAGGAATCATCTCCCAATTGATATCTACCCTTGTTTCTATATCATTTTGGCTTCTGGTGAATTTTTCCATTATTGGGATTTTCCCTCAGCTACACTGATCAGTGTGACCATAGTGGCTAGCACCAAATCTAGTCAGTCTATTTCATATCAATAAGACCATTATTAAATGAAGTCCAAGCAACAGAATGAGTTCAGCTTGTAGTAACTGAGATCAACCATGATGTGTTTAAATAAGCTGTAGTTTTTCCTTCTTTTTCTGGGATTCTATACTGTTTCTGCTGGCCTACCTGGAAGAAAACAGCACACGTGTTTTCTCTCTTGTCCTACTATTACTGTTCTATATTGGCAATCCCTAGCTGAGAGGATCTCCACTGGCACTAATGGGACAGATAAGGGCAGGTGCATAATACATTGATTCCGTTACACATAGAGCAGTGGAAGTCACAACAGTATTACATTGCATCTGCCCAAAGGGTTCCATCCAAGAGACCATTTTGTTTCCCTTCCCACTTGAACACTGCCCAAACCACATCAGTTGAATTTGGGCATCCTTCCTCCATCCATCCTTGAATTTGGATGCCTCTCCTCCCAAAGTTCCCCAGCACATTTAAGGGGCTCATATAGCATCTTGTCTCTTCAAAGGACAAAGGAGATCTCATCCTGACCGCTAGTCACCTTCCTCCTTACAGCAGCAGAGTTCAGGGTAGATAGAAGAGGCATCCAGGGGCATAGAGGCAGAGGGTGGCTCTGAACCACTAATAAGGTGCATTTATTTTGTTTTGAGTAGTGCAGTGGTTATTTGTGTTTTAACCAAACTTCCAGCATCTCCCACCTGAAGCACTATATAAGGTGTCATCATTACTGACACAACCAAGTTGGCTTTGGAGAGTCTTTGACGCAGCCCTGCCTTCACTGCCACAGCAGGAACTGTGCTGGAGGCCATCTCAGCCTAGAGTCCAATCCTAAGTTTGGTTAGAACATAAGGGACAGGGAAATCTTCCAAGGTGGTAAGGCTAACTTACAGTTAGTAACTTACAGTTAGTAAGAATTTAGCAAGACCGCTGAGGGACACTTTCTTATTCTCCAGCAGGTTACTTTCATCAGCACTGTAGGCCAGCTGGGACCCAAATATTCCTCAATAAATTCCCACAAGAGATTGTCTATCTCAAAGAATTCTCCCTGACTGAGCCAATAAGCCTTTGTAGCAGACAAGACGCAACACAAAGAACTTTGAGACCTCTTAGTGTCTCACTGACTACAGCTGGCATGATGAAGTGCAGGAGGGGTTGAGTCAAAGGCAGTCCAGCTGCTGGTATTTCTCCTTAAACTGGCATTATATACCTTGCTCCACTCTCTCCACAGTGAACTCACTAAGGCTCTGAGGCTTTCCCAGGCTTCTGACTGTGGCAGCTGCAAATCCCTTCCCTCCCAAGAGGTAGGTGTCAGTGTGTTTCTCTATGACTCTGGTCTGAACAAGGTCAGAACATTCCTCTAACCCAGAATGGGTCTTTGGACTAGTTGATAGAGACTAACATATCTTTGTGGTGATTCCTCAAACTCCAGTTTCCAGAGAGTGGTGGGAAGAGGACCAGATCATACCTGCACAAGCAGGCCTGTCTGGAGAAGACGCCAGAGCTCAGAGAACCTGAGTCTTTTATAACAGGCGATGTCACCACCCTTGTTCCAAAAGGAAAGACTATCTCTAGTTTCCAAGACTGTGCATGACACAAACATTTGATAGTTCAGAACAAAGGGCAGTCAGTGCCTCAGAAATATGAGAGCCTCATGGAGAACTGTTTCCCAATTATTATTTAATGGGGAAAAAGGTTTACGAAATTCAGCTGATTTTTAACATCCCTATATTATTTTTCAAATTACCTTTTCAAAGACTGTCCAACTAATATTCCTTTCCACATACTCTGCCTGCAGGTAAACTGGCTCTTTCTTGAATATATGCAATATTGACCTGATTCTAGGTTATAGAAAACAAACAAACAAAAACAAAAACTTCTTGCAAATAAATATCAAAACCACAAATCTAAATTTATACTTTTATTTTACATGTCCTTAGTTCTGATGACTCTTTTATACTATGGTTATTTGGCTTTTTGGCAGGTTGCCTTCAAAGTGCTTTAAACTCTTTACCATATATATTTATTGTTTCCAAACAAAATAGCAAGCCTCTTACATGTATAAACTATATTTTTCCATGACTCAAAATTCCTAATTCAATTCCTCTTAACAAATGCTACCTACTCACTAAGACATAAATGCCACTGTCTTTAAGTCCCTGATAAATATATTCTATATGAGGAGGGAACTAAAGATCCTTATTTTTCCCACTGAGATCCAGAACTAAACAGTCAACAGACCAAAGTAGACCTCTGTAATTCAAATGTCACACTGCAATTTCAAATTGGCAGCCTTCCTTGAGTTTTGTTTTACTTGCCAAGGAAACAATGAAGCATTTATTCTGATGCCAACAGAACTGTGGGAAGAGACTAAGAGATTTGTATTTCCCTGAATTTTTAATCTGCAGAAGAGAACAACTATAGGGACCAAAGTGGCACATGTTATTATTATTTCAATAATTCTATAATTATACAACTAACTGAGTCTTGGAAAATACGGTGTGTACATATACAAATTGACTCACATGATTGCAAAAATGCTAACAGATGATCGGATAGAACCAGAAGTCACAGTTCTAGAATTTCTGGTAAATGAAAAGGTAAAGCGAACACAAACATCATTGATGGTATTTATATGAATTATCTATGAATTAATGATAAATATGATCTCAATTTTACAACTTCCTTTGAGAGAGGATAATTCTGTTCCTTTCCTCATGGCTATCTGATGGGTTGTGGCCGCAATTCTTTCTTACAAAATCTCTGCAATACCAGGCAGGACTCAAAGGTCAGTTTTCCTGGCTGGACTACTCCAGATCTGATCGCATCTAACCCCTTCCCACATACTCCCCAGGTCCTAGGCCTGACACAATGCATACTCTGTTTCAGTAAGTCTGAGGCTGGATGGAGAAATCTGTAATTTTAAAGACGTAGCATGAGATTGTCACATTGAGGCAAGTTTGAGACGTGGAGTCTTAAAGACGTTTTTAAGTCTTAGAGATCAGGAACTAGGTAATAATCATTTTATATCCAGATAATTGCTAAACATAAGAATTGTACATGGCAGATTTTAATTTTTTCATTAAATACTGAATTGGCAGGAAGCATATTTGTAAAACACATAGACAGTATATAAATAATGATATCACCACTACCAATGAACAACCTAGTTCAAGAAAAAGAGCAGTATTACTACATTCTAATATTTTTCTGTGTGTGCTTTCTTCATTCTATTTCAGTTCCATGCCCTTTAGAGTAATTCTGCTGAATTTTATCATTCTTGGTTTTTCTTTAGTTTTACCATATTTATGTAGAGCAAAACAATGTATCGTTTGTTTTTAACAGGTGTAAACCGCATTATCGGTGGAATCATATTGTTGGTATGCTCCTGTGTCGTTTTTATTTTAAATGGTATATTCCTAAATTCCACCAGTTGTGGTGGATTGCTGAAAGAACTCCGCATATTATTTCCCTGTATGAAGATACTAATATATATTTACCCAGTCTTTTGTTGATAGAGCTATCAGTTGTGACCAATTTTTTTCTTTTAGAAAAAAAATACTACATGTCTTACAGCTCTTGTATATAAGAATTTTACTAATTGTTTGGTAAAGAATATAACTGTTGAGACAGCTTTACTAGATAATGTCAAATTGTTTTTCAAAGTGGATGGGCCAATTAATATATCCTATAACAAAGAATAATAGTTCCTTTCACTCTACATTCTTACCAAAACTTAAAATACCCAATTTAAATCAATTCAGTAAACACCAGATAGTATTTCATTGTGGTTTTTAATGTTCACATCCTGATTGCTAATATGTTTGGGCATCTTTTCATATGCTCATTGGCCATTAAAGTTCTTCTTCTATGACATGAGTGTTAAAGCCAATGCCCTCTTTATATAGTCTTTTCTTGTTGGTGCCTAGAAGTACTTTTTATATAATTCTCTTTCAGCTATTTATTTTTCAAATACTTTCTTTCAGCTTCTGGTTTGCCTTTTTGCATTCATATAGGTATTCTTCAGACGCACAGAAGTTCTAAATTTTAATTAGCCAATTTTGTCAATCCTTTCTTTTATGGTTTTGCTTTCTTAGCTGTTTCACGTTAGCAAAACCACTTCTTACACTGAGGTCAAAAAGATATTCTTCTATGATGTCTTCTAAATACTATAGTTTTATATTTTGCATCTGAGTAGTCAGTCCACCTGGACTGAACTTTTGGGTACAGACTGAAATGGAGGTTGCAATTTCACCATGTCTCCTTCATTGAAGAGCCTAACGTTTCTCAACTCACCTAGAGTGTTAGCTATCACTAATCCAATTTTCATATGTGTGAGGGGTGTTTCTGGGCTCCGTGGCCAACTTGTTCCTTCTTTTGCTCCAGAGACTAAATTTCTACAGTTTAATAATAAATATCTCTTTTCTAAGGCATGCTATAGGTCATGGTTATTTCTGGTGCACTGTTCTTTCCTACAGATTTTAGCGATAGCTTACCAACTTCCATTTTTAAATTCTTTAGAATTATTTTTACTGGAATAGCATTGAATATATAAATACACTTAGAATTGACTCAAATTAAACTATTGAGTCTTCTGATCCATGAAAATGGTTTCTTCACCCTTCCATATAAGTTTTCTTTCATATATTTCAGTAAAATTTCTTTTTTTCCATAAGGGTCTTGCCTAGGTTTTGTTAGACAAGGTTTTTCCTTTTTACTAAAGTAATTAATACTTAGAAATAATTAGAAAATAGTTATATTTTCTCTCTGTAGGCACATTGAAATAGATGCTATATTTTGTATTAATTATGTGTCTAGCTTTGCTAAAATTTTATATTTCTAATAACTGATCATAAGCATATCTGAGGTTTTCCAAAGAGATAACCACAGCACCTGCAATAATAACAATTTTATTTCTTCCTTTCCAACTTATTTCTTTTATTTCTTCATCTTCTTGCCTTCCAGTATGATGTCAAATCCAAGTAATGACTGATTTTCAAATATTAATATTTGCATTATTGGCTAAACTCAATTTCACCATAATACCTCTTTTATATGTTCTTAGATAAGATTTGCCAATATTTTATTTATTTAGTTTTGGGGGGGGCATTGTTTTTATGAATAGGATGGACTTATTAAATCTTGTCATCAATATTTGGTTTTGGACCAAGGTTATACCTATAACCCAATACATCTCACATTCTCAAAATTTTACTGCATTCCTGGTATCAGAGTTGCACTACTTTCATTTTTGTCTTCTGGAATAAGTTATATACAACTGGAGGTATTTGTTCCAGTTTGGTATTATTGATAAAATAACTGGAAACTTCTCTTACTTTCCTTTCTTCTTTTTTTCTCCCCTGCCTTCTCACTTCCTCTCTGCCCTCTCCTTTTGTTCTTCCCTGTGAGTTTTGTACTTTGAAATTGTTGAAACTTTGACTTTTAAGCTTTGATTGAAGATGAAAGGCTTTGGGCACCTGGGTGGTGTAGTCAGTTAAGCATCCAGCCCTTGGTTGTTTCTCTCCTCTCTCTCTTACTGTCCTTCCTCCTACTTTCTCTCTCAAAAAAAAAAAAAAAAAAAAAAAAAAAAAAAGATGAATGACTCAAGAAAGAACATGTTTTTTTTTTTTTTTGTCCTGAAAGGTAGCATAAGTTCAGGCTGCTGTGATCAGAAGGTCTCAGAAAAAAATTTTTCTTCCCGTCCACCCAGCGACAAGGTTTGACACTGGCAATTTCTCATGCAGTCCTTGGAGTGGAAGATTAGATTTATTTTCATCTTCCAGAGTAGTGTAGCCCATAAGACTCCAGCTTTATGATGGAGTTCTCCAATTAGACATCCCACTTTGGCTGGGCCCTGGCTTTGTCTACTGCAACTCAAAGAAATACCAATTACAGTCTCATCATAATATACAGGATACTTAGGATAAATGTAACATTATGAAAGTGAAAGAAGGCAGACAATAAAAAGTGTGTACTTACAGTTCCATTCAAATGACATTCTAGAATTGACAAAGTTAATCTACAGTGTCAGAAAATAGATTCAATAGTTTGATTTGGGCTGAGAGTTAACTGCAAAGTTCTATAAGGAAACTATCTTAGGTAATGAAAATGTTCAGTATCTTCACTGTCCATGAAAGTATTCATGATACCATCTACCCACATGAATACATTTAAAATTGGTGCATTTTATTATATATGTTATCCCTCATTAATGTTAACTTTAATGTCATGGATTATATAATGATAAAACAATCAAGTTATCCACTTACGATCTACACATTTTACTCCATGTCAATTTTAAGCCAATAAAATGATTTTTTAAGGCCCCTGTAAGGACTGGAATTCCAGAAATCCCTTAAGAGTTTTTACCACTTCCCTTACTAGCATCAATATCAGTTTAAAATAAATGAAATCCTTATCAAACCTCCATAATAAGGCTGCTTTAGAAAACTGGGGTCTTTGATCAGGTCACCATTTAGTCCTTATTGCTGATGAGAATGTATTTCTATGACTACTGGGCAGAAGATGGCTCTCTATGTAATACTGAACTCGACAGTACTTAGGCCATTTCAACTATACTGTTTCTATTGTATGTTTATTCAGTTATGGCTAAAAAGAGGTCATGCCAATGTGAGTCACCAAATTCCTATCTCTAAGATCCAAAGGTTTTCAAGGAATGAAATATGTATATTCATTTTTCTCTGGTTTTACATGCCAACAATCTTGGTGCAGTGTGATAGAGATAGGGTATTCTTGCAAATTCACATTTTCTCAAAACAATTAAGATATGGATGCAAAAACCCAAAGAAAGGTGTGAAATCCCAAAGTGCCAAAGGACAAGTTCAGATTATTCCTCAGTCCCTATCTCCAATCTCTAGTCTTGCCAGGTTTGACATTTCTTTTATCCATGTACTCTGTGTCACTCTTCCCTCACTATCTCAGATTATGTTTCTAACTAAATTTTATTCTCATTTAACTCTACTCTCCAATTTTCATCTTAGCATCCTTCGAGTGATTCAATTCAATTTCTTGGCTTCCTCTTGGCTGCCCAGTGCTGTGCTCATGGTGGTATGTATTAAAAATCAACTAGCTATTGAAACCTGTCATTGAAGAAATTACAAGCTAGTGGGGGATATTTATGGGTAAATGATGATAGATACACACACAGTACTGTTGTTGACTCATATAGAAAAGAGTCCCCAGCTCAGCTGAGAAAGTCCAAGAAGGCTTTGTAGAAAAGACATGTGAAAACTAAATTGAACCCAAAAAGTGAACAGGATTTGAAGGCACACAAGGTTGACCAAGAATGGGAATGGTACGCCAGGAAGAAAAGACCAAAGGAGCAAAGGCATGGGGACACCACAGAATCCTTCTAGCCCACTGGAAAGTAAGGCTGATATGATCCATCTCCCACAGTGCCTTTCTGAATTTTATAACTTTTTTGGTAAAAAAATATATTCAACTTATAAATGTTCTTAAAGTTGGAAAAATGCTGACATTTGTGTTTATTTCTGTGACATCTCTCAAACACTTCAAACTCCGTGATCCATCACTGTAATATAGAATTGTTCTAGCATGATTTCTAGGATGTACAAAGTCCATACCCTCAGAGGAATTTAATGGTATAGCAGACTTTGATGGAGTTTATTTAGTATTTTATATTTCACTCATGAATTAATATCATCACAATGTGGTAGTTGGAAAGAAAATAACATGAAAACATATTTAAATCACTTGCATTACAATAAACAATATAAAGAAAGTGAGCTACAAAAAGATGACATTATCTGGGCAAAGGTTACTTTTTTTTCCTTTTTTTAAAAAAATTTATTTTATTTTTTCAGTGTGCTAAGATTCACTGTTTATGCACCACAACCAGTGCTCCATGCAGTAGGTGCCCTCCTTGGTTTCTATTCTAATCTCTATCTTCCCATGACACTATCCATCTTCCTGTCTGTGTTCAATATCATAAATAATGTTGTTTTCACATACAAAGAATATTTCTACAGAGGATTCTTCAAGTATGGGATGATGTCTACCACCAGGGGCTAGTGCGTGCATGTGTGTGTCTGTGCGTATGCCTGTGTACATGTACAATGCCTAGGCTAGATCAAGCATGGACACACAGTCTTCAACTAAATGTTTTCCAAACATCTTGATTCTGGGTTTCAATGACAATGACCAGTACTGCAGATTTTGGGATCACAAACTAAAGGATGTAATAAAATTTAATGATTTTAAAGATCCAGTCAAATTGGAGTCTATAAAGTTGTTTAAAAAGATTTTATATTTCTCCTATTTTTCAGGCCCCTCCCATCACCATAACTGAATCTCCATTTTAAGCTTGATTTCCATTTTTAAGCTCCTCTATTTCTGTTACTGACAGCTAAAGATACTGAGAATTATTCTATTATTTGAAGTGTAATAGTTTTATTTAGACATTTTGCTATGTGTACCATATAAATCACATAAATAAGTGGCATTATAATTTAAATATATGTGTGTTTAGTTTTTTGAAAAATGAAGAACTTTGTATCAACAGATTCTTTTCTAAAAAAAACTCACTGGGTTTAAAAACAACATATACTCTGTATTGTATACACGTACAGCCTTATTGTTGGGTATCTTTTTCTTCCCCTTTAATATGAATCACAAAATATTTAAAGTGTTAAGGGTTAACAACATCCAGGGTTAAACATTAGGAAGTGAGTACAACTTGCAGAACCTGCATCCATATCTCAGAAGTAAATACTATTTTCAAATGATAATTTTTCCAACTATTATTCAACACACAGCTCTAGAGAGGTTCTTTGAGCACAGTGCCAGTTAATAAGAAACATGGAATATTTAATTTCACACATGAAGCAGAAAGGTGCATATAAACATTATTTTTCACCAAAACAAACAAACAAAGAAACAAACCTTAAGGAAATAGTTGTTATTGTTATTGCTGTTGCCAGACACTCCTTGCAATTCAGCCACAGTGCTCTAAAATGGTTGACAACACAAATTAAAGAAGGCTTTTCCCCAGTAAAGAGAGCAGCCCAAGGATAAAGGGTAGAAAAAACACTGATGTTCCAGTGCCAGCTAGAACACACACGTTTGAGAACTGGGAGAATGCCTCCCACTCTTAGATGCTCAACACTATGAACAGTATAAAGTCAATTCATGTTATTAAAAGGCTATCCATAATAATTGCAATCTCTTGTTCACACAACACAAGCTGTTTCCAACCAGGAACAGCAAACAGCATGAGTCAAATTCAATGTTATCCTTTTAATGCTTTTCACCTAAAAATTATATTCTTATGAACCATTTAACACTTACGCAAACCATAGCTCCATTATACTTCGGACTCTAATCATTACAAGTTAACACAAGCAATAAAAATGCATATCCATGTAGGTAGCGGCTCTAAGTTGTATTTAATATCTTAAAAGATTCTAAAAGCTAATGTTCTCATGATACAGTTATAATTATATTAATTTTCAGTAATGAAAAAAATTATGAACGTGAGCTTAAATTATGTTTTAAGAGAAGGGGCCTCAGTTTCTAGAGTGATGATTAACCTTGTTATAAACTACTGCCTGAAGAGACTTTGAAATACCATCTATAATCTAAGACTTTAAAATGTAATAATTACCATATTTTAAAAGCACATTTAAAGAAGCAAACCAAAAATAATCCTATAATTTCAAAGTGCATATAAAATAGTTTATTTTAATGTGAACGACTATATGCATTTTCTAATTCAAAAAAGTGCTACGGCACCAGCTCATACTTCATTTATAGTGTGAGCAGACTGTATTTCACATTGCATAATGATCTTTTATAAAAATATAAACCCACAACTTACATACACGACCCATGCTACACAAAACATATACCAGAATTACAACATCCCATCACTAAAAGGCTAAACATTGATAATTGTGGAGTATGACAGGAGATTAAAGTTGTTATTGAAAATTAAAATCTAGTTGAAAAATTTACCATACCCCCAGAATTTTGTGGGATAGTGTTGACTGTGTGAGGGGCTTATTGAACTCCTCCATCGTTACCTTCCAGATTGTTTAAAAAGAGAAAGAAAGAAAAAGAAATGAACAATAATTCTATTATCCAGAAATGCAATTGCTAATTACGGATACATTCTAATCTACATCTTAAATGTTTCAATTGCTCAGATTTAATCTTTCTCTTCCTGACAGGATCCTTCCCCTTATTCTTCAGCCTTTGGGCAAAGCCCTTTTAACTTTTTTTTTTTCTTTTAAAATCACAATATTTAATGGAGAGTAAACAGAAACAGGATTGTAAATTAAAACTGATTTGGTTTACTGTAAACTCCTCTAGTTTAAATATTTGGGGGTAAAAAAAACCCAGAAAGTGTAGAAATTTAAATAGAGTTTGGGGATTATCTATATATTGTAAATTCTCTTGGAGCACAACTTATAATGTCCTAAATCATCAAAACAACTACATGTAAACACACACAATGCCTGATAAGGTATTTTTATTCCTGAATATGGTTTTGATAGAGAACTACTGTACTTTCACAATTTTCGGACATATTTCTCACATTGCAATGTTTTCCCTATAGGCAGTTCGAGCAAGCAGCTCCCTTCTATCAATGGAACGTTCCAAGTTAGAATCAACCTTGGATGATTTGACCAAAACCAGAAGCTATCTATCCCTCAGTAGACTATGCTGATATAAGCGCTGGCTCTGGAAATTAGTTGGATGAACTCAGTTGTCCTATATTTAATTAGATGTTTTTTCCTAGTTGGCCCAGGGAATGTCACAGGGGATATTGTGAAATAAAAATGATTCTAACTTTGAAATCACAAGATGATTCCATAGATGATAAGAAAAGTGAGAAGTCAAGTGATTCATTACACAATTCAGGATTAACAAATATACGTAAATCAATACATTGTTCAATTACATATAAAATTAACTCAGGATCATTTACCCATTGCATAACCAATGGTTATAGGTTTTTCTCACCTCCGTTATGTCTCTTGGACATTGTACTTTTCATTAACAGAGAGAAAGAGAATAGATAAAAAATAGGGACAGAGAACTCAAATTGCTTTAACAATATTTGGTAGTATGAGTAAAAAATGAATTTAAATAAAGTGTTTATATAAGAGTGAATTTTCATTATTTGTACAGCTTTCATCTCTCCTATGCACAGAATATTAACAGTTGGTTTTAATTGAGCATGTTTTGGCAACACACAAGAAAAGAAAAGGAGAGAAATACAAGTCAGAGGGGAGTATGAGAGAGAAACATAGAGAAAGTCTCCTTGACCTTTTCAGTAAAGTGAAGGTTACTTGGAATAACATAGTAGCAAACATATGATTTCTATTTCCACAACGGAAAATAGAAGAAAAAGTTTAACCTAAAGCTAAACTCAAATTTAAAAAAAAAAATCATACACTCAATTATTCTTCCCTTTAAACCCTATCTTCATAGGATACTTACAGATTATTTGCTGAGAATAAAATAATTCTCCAAGTATTTAATTCCCCTATTATTAGAAATACAGAATAAAGAATCACAGAACCTAAGTATTACATGAAACTCTATCACCCAACACAGGAATCCACTTTCCAACATCTCTTGTCACCCAGTTATTCTGTGGGTGCCCGAACAAAGACAGACCCATTAGTCTACCCCATTCAAAAACAGCAATATGTTGTCAAGTCCCAACTCTGGACACAGGAAGACCCTATTCCCATCAAAAATCTGCCAACTGGGGGTGCCTGGGTGGCTCAGTGGGTTAAAACCTCTGCCTTCGGCTCTGGTGGGATCGAGCCCCGCATCAGGCTCTCGGCTCCGCGGGGAGACTGCTTCCCTTCCTCTCTCTGCCTGCCTCTCTGCCTACTTGTGATCTCTGTCAAATACATAAATAAAATCTTTAAAAAAAAAAAAAACTGCCAACTATAGCTATATGACTAGGAAAAGCCTCATTGCTTCATTCTAGAAAAATCATCTCTTCTGTGTGCTGTAAAGACTACATGAAATCATGTAGGGAAATGCATCTTGCCAAGTGCCAGGCACTGGATATTTATTTACCTTTCTTGGTCCTGAAAACATCTGCTCAGGTGATAACCAACTTTGCTTTCCTCATAAAAACCAGGCAAGCAAGCAAACAAAACTGCATATGATGTGCTCCTAAGTATAAAAGTTGAGTAACAAATATTCATTTTGCATTGATTCAAATTACTAAATTAGAAAAAACATTACATCAAACAAACAAAAAGCTTTAGGGGCTTGAGTTGAAAACCTCTGGGACTGAATGTGATCAATTCCTCAACATAACTGGAAGCAGCATGGAGTACAGAGTAGACGATCTAAAACTTTCACCGGGAGAGCTTTAAAGAACTATCTTATTTTCCCTCTTGCCTTTCGAGACTTGATGTTTTATTTTACACACTCACAGAACATTAAAAGCTAGAAAGAGTGCAGAAATTTAGCCCAATCTCAAAGCCAAAGACACGGAGGCCCACAGACTGCGAAGCCTGGCCCCCTCGCCTTCTTCCACTTGATGTCACCCAAACTCCCCCAAATCTCACACCCAAATTCTTTCTAGCAGAGCCTGCAGAGAATGATTCTACAATCCTAACAACAGGCTGGCCACCAAAGAAAATCAGTGTCTCTGATAAAATACAAAACACTAGCACAGAGAAACTGAAGGCTAAGATGAAAATTTGAATATTGGAGGAAATCATTTTTAATTTCTAAATCAAGGCAACATTTTTATACATTGTATCTCAGTATAGTAAAAAAAAGTACTTGCCATTTCAGATGGACTCTGCAAGTAAAAAATTAAATCAACGAAATAGAATTCTCAGAGATGAATTTAATGATGTCAAGACTTTGTAATGTTTATTCTCCAATTAAAACTTAAAAAAAAAACTTAGCTAATAGACCATTTTTAGTTGTCTACTATAATGAATGGAGAATAAATTACACTGAACGACCAACACGTAAAAAGTTAAGATATACTTGGATTAAAACATTCCAGACTAAAAACACATGAAAATATTTCAATGTCTATTTATTAATCTTCACTATGTCCTGGCTAGAGACCAACAAAGGGCTCTGGAAAAAGAATATATTCAGATGGGTAGAGGTTGAATATATAAAGTTGCACTGTCCTTATATCAGGTGGTATAAATAATATGTTTTACCTGAATATTTACTATGTTTATGGAGTATGAAATACTCAGATTAAATTATTGATGGGCCTTTTGACATGCCAATATGAAACACATACACGTTTAAACATGTTTATAATAAAGCATGTTTTCCCATTATATCAATGCACATTTGGCATTTACATTAGAAATAGACCAGCATCTGTATTACATTACAACACACAAGGATTCCGGAGAGCCATTTTCACTTGGGGGTTAGCTTCTATTCATTTACTTGATCTTCTACAGAGAGCAGGACGCAAAATTATTCCAATATGTATCTGCTCTATGGGATATGTGTTGGTGGAGATGCTTTGTTCTGCGTTATGTTAGCACAAATCACAGTGAGCAGATCCAAAGGATTTTCTCTTCCTGGAAAAAAGAAACCTGAAAACACCCAGAAGTTTTTAACACTTTTCTGTGTGTGTTTGTGTACATATGTGTGCGTTTTTTCAATCAAAATGTTTTGTGTTTTGTTTTTATTTTTTTTTTCAAAAAGTGTTACAAACTTACTGTAGAAAATTGGGGGAGAAATGGGAAAAAATACAAAGCAGAGAGAGAAAATCACCAAATTCCAACAATAACAGTTACTATTTATGTGTTAGTGTTTTTACTCCTTTTTTTGTTTCAGTGAATTTCTTTCAATAGTGCAGTAAAACATGACTTACTTGATCTCAAAGCCTTCATGCTGTAAACAGGATACCATTACTTGATTCATAAGTTAATAACAGATGTAAGTAATATTTCTTTCTGTGAGTTTGAATGTAGACACATTCTCCCTGAGAAACTGCAAAGAACCAATCCTACTTTTATGTGGTAAAGAGAGTTTTGTCAAGGAGGAACACAGTGGGGAGAGGGCAGGAAGGACGTTGTGAGCACCACCTACCTCATCGTCGTCGGCATCATACTGGGCGTAGTGCTGCTCCAACAGCTCTCTCTGGCGCCTTTCTTGTTCTAGCGTCTGGCTTATCAACTGGGCAACCTCACTCACTTGTCCTGGCTTTTCTCGCCCAATAACAAATCTGTAGGAAGGTGAAAAGAGACCAATATGGTTGGATTCTCCAGCTTAAAAACAAAAAAAGTAACTTGAGCTCATCACGGTCCGTCAGGCCTCAAGAAGAGAGGATCACATATATACTATAAATGATATGCCTGCATGGAAGGGGAGGTTAGCTGTCAACTGAACAGGTGACTGCAGACGTACCCTAAAGGAAAAGAAAGGGGAAACGTAAAGGACAATTTAAAAATGGGGTGTCTGGGTGGCTCAGTCAGTTAAGCATCTGACTCCTGATTTCCACTCAGGTCATGATCTCAGGGTCTTGAAACCAGCCCCGCCTCTGGTGGGTGCTGGGTGTGGAACCAGCTCAAGATTCTCTCTTCTTTTCCTTCTGCCACCCCCAACCCCCCATTTGCATGCTACTCTCTCCAAAAAGAACAAAAAATTCCTTTGGGAGAAGACAAGAGAGATGTAATCCATTCTACAGTACTTCACACATTTTTGATGCCCTACAAAGTGGAAGCAAACTCTTAATTTCTTGTACAGCTGACCTTGAGAATCATTTCCCTAATACTGTTCTTTTTACAATGCGAAAACTGCTTCAAAAACATTCTGAGGAATAGAATGCCTTAGGTGGGTAAATAAAGAGGCATTAATTTCTGCTAAGTTACTATAACTCTGGAAATAAGAAAGGGAAACAAATACAGGCTTTGGTTTTTGTTTAGAAGAAAAACTAAAAGAAAAACAAAACAAAACAAAAAACCCTAAAAAAAAAAAAAAAGAAAAGAAAAACTAAAATAGAAAGAGATCATAGTTTTGGAGAAAGAGATGCTATGAGGAAAGGTGTCGTTTCAAGAAATAAAGGGACAAAGGGAAATATCTGTTCAAATCAATTACTGTAAGAAAAAGTATAAAATAAAAGCAAGGAAGTTATTCGCTGTTGCAAGCTGCAGTCACTTAGGATACAACTTCATCAATACTGTGTCTTGCTTAACAAATTATTATTCACTTAACATCTTTTCATACTAATATATGGTTCTATTTTTCTAAAAATATATGAGTAGTACACATGATTTAGTTTCTACATATCATTTAATTTCATTATTTTGGTTGTAACTATTTGATTGATCATGTTTCTATAGTTAGCTGATGCTGTTCTTAGATTATAGTATGTTGCTGTATTGGATCATAAGTTTAAATGAAATACACCACCATTCTCTGTACAAATGCACTATAAGTCAAAATTTTTATGCTTAGATGCTAGAAATTAATTGTCTTTGTAGCAGTATTTTAATATAGTTCCAAATAGGACTTTTAAGTTACGCTTTTGGGTGCTCATTAATCATTTGAGCTATTTTCCTTTGGTAATCAAGTATAAGTAGAGTTTATAAATTATATAATTTTCATCCTTATTCAGGTATAATTTACACATAATAAATTATTATGATCAGCGTTAAATGCATAGTTTGATAAGATTCACACGCATAACCTGCAATCACCACACCAATAAAAATACACATTTCCAGCAACCTAAAATATACCATTTCCCTTTCTAGGAAATCATCCTCACCTTGGGCGCATATTAGATTTGTTTTTTCTTTTGAATTTTGATTCAAATTTTGAAAATCAGATTCAAATCTGAAAATTTTGATTTTCAGAATCATAGAGTGTCTGACTTCTTTGGCTCACCATGTTTTGGGAGACTTATCCATGCTGATGCAAATATCAGTAATTCATTCCTTTTTATTACTGAATAGTATTTCATTGTACCAGATGTACTATATTTGCTTATCTATTCTTCTACTGGTGGATATTTAGGCTGGATTTGGTTATTATGAGCAAAGTTACATTTGTGTGCAAGTTGTTGGGGGGGCATAAATTTCATTTCTCTTACACAAATAACTAATAGTGGAATTGATAGTCTAGAGTATCTTCAAATTTCAAAGAAATTGCCAAATTATTTTTCAAAATGGTCATACCGTTTTATAGTCCTGCTAGTAATGCAGGAAAGTTACAGTTGCTTTACTTCCTAACCAACACTTGGTACTGTCTTTTAGAATTCTAGCTATTCCTCTGAATAGCTAATGGTACCTTTATAATGGTTTTAATTTCAATGCTTTGATGACCAATGACATTTAAGTATCTTTTCATGCACTTAATGAACATTCTTATATCTTTTTCGGTGAAATATTTTTTCAAGTCTTTTGCCAATTTAAAAAAATCTGGGTTATCCAGCTTTTTATTATTGTGCTGTAATAGTTCTTTATACATTCTGGATGCATATCTTTATCTATGTATACTGTATGTAATAAACACACATAGATACATACATACATACAAATAATGTCTGTGTATCTGTTTTATTTATTTATTATCACCTCCCAGTCTCTGATTTAACCTCTTTTCTCTTTCTTCCTTTTAAAAAATTTTTTTTAAGATTTTATTTATTTATTTGACACAGAGAGAGAGATCACAGGTAGGCAGAGCAGCAGGCACAGAGAGAGGGGGAAGTAGGCTCCCTGCTGAGCAGAGAGCCCGAGGTGGGGCTTGATCCCAGGACCCTGAGATCATGACCTGAGTTGAAGGCAGAGGCTTAACCCACTGAGCCACCCAGGGGCCCCTTAAAATTTTTTTTAAAGATTTTATTTTATTTTATTTGTCAAAGAGAAAGAGAGACTAAAAGCAGGGTGAGTGGCAGGCAGAGGGAGAAGCAGGCTCTCTGAGCAGGGAGCAAGAAGCCCTATGCAGGGCTCGATCCCAGGACCTTGGGATCATGCCACGCACCCCAACCTCTTAATTTTCTTAATTGTGTCTTATAAATTGAACTTCAAGGAACTTCACAAGGAAGTTCTCACAAGGAAAGACCTTGTGAGAAATTTTAGAGCAGAAGATTATTTTTAACTTCAAGGACGTTCAATTGATAACTTTTTAAAAGATTTGTGTCTTTTT
Source organism: Mustela nigripes (assembly GCF_022355385.1). Taxonomy (NCBI): domain Eukaryota; kingdom Metazoa; phylum Chordata; class Mammalia; order Carnivora; family Mustelidae; genus Mustela; species Mustela nigripes. The sequence goes on from NC_081560.1 coordinate 68,702,683, forward strand.
TTTTCCTATCTAAGAAATCTTTGCCTCATGTAAGATTTTTAAGATTTCTCCTATTTTCCTATTGAAGTGTTAATGTTTTGAATTTGTATTAGATCTGTATCTTTCAAATTAATTTTCATGCACAATGTTTGGTAAGGGTGGAGCTTCATCATTTTCCACATGGATAACTAGTTGTTTCCACACCATTTATTGAAAAGACTATTCATTACTGCCATTGAATTTACTTCAGCATATTTGTTGAAAATCAGTTGACAAGATACTTGTGGACTGAATTTGGGGACTTTTCCAAACCCTTCCACTGATGTACTTATCCTTGTGTGAATACCACACTGCCTTGATTGCTATATAATCACTCTTGAAGCTAGTTGGTGTGAATTTTCGAACTCTGTATATCTTTTCCAAAACTATTTTGACTATTCCAATTTCCCTGCATTTTCACATAAATTTTACAATCAGCTCACTAATTTCTTTTAAAGGCCCATTTGATGTTTGATTTGGGATTGCTTTGACTCTGTAGATCTGTAGATCTATTTGTGGAAATAGTTCATGTAAATCCATGAACATGGTGCATTTCTGCATTTATTTAGGTTTTTTTTTTTTACTTTCAGCAATACACTACAACATTCAGGCAAAGTTGTAGCTATGGTTTGTTAAATTTATCTCTATTTCATGTTTTTTCAAGTTACTGGACGTGGTGCTGATTTTAATTTGTTTCTAATGGTTTGTTGCTAGAATATACAAATATAATTGACTCTTGAATATTGGCCTTATATTTTGTGACCCTGTTAAACTCACTTATTATTAATCATAGTAGACTTTTACAGATTCCTTAGACTTTTCCTAATAAGATCATATCCACAATGAAGACATTTTTATTTCTTCTTTTCTTAACTGTTTATTTTTCTATTTCATTTGGAGATACTCGGTTTCTGTGATGGAAGGTACATAAAGCCTTTACCATGCCCAACTAATCTAGACATATAAGGACTGTCTTGAATTCATCATATTTTTGGTTAATAGTCTAAAAGTCAGAAATGATGTCTAGGGATATAAATATAAAGCAATTAAGAAACTCATATCTTAGAATGAGAGATTTAGGAAAACTTAGATGGATCTTCTATGTGTCTTCAAATGCATAACGGAGTGGGGGTTGAAGTATCACTTAGCCTATTATAAAGCTGACAGAAATTTGAAGGAAGCAGTTAATGTACAAAATGCTACTAACTGAAAACAGCAGCCAAGCTCAAAGTAAAAGGTAAATTAGAATTTAGATTCATTTGAGTCATTAATTCTTTAAACTCATTTGAGAATTACATAGTCAGATCTTTTAGTTGAACAGTTTTCCCTAAGAATGGAGAAGTTTATTACCTCTGCAAGGCAAGTGTTTAAAATTACTCTGAACACAATTCAGGGAGAGAAAAAGATAAGACTTGGTTCACTTGCCAAGAAGTTAGAACTACTGCTGATGACTCCAGAGGTTAATGAGGGAGTCTTAAGAAAGACCTTGGGAGAAATTTTAGAGCAGAAGATTATTTTTAAAGCCCAAATTATATGATGAGAGCATATCATATAATAATAAAATTATATAATACATCAAAACTCCAATACGATGTGCATGTTTCTTCCTGCCCTCAAAACATGATCTCTAATTCCAAGCCAGAATTATTTGTGATGCTAAAACTGAAAGGAACAAATAAACGTACAACTGAAATTCCAGAGGAAATAAGTATTGCCCTACATTGCATAAGAAATCAGTATTTTAAACCATGAAGGCATAGTTGCTCAAATCATAGTGTGGCTTTCTGAGTTGGTCCCTACAACTTAACGTTATTCACTATTTGCCCAATAGTTGTTTGTATTCAAAATCACTTTACAGTCTTATGAAATAAAGGTGATTTCTAACCGTATATCAAATAGAGAATTCATCTCATGAGAAATACTTTTTAAAGCATTATGTTAAAGTACACATCTTCATTCAGGCAGCTGTTTAGGGTAGCATGACAGCACCTAGCTACACACATCTCTAAAGCCTTGTACTCCGCTGTCATTTATAGTTCACATGTGCCTGAGGAGAATGGCATCCTGAGAAGTACGGTTCAGAGGGAAAGCACCCAGAGGTGGAACTAAACTATCCTCCGTGCCTTACTTTCCTCATGTGAAAACTGGTATCTACTTCAGGTGTCTAAAGGAGGGATAAAAGAATAAAATGTGGTATAGACATGAAAGGACATGAGGCACTATTACTGGGACGATGAAAGTGATAAAGTCTCTCATTTGGAAAATGGGTAACATTCAAATTACCTTTCTCTATGTTCTTAAGTGCCTGGTCCATTTTGAAGCTGTGTTTATAAATGGACTCCTGTAACAATATGTATATAATCTAGCACATAGACAATTGAGAAGAAAATGCAAAATTTAAAATTAGGTTATTATTATTTCAATTGTGCATTCACACTATGGATAGCTGTGATAGTGAAATTTAGGGGTTAAAAGTGGCTGCAAAAGGGGAAAAAGGCTATGATAGGACAAATTCACTAAACCAGAAACATGACTCATTGGCTCTGTGACCTTGACTATATTAACATTTCTAAACCTTAGTTTCCAGATTGTCATAAAATGAATATAATAACTTAAGTAAGTATTATATAATACATATAAAAAGCTTAACCAAGGACCTACTGCCTAGAGAGTATTTAACAATGTTTGCTGTTGTTTTTACCTGGATAATGTATTAATAGCTAGATGGGGTGAATTCATTTTTAAGGACTATCTGTGTACACTGGTGCCAATTACCTCTTATTTGAATCATCCTAGCTTTGAAAACAGTACATTTTTGAGAGTCAACCACAATACAAAGGTAAAATACTTGCACTGAAGTTCTGAGAACCTTAATTTTAGATACCGTCAAAATACAAAAGTAGAGGTCATGTGATCCCTTTAAACTGGATTTTTAAAGTCTTCAAAGCTATAACAATTAATAAAGTCAGCAACAATCAGTCCCTCTAAACACATGTGACCAAATTAACTGATATTTATGCACAATTACGAATTAGATTTTAGACATTATCTCTGACTGAAATGATAAACATTTACTTAAATCAGCCTTTTTTTTTTTTTTTTTTTAATTTTTTATTTTTATAAACATATATTTTTATCCCCAGGGGTACAGGTCTGTGAATCACCAGGTTTACACACTTCACAGCACTCACCAAATCACATACCCTCCCCAATGTCCATAATCCCACCCCCTTCTCCCAAACCCCCTCCCCCCGGCAACCCTCAGTTTGTTTTGTGAGATTAAGAGTCACTTATGGTTTGTCTCCCTCCCAATCCCATCTTGTTTCATTTATTCTTCTACCCACTTAAGCCTCCATGTTGCATCACCACTTCCTCATATCAGGGTAAATCAGCCTTTAAGATCCTTTAAGAAAACAATATGTTTGCCTGTTACTTTCTAAATTCATTTACTTTGCTTCCACAAGGAATGGATTGATCTGTTCATTTTTTAGTTATAGAGGTTGAGGTAACAGGAGCCAAACTGTAATAGACATTTGGATTAAAAATTCAGTATTTTCTAAGGTTATAATGGACAAATAAAGGCTAGACCTAAAATACAAAATGAGGGTTTATGTGTTCAGCATGACTTGTTGCTAGTGTTTCAATTATCTTGTTTTGATGTGAATTATTTCAATAAGAACTGCCCCCTCATTCCCTCAGGCTGAGATACAATAGAGAAAGACAGATAAATCAGTTTCCCCTTTTCCTTTCATCTATTATCAGACCAAGCAGTGTCCATGCACTGTCTTTTACAGTTTAGATGACGAAATTATACAGGATTTATTGGATTAGTTTATTGAATTCTCTGGTGCGCTGTCAAACAAAAACTAAACAACTATAAAATTACATTTACAATTTGCTGAATTGAAGTCATAAAGATCCTACATGTTCAGTGTAAATGATGTGAGAGGTTATGTTGAAAATTGATGAGTTATGAGTGCCTTGTTTTGCAGATATTTATGATATTTATGATAGTCAAAAATGGTACTTAAATGATGTCAAAATTTCAAATTTTTTATACTAAAGAATTTTTAATGTAGACTTAATCAAGTCTGAAAAAGGAAAAGCTACAGTAGAATATACTTATTAGCTCTTACAAAATCAATTATTTTATTCTGCAACAAATACTTACTGTGCGCACACCAAAAACCTGTAAGATATACCTAAAAAATGAAAAGAAAAATAGATACACATCACCTACTCTCATTATATTGGAGTCTTGGATCATAAGATCCCATGGTACTTTTAAATATTTTTGTAGAAAGTGTCTCAGTTTTTTCTAGCAAGTGGTGTTAAGTGCATATTTAGCTGCTTTCACTGAGATTTGCTATTATTATCTTGAGGTTGAAGTCCTACACAGCTACACAGCAAAGCTTTTGTCTCTTCTTATATTTGGGTACCCTTACATATTTTTCCTTTCTATATTGGGATTTAGATTAATATAGCATACTCTATATCATTTAAAATTTTTAAATTCATCTAGGAAAATGTTTGCTTTTTTATGTTTGTTTCAAAATTTTGCTTAAATTCTAGTTAGTTAGCATATAGTGTAATATTGGTTTCAGGACTAAAATTTGGTGATTCATAACTTACATGTAACACCCAGGGCTCATCATAACAAGTACCCTTCTTAATACCTATAACCCATGTAGTCCACCACCTGCCCACCTGCCCCCATCAACCTCTTTGCTTTTAAAAGCTAGACCTTAAATATCTAGATCTGAAATGTTTAAACCTAACTATAAGCATTACTTTTTTGAAATGAATTTTATATATAACCCAACCTTAATCATAAGAACTTTGTTCTACAACTATATTTTAATATAGAACAAAAATAATTGGAATTCTTTAAAAATCTTTTAAAAAATTGCCTAACTCGTGCCACTTCAAGGATTATATGCTATATAATAGGTGTAAACTTAAATTTTTTCTATAAATGCTATACCTTCTCAAGAACAGAAATTTCTTGATTTAAAAGCTAACTTCAGGTTTAAATAGTTATGCATACAAATATTTAAAGGAAAAATTTCTGAATGCTAATCTGTATATATTGGCCCCAGAAAATGTCTCATTAAGCCCAAGTCCCCTTTAAAACATTTTTTTTGAAATTTCCACTGTTTTTAATCTTTTATCTAATCTTCTATCACAAGTAGTTATAATTTAAAATAATTTAAATAATTTAAAAGTTGCAAAACTCATGGTCCCATTCCTCTTGTCTAACCACAAGGGAGTAATGTAAACACAAAATCTGTAAGGACTGAGAATTTGCATGAACATGGTGGTGCCCTCACTGCCCTTCATTACAAATGACACCCCATTATGCATAACCACAAAATCAAGACTCTGATAAAAAGGGAAACTCTCAATTTCCCCTTGTGCTGTAATGGCAACAAAACCTCTTATTAAAACGATGTGAATGAAGCAAAAACATTTCAAGATTTAATGTACTTCAAATGGAAAACCAATGATTTTAGGTAAAAAAAAAATTTAGAAAAAAACTTTCATATTTAAAAATTACATATCCAGGGGTGCCTGGGTGGCTCAGTGGGTTAAGCCTCTGCCTTTGGCTCAGGTCCTGATCTTAGGGTGCTGGGATCGAACCCTGAATCAGGCTTTCTGCTCAGGAGGGAGCCTGCTTCGCCCTCCCCCTCTGCCTGCCGCTCTGCCTACTTGTGATATCTCTCTCTCTGTCAAATAAATAAATAATCTTAGAAAAAAAAGACAAATTACATATCCACGTGTGAATCCAAAAAAAAACAAGTGCATATTTATTTTAAAAATTCAACATGCATTTATATTCTTTTGAGTAGTATAACCTCTTCCAAAAAGGATAGGAAAATATTTAAGACCTTCAGATTAATTTATTTTTTATTATGTGTAACCAGAATTCCTACAAAATCCTCATCTCCAGAAGTGTCATATGGCTCAATGTCAAAAACTCACTAAACACATATGCTAAGGATAAAAGTGTGATGAATGTTATTGACCATAAGTAGCAGTACTTGCCAGAAAGCATTTCAAGTTTAATGTAAATGGCACTGAAGAACAAATATACAATTTATTAGAAATTTCTCATACTGAAGCACAATTGCTCTCCTGTAACATCATTTTCCTATAATTGCTGTCCTCTCGTACTAGGACAGCTATCTGGAGTTTAAAAGAATACCTAAGTCTTTTCCCACAGTTCAATCTTTCAAATACTTCACAATCATTATACTATGTCTTCTTAAAATTTTCTATTTTATGTAGAAGTTGGCAGAGTCTTTAATTTTTATATATATACAAGGAAAAAATGTTTAGATATCTCCCATCCTGGTCAGTCTTTTCCAAGTAGTCTCAAAAATTTTCAGGGTTCTTTTTAAGAGAGGGTAGTCATTAAACAAACTATACTGTGGTACCACATTGATCAGACTGCCTGTCTATCCATCAATCAGTGATTGATCATTACATAATATGCAGCCTCTAAAATGCACCTAAGTGAACTCTGGCTCCTGATGTTCATGGAGCATATAAGAGGGACCTGTTAAGCTCTTTTATCAAATAAAATACAAAACTGATGGAATGTCACTTTGGATATTAAGTTATGAAAAGATGGTAGGTTCCATCTTGGATACTTTCTTGGATTACTTCCTCTGGGAAATCCAGTTTCCATGTTGTTAGCCCTCCCTATAGAGAGGGTCTCATGAAAAAGCTGGAAAGTGATCCTATAAACTGTGAGATAAAAAGTTTGTTGTTTCAAGTCACTCAGGTTGGGGCAACATGTTTTACAACAATAGGTACACTATGTCATTTACATAGTGGTAAACAAGATCAGAGAGGTCCCATTTAAAGTTGTAACACCCCAAAACACATGAGTTCTTAAAGTTATGTTGCAAATCCATGTCTAAAGAAAGAAAAGTGTCCAGATAAGAATTTAATATAGATACTATTTTTTCTCATAGAAAATTAATAATGGGAAGTATTTTTTATTTTTAAAAAGAAGTATATAGCATAATAACATATACATATTACTGAGGAAGTTCAGTTTGACTACATCTGCCTTTCTTAAGTAGAAATCCCCATTCCCATCAATAATATTAGTTAGCATGGTGCTTTCTAAGTTAATCATAACTATTAACATACTTTTTTTAAAAATCAGTTTTATTGAGATCAGATTTATATATAATAAAATTCGCCAAATTAAAGTTGTCTAATACATTGAGCTTTCACATATACAGACAGCTGAGTCACAAATACAATAGCCACAATATAGCACATTTTTACTGCCTCAGAAATGCCTCTTAAATGCTTGAGGTTTAAAGTAGAGTATAAAGCCTTTTCTGTCTGCCTTCTTAAGTCAATATAATAGTTCTGACAGTCAAATATTGTGTTGAATATATTGGTAATTTATTTCTTAACATTGCGGAGAAATATTTCATTACAGAGGCTATAATATACAATTTGTATATTCTTTATCAGTTAAAGGGCATTTGAGTTGTTTCTAGCTTTATGAACAAAGCTCCTATGAACATGTAAGTATGAGTCTTTGGGTAGATATATGTTTTTATTGCTCTTGAACACACAGCGAAGAATAGAATTGCTGGCTGATATGGCAAGTGCATGCTTAGCTTTATAAGAATTTGCCAAACTATTCTGCAAAATGGCTGTGCTAGTTTGCATTCCCGCTGGCAACAAATGAATGTTAAATTTGCTCCACATCCTTGTCAATGCCTAGTATTATCAGTCTTTTAAATTTCAGCCATACTAATGGGTGTGCAGTAGTACCTCATTGTGGTTTTAATTTGCATTTCCTCAGTGATTAATGATGTTGAGCAGTATTTCATGTGCTTAACTGTATATCCTCCTCAGTAAAGTGTCTCTTTAATTGATTTGCACATTTTTAATAAGATTATACATCTTCTTATTGAATTATAAGAGTTCTTCATATCTTCTAAATAATAGTCCTCTATCAGATAATTGTTTTTGCAAATATTCAGTCTTTAGCCTGCTTTTCCATTTTCTTAAGGATTTTTTTAAACAAATGTTTTAATTTTGATGCAGTTTAATTTATCATGTCTTTCTCTTCTATTTCTGTTTTTGTGTCTTAAAAGATCTGATTAACCCAAGGTCATAAAGATTTTTGCCTGTTTGCTAGAAATTTTTGGTTTCAGTTGTATTTAGATCTATGATCAATCTTGAATTAATTTTTGTATATACTGTGGGACAAAGGTCAAGTGTTCTCATTCTTTTTTTTTTTAATGAGGTTATTCAATGGTCCCAGCACCATGTGTTGGAAAGATTATAATTTCCCCCACTGAATTATTCTGGTGCATTTGTCAAAAATCAGTTGTTCATGTCTGTGCAGGTCGATATTGGAACTCTCTTTTCTGTTTCATTAAATTGGATTTCTGTCCATATGCCTAAACCAGACTGTTGTGATTAGTGTAGTTTTGCAGCAGTGAAAGTTCTCCAAATTTGTTCTTTTTAGAAAATATTAATTTCTACAAAAAATCTTGCTGAGATTTTCACTGAGATTGTTCTTAGTCTGCAGATTTAGAGGAAATTGAAATATTAACAACATTGAGTATTCTGACCCATGAACATGGTCTACTGCTTCATTATTTAGGTAGTCCTTATATTCTCTCAGAAATATTTTGCTGAAGTTGTCAACATATCTTTGTAACATTATCCTTAAGTATTTCATGTTTTCGATGCTAACAAATATTTTTTATCTGAATTTTCAATTCCTTCTTGTTGTAAGTATACCGAATAGAACTGATTTCTGTACATCAACCTATGCCCTGTAACCCTGTTTGACTGACTTACTGGTAGTTCTAGTAGCATCTTTGGTAGATTCCTTAGGTCTTTCTAACATAGATGACCATCTCATCTGTGAATAGTTTTACTTCTTCCTTTTCAGTCTTTTGTGCTTTTCATTTCTTATTTTTGCCTCATTGTCCTAGTTATGAGCCCCAGGACAAGGCTAAAGAAAGTAGTGAAAGTGGACACACTGACATTGTTCTTATACTAGACAGAAAGCATTTGGTCTTTCATCATTAAGTACGATATTAGCTGTAGATTTCACTTAGATGTTATCTATCACATTGAGGAAATTCTCTTGTATTTCAAGTTTCCTGAGGTTTTTTGGTCTCCAACTACTGAGATGAGCATACAAACCTATGATTTTTCTTCATGCTTCTATCAGTATAGAAAATTCCACACGTTGAATTTCAAACATTAAATCAAACATGCATTCCAAAAATAAATGTCATTTAGCCATAATGTATTATCCTTTTCATATATTCCTGACTTCAATCTGTTAAATTTTTGCTAAGGACTTCTATATCTACATTTATGAGCAATACTGGTATGTAATGACTTTTGTTTTAAGGTCTATTTCTGACTTTAATATGATGGTAATGCTGATCTCATAAATGTAGCTGAGATGTGTCTTCTCTTTTATGTTCTGGAAAAGTTTATATAGAAGTCACGTTATTTCTCCCTCTAAACTGTGGTAAGATTCACCAGTCAAACAAATTGATAGTGGAATTTTCTTTGCTGGAAAACTTAAACTCTAAATTCATTTTCATGTGCACATTTATACACATACACACACACTCAACTTTTTCTTGAAGGAGCCTTGGTACTCCATCATAGTATTGTTTTCTAAGAAATTTATCATTTATTATAAGTTGTATATATCAGCATAAAGTTCTTCATAATATTGGCCAATCCTTATACTATCTGTTAGGTCTATAATGATGTCCTCTCTTTTATTCTAACTTATATAATAAATTATCCCAAAATTTATAGACATTTTATCTTCCATATCTTCTCTGAGTCAAGAATTCAGGAGATGCTTGACAAGGCAGTTCTGGCTTGGTGCTTCTCACTAAGTTAAATCAAATGTTGACAGAGCTGCAAGTATCTCAAGGTCTTACTGAGGCTGGAAGATCTCGCACCAAGGTGCCGCCCTCACAGAGCTGGTTAGTTGGCACTGGCTATTGGCAGGCCTAACTTCTTCCTTGTGTAAGCCTCCCCAGAAAGCTGTCTGAATGTCTTCTCAACGTGGCAGCTGGATTTCTCCAGAGCTGATGATCCAGAAGACCAAGGTAGAAGCCACATGCCTTTTACAGCCTAGCCTCAGAAGTCATACATCACTACTTCCTTCATGCTCTAATCAACAAGGCTAGTCAGGAGTAAACGTGGTAGAAAACTGAACAAGAGAAGCAATGCCCAGAGGAGAGGATCATCAGAGGATCATTTGCTTGGAGGATGCTATATGGAAAACATGGTAAAGTGACAGAAACTGACTTGGTGTTCAGACAACGTAAGTACCATACTATAAGAAGAATTCATTCACCGAAAGAGTGATCTTTGAACTGAGACTTGATAAGAGGGAATCAGCCACGTAAAGATCATATGTTTTTGTTTTGTTTTTTTATTGTTGTTTTTTTTTTTTTTGGACAAGGGTGCATGACAGAGAATGGTACAAATAAACGATAATAATTTGAACATATTACATTTGATGTGCCAAATGAAATTTAATTGAATTTGAATGCCACATGAAGATCTCAAGTAGGAAGCTGAATAACTCTCAAGCTTAGACAAGAGAGAATGGAGATTTAAGTAACAAAAGGAAATTGAGAATGGGCCAGAACAGCTGGGGAAAAAAAAAAAAAAAGAAAGAAAGAAAAGAAAAAGAAAAAAGGCCATAGCTTTAAAATAAATTGGTAATCTGGAAGATTAAATCGAGAAAACTCAAGAATACATTAAAAAAATGTAAACAGACGGAGATCCTGAGAGAAAAGAACATGCCAGAGGATATGGCCGAGGTATCTAATTCCCCATTTAATACTGGTTTGAGAAAAGAAGATCAACACAATGAAAAATAAAGAAAAAAAACAACAAAATAATGGAAAATTTCCCAAATTCAACTTCAGATTGAGTTCCAAGCAAAACAAACAAACAAACAAGCAAATACAGATCTACTTATAGCCTGATAAAAATTTCAAAAACCAAAGAAGGCAAAAAAATCCAAAGCAGAAAACCACAAAGGGCTACAAATCAGATTAATACTAACACTCTCCTTACCAATTGTAGATACCTAAAGACAATGGAAAATATCTTCATAATACTGAAAGAGAAGGATTTTGAATTCAAATACTATACCTACTTATATTTCAGGGCCAAATAATACATTTTTAGACATGTAAGCTCCCTGGCAGCTAAGTATGACCCAGAGGAAATCAAGAAGGCTAGAAATAAATTAAGTCAGGTTCCATTAGAATCTTTATGCCTTGAAAAGTGACACAGATTGAATGACATAAAATTACATTTCATTTCCTATCAATTCAGTCATACTTGATTCTAGACTGAGTAATACTTTCATAACCATAACATTATAAATACGATTTATTGGTTTTAATTTTTGAATGAACTTATAGAAAAACTGCCCAAGATAACTATAGCCATTTAATAGAATGTAAATGTCATAAACTCTTGCAAAAGTTTTTAACTGAACAATAAAACTGATCAGTGAAAGTTTTACAGTAAGCAATCATTAAATTTTTACCTAAAACTGAAAAATCAAAGAATAAAGAAAAGACTTATATTGGTGCTTCCAAAAGAGCTAAAAAGAGAAACCTGTAACAATGGTTTCCTCTGCAGACTATCAGATCCTGTGCCTTTGTTAGAAATGGCTATAAAATTGACTCAGTTTTCTAACAATCTACATAAACACCTAAGAAGGAATCAGAGTTTTCAGAAGAAAATAATAATCACTAAAATTTCACTGAATTTCAACTTTTTCTAGGCATTCATTACATGTTTTCACTCATTTAATACTCATCTAAAATGTATGGGAGGTACTATTATGATGCCCGGTTTATACGTGAAGAGACTACAGCACAAGGAAATTTTAACACTCCCATAAACACAGCTTCCATTTCACAAGTCAGAATCTGAACCTATGAGGTCTGGCTTCATGGGAGAAAAGGTAGTTACTAGAGAAAGACAATTACTCCTAGTGTTAAGTGCATAAAGAAATATCAGTGAACACATTAAATAATATTTATAATTTGTAACAGAATTAGCTCCATTATTGTACCTATCCTGTGGCTATCTTATAATTCAAACACATTTTTCCCCTTGTCCACAGAGATAAAACATGAGAGACTGAGTCAAATGTCTACATTTGGGACATCTCTGACAAAACAACATCACAGAAAGCTAAATTACATACCCAAAATTAATTAGAAGGTAGTTTGTATAAATTTTAATTAGTCTCCTAATATCTAGAGATTCCTGCTTTCTTTCCAGAGGTATATGACCAGTATTTTTATCATTTTGAACTAATTATTATTTTTCTAATAACTTTATAATTTCATGTTTAAAAGTATTTTCCCATAACTTTACATGGACCAACAGACATCAGGGTCTTTTAAGGATCTCTAAGAAAAGCATTATTTAGTATGTTCTGATTAAAAATGGATTTTAAGTAGCTAAACCTGTGGATTCAAATGAACTGAATCTAAACTATTTAAATTATGCTTTATATATTGTAGGATCTGACAATAAGAATAGAACATTTTTCTAACTTTTTAACTATACTACATTTGGCAAGTTACCTTCTATCAAGCATCAAAAAGATTACAGGTTTTCTTTTTTTTCTTTTTATTTATTTATTTATTTGACAGAGAGAGATCACAAGTAGGCAGAGAGGCAGGCAGAGAGAGGGGGGGAAGCAGACTCCCTGCTGAGCAGAGAGCCCTATCAGGGCTTGATTCTCAGACCCTGAGACCATGACCTGAGCCAAAGGCAGAGGCTTAACCCACTGCACCACCCAGGTGCCCCAAGATTACAGGTTTTCAAGTAATTTACATTTTCTTTTTAGGTTTTCACCAAGAAATACTGAAATATACAATAAATATACTCCAATAAAAATTTTTAAAAGAAGAAACATACAATAGAAACATGCTAAGTAGTATGAATCTAAAGTCAAAAGGAGAGCCGTAAATGTGTTATGCACTACATATTAGAGAGCATGAGTTAATCTAGAAACCGAATGGACTGACAAAGTATACAGAATTGCCTAGAGCATGGTACTGAACCTTGGTCAAAGCTGCGAGATATACTAACCAGGGAAAAATGTGTTTTGCAAATAGGGGTCATTGAGCTGTTTCAAAGCAAGACAGACTAACCTGTCAAAGTTGTTTGGTAATAATCACTGGATTTATTTCTTCTACCTAGATTTTGTGGAGTCCAGGAGTTTTCAATGATTTCAATGAGAAATCCCTACCACACACAGACTTTGGACTTCTTGGTACCAAGATGCTCCATGTACACACCCGTGGTGGTTTATCATCTGGAGACGGGCAAGTCCTGCGAGGCCCAGAAGAGGGATGATAAAGAAGACTGTGTCTTGAGTTCACCATGCCCACCCTGTTAATGCTTATCTTTCCCCTCCTGTTGCTGTGTTGCATTATTTCTGACTATAAACTACTTAAGGAGTCTTATCCTAATCAATTATGTTAAGTAATTACATGATATTAGCATAGTACTTATCCTGAGTGCTTAGTTTTTAAATGACATTGGTAAAACGAAGGAAGTAGTCATTGTTTACTGACACTTTGAGTCAGGCCTAGACTTCCAATTCCCCAGGACCTCACCTGGTTTGAGCTGAACTACTTCTTAACTCATATAAATGATGCAGAGTTGAAAAACACATAAGCCTTAAAAATTACCACATTAAAATACCTGTAATTTCTCCAGTGTTTTAAAAAATGTCATAGTAATGGAGTCTTTGTTAGTAGTATTAGTTCATAAACTCAGGTATTATAATTTAAAGTTTAATAAAATAAAGCAGACTGAGGTCAGATGGGAAATGATTCTCTGTAAGGGCAGATGAAGTCACAGAACTTCACTGTATGATTTTGATGCATATCCATATCCTGGTACCAATTTCATATACATTTCCAGGAAATAAGTAAAAATCTTGACCTCTAATACTTCAGAAATAATCACCAACCAAATCTCAGTTTCATTTTTCCCATCACTTCTAGCTTCCTATCTTCCTCCCACTTACATCTTTAAAGCCATGGCTTCCAGACATTCCTCCCAGATATGTGCTTAGTAGTTAGGAAAAATATCAAACTAAATTTACTAATTTTTCAGATATCCCTTTTTGAAAATAAATTTCAGTAACCACTAAATGTAATAGCTAAGTCACCAATCAATAAGAAATATAAAACCATGCATATTTTAAATCCTCAGGTTTAAAAAGTTCATTAAAAACACAAGTCAAGTTTTTGTATCCGGTTATCGTATTAATGCTCTATGAAGAACTACCACCTAAATTATATTCACAGAACTCCAATAATACTTTTGATAAGTTAAAATTGAGAAAAGACTTACTCCTTATATTCCATTAACAAAGACCCTGGGCTAAACCATTTGGGGGTATAAGGAGGGGTAAAGGTCCCATTTTAACCAACTGAGCCACCAAGGTGTCAAAGGTCCCATTTTAATATCAAGATTTGTGCAAAGTGAATGAGGAAATAAACGTATGCCTTTAAAAGATGAAAGTAATATTCAGTAACCTCAAGGTTAAAAACGTAGTATGAATGATGAATGCAACCAGGAAGAGAGACCACTAGGGGATATGGAGGTCAAGGAGGATTTCTTGGAGGGTAAAGGAGTTGAAATATGTTCCTCAAGATAAGTAGGTTCTAAACAGAAGACAGTATCTTAAACAGAAGAAATGACAGAGAGAAAGGCACAATAATAAAACAATAACTCAAGTCAGTTTTGAAGGAATATGGCTACCCCAGTGTGACTCTACCAAAGCATGAATACAGGGGGAGGTACGTGATAAGACTGGGTGACAAAAGATTTTAATATCAGGATCAAGAGCTTTGATGCTGTACAGAACGGGTGGCGACTGAAGGTGTCTGCAGAGGAGAGGCACATGAGGATGTGGAATTATCACTTCTACCCAAAGGTCCCAGATCTTCCAGGACTTGAGTCACACAGAATGAGTTCATTCCTTTTGCCACGATAGCCCTTCCTAGATTTGAAAACTGCTATTATTTTCCTCCACCCGGAGGAAGTATACAAAGGACAGACTGAAAAAGGGAGAGACTGAAATCCAGAGATAGCGGAGATGCCATTTATAATTTTTAGGAGGCTTGAAATAAAAAAGGGCGGCTATGATTTCATGGAACTGAAAACTTCCTTGCAACTGAAAAATGTTCTTATAAAAAAAGAAAGAAAAAAGAAAAATGTTCTACAACTTGAATGCATATCTTACTGATTTCAATTTAAAATTCACTTCAAATCTTAATGGACAGCTTTACAACCAAAGTTCTCTACTGACAGAGGAAAGTGCTGTCTCAAGAAAGGACAGCAATCTGCAGAAAGACAGTCCCGTTTCCTGAGCGAGCCCACCCACGCAGCTCTAAGAGAGCCATCAGACGGTTCTTCCTGTGCTCTTTCCAATTATTTCACACACTTTTTTCAGGACTATGGGTAGTCTTGAAGCATCAACATAGCACCCATAAAAGTCACTGATGTTGTATTCTTAAACACTTCCTTCAGCATGAAAGGGTATTTTCCAACTGAAAATATCTAAATTCTAAAACTTAAACCCATGTTTGTGCAACATAAAACCCACTGCAATAAAATCTCCATGTTACCCTCTTTACAGCAATATTGATTCATTGATATTTCAGAGTATTTGGCCATGACACTCTGATGATAACACTAAAACATTTTGATAACTGCCCATACTAATGTCACCTATGTGTGCCTTTGTAGGATTGATGGGAAAATATTAAGACATAAGCAGCACAATATTTAAAAATAAATACCCTATGACCAAATAAAATGGATTTCAAACCTTGATCTTAGTTGGCTCAGGACTATTTTCTTATTTGTTTTTTTAGCTACAATTTTCAGAACCCCCAGGACAGGATATATATTTCAAGGTTGAAAAGAATGTACCCTCTGTCCTATTAAGTTGGCAGAGTCACAATTTATTGAGGATTAGTCCTATAAAATCTATAAAGAGATTTATTTAAATGCATGTATTAACCTCAAATAATTTAGCCAGTTTATCTAAAAACATGTAGCACTAAATATATGTACAATCATTTCAATTTCAATTTACTGTATTACTAGTTTTATTAAAAGGATTTAGAGTCTAAATCCATGTTTGTTGAGGACTTAAGTAGAAATTTTATGCAGTTAGGCACACTAACATAGCTCAATAATTAACCATATTGAGTCACACTGTACATTTCATATCTTTGTGTCATCCTAAATTACCATCATTTTTGGTCTTATATTACATTTGCATAAACTAATTACAATAAAGAAGGAAACATTAAAAATTAAGGCAAGTGTTAAGTATTTAGATAAAATCTTCATTGTAATTACATAAGATGATAGGTATAATCTAGAAAACTAAAATATAACAAAATGTTAAATAATAAAATTATACATATCTGAAGACACATATTTACCTGACATTGCCCTTGGTGTTTCTGAGAACAGTTGCAGCAAAATTCTGTGTGACACCCACCAAGCTGATTCCATCCACTTCCACAATCTGGTCATTGACTTGTATTCTTTGGAAAGAGGAGAGAAATGAACCACAATTAACTTTTCTGATAGTACATTACCATTTTCAATATATGAGTTGACAAAATACTTGATTTTTATGATACTCTTACTGACCTGAAATTTGTCTTTTATCCACAAGCTCCCAATCTTAGTCAAATACTTAATGTTTTTAAAACATTGTTTTGAAAAACAGATTGTTTCAAAAAGCAATACTAAATGGAGAGATTCAGGTCACCCAACATTTGTATTCCTATCACAACAAATTGACAACTGCTAACATATGACATACTTACATCCTTTCTTGTCCTTAATGAATTACATAAAACCTAAAAGATCCAGCTGAAATTTGCTGTGGGCTTCCTCCCTGGTCCTTCTTCCCACCACTCCTCTTCAGGAAAAAACATCAAGAACTGCAGGGAATCCTTCCTATTCAAGTTGTACGCTTAACACAGATAATACTCATAACTGTATGTATGTATGTATGTATGTATGTATGTATGTATGTGTGCACACATGTATGTAAATGTATATGTTTATGTTTAAGAGCATATATATTACTAGTGTTCTTTAATGTTCTTTCTTGTTTAGTGTTCTTTAATGTTTAGTGTTCTTTATGCATGTTTTATACATACCATTTTTTAAAATTTTTATTTTATTTTATTTTTTTTCAGTGTTCCAGAATTCATTATTTATGCACCACCCTGGTGCTCCATGCAATATGTGCCCTCCGTAATACCCACCACCAGGCTCACCAAACACCCCACCTCCCTCCCCTCCAAAACTCTCAGTTAATTTCTGAGAGTCCACAGTCTCTCATGGTTGGTCTCCCTCTCAAATTACCCCCGTTCACTTCTCCTCTGGTTCCATACAAATTTTAGGATTGTTTGTTCCAGCTCTTTGAAAAATGCCAGTGGCATTTTGATTGGAGTGGCATTGAAAGTATAGATGGCTCTAGGCAGTAAAGACATTTTAACAATGTTTATTCTTCCGATCCAAGAGCTCGGAATCTTGGAATCCAAGATCTTCCATCTTTTTGTGTCTTCTTCAATTTCTTTCATGAGTGTTCTGTAGTTCTTTGAGTACAGATCCTTTACCTCTTTGGTTAGGTTTATTCCCAGGTATCTTATAGTACTTGGTGCTATAGTAAATGGAATCAATACTCTAATTTCCCTTTCTATATTTTCATTGTTAGTGTATAAGAAAGCAACTGATTTCTGTACATTGATTTTGTATCCTGCCATATTACTGAATTACTGTATGAGTTCTAGTAGTTTGGGGGTGGAGTCTTTTGGGTTTTCCATATAAAGTATCATGTCATCTGGGAAGAGAGAGAAATTGACTTCTTCTTTGCCAATCTGAATACCTTTTATTTCTCTTTGTTGTCTGATTGCTGTTGCTAGGAGTTCTAGTACTATCTTGAATAACAGTGGCGAGAATGGACATCCTTGTAATGTTCCTGATCACAAAGGGAAGGCTTCTCAGCTTTTACCCATTGAGGATGATATTCACTGTGGGTTTTTCATAGATAGATTTTATGAAGTTGAGGAATGTTCCCTCTATCCCTATACTTTGAATCGTTTTGATCAGGAACGGATGCTATATCTTGTCAAATGTTTTTTCTGCATCAATTTAGAGGAGCATGTGGTTCTTCTCTCTTCTCTTATTGATTTATTCCATCACATTGATTGATTTGCGAATGTTGAACCACCCTTGCATCCAATGGATAAATCCCACCTGGTCATGGTAGATAATCTTTTTAATGTACTGTTGGATTCCATAAGCTAGGATCTTATTGAGAATCTTGGGATCCATATTCATCAAGGATATTGGTCTGAAATTCTCTTTTTTTGGTGGGGTCTTTGCCTGGTTTGGGGATCAGGGTGATGCTGGCTTCATAAAAAGAGTCTGGAAGTTTTTCTTCTGTTTCTATTTTTTGAAACAGCTTCAAGAGAATAGGTATTATTTCTTCTTTGAATGGTAGACTTCTCCAGGGAATCTGTCAGGTCTGAGCTCTTGTTTTTTGGAAGATTTTTGCTCACTGCTTCAATCACGTTACTAGATATTGGTCTATTCAGGTTGACAATTTCTTCCTGATTCAGTTTTGGAAGTTCTTAAGTTTTGGAAGTTTGCCAAGAATGCATCCATTTCATTTAGGTTGCTTAACTTATTGGCATATAACTGTTGATAATAATTTCTGATGATCGTTTCTATTTCCTTGGTATTAGTCATGATCTCTCCCTTTTCATTTATAATTTTATTAGTTTGGATCCTCTCTCTTTTCTTTTGGATTAGTTTGCCCAGGGGGTTATCTATCTTATTGATTCTTTCAAAAAAACAGCTTCTACTTTTGCTGATGTGTTCTACTTTATCTCTAGTTCCTATCTCATTGATCTCTGCTCTAATCTTGATTACTTCCCTTCCTGTGTGTGAGGTTGGCTTAATTTGTTGTTGATTCTCCAGTTCTTTAAGGTATAAAGAGAGTTGGTATATTCTGGATTTTTCCAGAAAAAATGGGAGGCTTGGATGGCTATTTCCCCCTAGAACCACCTTTGCCATATCCCATAGGTTTTGGACCAAAGTGTCTTCATTCTCATTGGTTTCCACAAATTGTTTAAGTTCTTCTTTGGTTTCCTGGTTGATCCAAACATTCTTACACAAGGTAGTCCTTAGCTTCCAAGTGTTTGAATTCCTTCCAAGCTTTTTCTTTTGGTTGAGTTCCAATTTCAAAGAATTGTGGTCTGAGAATATGCAGGGAATAATCTCAGTCATTTGGTATTGGTTGAGCCCTGATTTGTGACCCAGGATGTAGTCTATTCTGTTGAAAGTTCCATGTGCACTCGAGAAGAGTGAGTATTCTGTTGTTTTAGGGTGGAATGTTCTGTATATACCTATGAAGTCCATCTGGTCCAACGAGTACAGAGTCCAGATATGGACCCTCAACTCTACGGTCAAAGAATCTTTGACAAAACAGGAAAAAATGTACAGTGGAATAAAGACAGTCTCTTCAATAAATGGTGTGGGGAAAATTGGACAGCTATGTATAGAATAATGAAACTCGACCATTCTCTTACACCATACACCAAGATAAACTTGAAATGGGTAAGAGACCGCAACGTGAGGCAGGAATCTATCAAAATCCTAGAGGAGAACATAGGCAATAACCTCTTTGACATCGGCCACAACAACTTCTTTCAAGACATGTCTCCAAAGGCAAAGGAAACAAAAGCGGAAATGAACTTTTGGGACATTCATCAAGATCAAAAGCTTGGGACTTCATCAAGAGCAAAAGCTTCTGCGCAACAAAGGAAATGGTCAACAAAACAAGGAGGCAACCCATGGAATGGGAGAAGATATTCGCAAATGACAACACAGACAAAGGGCTGATATCCAAGATCTATAAAGAACTCCTCAAACTCAACCCCCACAAAACAGATAATCACGTCGAAAAAATGGGCAGAAGATATGAACAGACACTTCTCCAAAGAAGACATACAAATGGCTAACAGACCATGAAAAAATGTTCATCATCATTAGCCATTAGGGAGATTCAAATCCAAACCACATTGAGATACCACCTTACACCAGTTAGAATGGCCAAAATTAACAAGACAGTAAACAATAAGTGTTAGAGAGGATGTGGAGAAAGGGGAATCCTCTTACACTGCTGGTGGGAATGCAAGTTGGTACAGCCACTTTGCAAAACAGAGTGGAGATTCCTTAAGAAATTAAAAATAGAGCTACCGTATGACCCTGCATTTGCACTACTGGGTATTTACCCCAAAGAAACAGATGTAGTGAAAAGAAAGGCCATCTGTACCCCAATGTTCACAGCAGCAATGGCCACAGCCGCCCAACTGTGGAAAGAACCAAGATGCCCTTCAATGGACAAATGGATAAAGAAGATATGGTCCATGTATACAATGGAGCATTATGCCTCCATCAGAAAGGATGTATACCCAACTTTTGAATCAACATGGACAGGACTGGAGGAGATTATGCTGAGTGAAATAAGTCAAGCAGAGAGAGTCAATTATCATATGGTTTCACTTACTTGTGGAGCATAAAAAACAACATGGAGGACATTAGGAAATGGAGAGGAGAAGTAAATTGGGGGTAATTTGAGGGGGAGACAAACCATGAGAGCCTGTGGACTCTCAGAAATTAACTGAGGGTTTTGGAGGGGTGGGATGTTTGGTGAGCCTGGTGGTGGGTATTATGGAGGGCATGTATTGCATGGGGCACCGGGTGTGGTGCATAAACAATGAATTCTAAAACACTGAAAAAAAAATAAAATAATATTTATCTTAAAAAAGTTTTAACATTTTGCCATTCTGCATTTAGGTTGTTAACTACCTGGAACTTATTTTTTATTATAATATGTGTTAGCAATATATTTTTATGTTTTCAAGTGTTATAAATAAATACCTTAATAACATTTTTACTAAGAGTTCATTTTTCCTCCACTGATTTGTAGTGCTGCATCTGTCTGGGTTTAAAATGTGCATCAAGATGTTTTGGGTTTTCTATTAGTTTCTACTTGTCTATCTCTGCACACTCTATCGCTTCCTAATTAGTTTTGACATTTCATAGGATAATTCCCTCCACCTTGTTCATTGTCCTCAGATTTTTCTGCTCTATTTTTGAGCTTTTTCTCTGCATAATTAGTTTAAGACTTACTTGCCAAGTTCTCTAAAAACACTCGTTGAGGTCTTAATAAAATCATACTGATTTTTAGATTAGTTTGGAGAACACTGACATCTTTATCATATTGAGGCTTCCCATCAATAATCCTTGTGCTACTATAATAACTCTGGACAAGTGCTGGGTATATCCTATGTTTTTGCCATCTGTTAAGAAGAGTTATTTAAAGCTTGAAAATAAGAATAAAAAGAAGAGTAACCTCTCTTTTCAATATGATTAAGGTGCATATTTAGTAGGTCCACCCAAGGATAATTTGGGGGAATGTATCTTCCATGGCCAAGAAGCACATGGAAAAGACCCTTGCCATCACTGTTTAAAATCCTGGATATATTTAAGTTGCATGTTAATTTGCAGATTTTTCTGTCTGGAATAAATTTAGGTACTTTCCTTCTGTTAGAAAAGATAATCCCATAGGCCATGGTTTATTTCCCTGTAGAATATTAACTAGTTTATATCTAACTTAGTAATGTTTTTCTAATACTACTTTATTAACTTGTCTTTAACTACGTACTTCCTAAATGTCCTTTGAATCACATTTACCACATCCCATTGGTTCTCTCATTAATTAGTGAGTTAAGTAAAGTCTAATCCGTGTTCATTTTATATGTATGAAAGTCATTTTTTTTTAACTCTCTGAATATTAGCCTACGATGGCTTTGGAGCTTCTACCCAAGATGCCAGAGTGGATTCACAAAGCCAGGGCAACTGTTCCCACAGAAATACACACTGTGGGCTGGTTAAGCCCCCGCGTAATTGCTTGGGCCCCAGACGGATTCTAAAGCAGCAACAGAGTACTATCTTTGTTAACACAGTTTTTTCCTAATGTAGTATAGTATTGAAGTTTTTTCTGACTTTGGCCATTTTGGTTCTGGATCGAGTTTGCTCTAAACAACAATGAAAAATAATTCCCCACTGGTAGCAGCAATGAATAGGAGTGTAATTTTATATTCTGACCATTCAAGACAGCTATTGGGACTATAGGGATCTATTATCTCTCATGGGAGAGATGATTTTAAAAAATTTTAAGTTACTATCTTTTAATTTTTTTTTTTTGTCTGTTTGCGGGCTTCAACTATTTCATAAAAAAATTTCCTGAACACTAGAAAGGAAAATAGCCCTTTGAAATCTTTTTTTTTTTTTTTTGACTGGTGAATTTTTGTATTTCTTTGATTACTTAACGCTGTTTCTGAGGTTGCAGAACTGAAGTGACAAATCCTCTGTGTTGCTGTAACTGAGAAAAGCCATTATCTCTCACTGTGTATGCATGAAATATGTCCCTAACATAGAAGGGTATTAATAAATTAAATTATAAAGTCTTGGAAGTTAAAGGAGTGATAACCTGGTTCACAGAGAATAGCAAGCACTCTCATAAATCTTACATTCTAATATCTAATGAAAAGTTCAAACATGCTAGACATTTAAGAAAAAAATATTTCTTAAAGATTCTGCTAGAAGCTCAGCAATATTTTAATAGAAAGCCCAGTTCACATAGTAAAAGTGAATCTTCAGACAAGTAAGACTAATTTAATAATTTTGGTTTAAGATATATACTTGTGTTTTCTCCATGATTTTGTAAAGGTATGGCTTTGTATTTTCCAAATGAAGAGATTAATCAATCTGTACTTCCTAATATTCTGATATGGATAGTGATCAGATTAACAGTACTCCTATAAAAAGCTTAAGACATATAGGAAAATTAGATTGTGTTTAACCAAACTGAATCATAATCCTGACAAACTTTTATATCGATGATAATTATGTTTTATAGAGTGTCAGCTTAAAACATGATTTCCCAGATTTTTAGTTATCTCCAACGCCTTGGCCATAAAAGCATAGCTTTTAATATATACAACTCTGCTTACATTAAAATGTTACAAAGTTACAAAAAATAAATAAAAAATAAAATGTTACAAAGTTACTCTAGCTTTGCATCATGTTAAGGAATGTGTTTATCTCCACACGTTAAGAAGATGTAAAAATGGAGTGTGTGGCTGCAGAAAATGATAGCTGCTAGTCTGGTACTGCCTGTGCATAATGGACAATCATTAGCAAGTCCCCATCCACCTAGAAAGGTTGCTAACTAGAAGTTGGTTAAGTAAGCTGTAAGTTAAGAGTAATATGGACAATTGAGATGATGCTAGCAGCAACAGTGACAGAAAAAAATATAATTGTTTGGGTGAGGTAATGGGATTAGTTTTTTTTTTTTTTTCTTGAGAAAGGATAACAAAAGTTAGACCTACAGTATCAGCCTGTTTTAGGATGTGCGAGAACATAATGAAAACCAAAACTGGAGTGTAAAGCAAGTTGAAGGTATGAAGAAGTGATTTTTATTTGTTTTTATTTGCCTTGGTCTATTACCATCTGAGTCCAAAAAGAAGATATAAAATGAGATGAATTTTTTATGAAATGCATTCAGTCTTGAAGGACGGACTGAATTATATTATCCATAATGTGATTTAGAAGAAAAGAGAATAGTTTTTCTACTACTAGAGTTACGCAGAGTGAGTCAATTCCTATTTCCATGATGGTCCTTCATATATTTGAAAACTGCTATTATGTTCCTCCATTAGGGTTGAGGATGAGAAGAGACTGAAGAAGGAAAAATTAAAATCAGGAAGACAGTTAAGAAGCCGTTTGCAATTTGTAAAAAGCTTGAAATGGTAACAACACAAAATGATGAACGATAATTCCTTTTACTTCATATCCTCATCGGCATTTGGTGCTGTCAGTGTTTTGGATTTTGGCCATTCTAATAGTGTAATGGTATCTCATCATTGTTTTAACATGCAATAATTCACAGATTGGGAGAAAACATTTATATATCATATATCTGATATGGGGCTTGTGTCTACAGCATTATAAAGATAGTTACAACCCAGTCACAAAAAGACAAACAATCCACTTTAAAAACTAAGGCAAAGAAAGATAATGGAGGATGTCACTTTTTTTTGTAGAATCTAAAAACCAAAACAAACAAGTAATACAAGGCTCACAGATACGGAGAACAGATTGGTGGTTGCCATAGGGTAGGGAGGTGGGGTGTGGACAGAATGACTGTAGGGGGGTCAGCAGGTACAAACCTCCAGCTACAAAATAAGTCAGTCATGGGGATGTAATCTACAGCATGGTGACTACAGTTAATAATATGTAAGTTAAGTATTGCATATTTGAAAGCTGCTATGTATGTCTTAAAAGTCCTCATCACAAGAAAAAAAAGGAAAAAAATTATAACTATGTCTAGTGATGAATGTTAATTAGATTTACCATGATTATCATTTCACAATGTATACAAGTCATTATGCTGTACACCTGAAACAAATATAATATTACATGTCAATTATACCTTAAGAGAAAAAAAGTGGGCCAAAGGATCTGAACAGGCATTTCACCAAAGAAGATACCCAAATGGCCAAGAAGCACATGGAAAAGACCCTTGCCATCAACAGCTATCAGGGAAATGCAAATCAAAACTAAAATAAGATGCCCCTTCATACCCACTCAGAGACGATTATGATCAAAAGACAGATAATAACAAGTGTTCATGAGGATGTGGAGAAATTGTAACCCTCATACATTACCACAGGCAATGTAACATGGTGCAGCTACTTTGGAAAACCATCCAGCAGTTCCTCAAAAGGTTAAACATAAAGTTACCATGTGACCCAGAAACTCCAGTGTTAGGTATGTATCAAGAAAAATGAGGACATGTCCACACAAAAATTTATACATAAGCAGCATTATTGATAATAGTGAAAAAGCAGAAACAACCCAAATATCCATCAACTGATATCAGAATAAACAAAATGAGGTATATCTGTTCAATAGAATATTATTTGGAAATAAAAAGGAAGGAAATGTGATACCTGCTACAACATGGATAAACCTTGAAAGCATTATGCTAGTGAAAAAAAGTCAGTCACAAAAGACCAATATATATTGCAAGATTCCATTTATATGAAATGTCTAGAAAAGGCAAATCTCTACAGACAGAAAGTAGATCAGTGCCTAAAGCCGGGAGAAGAGGGAGGAGTTGGGAGAAAAGGAAAATGATTGTAAATGGATATAGAGTTTCTTTCTGGAGTGATCAAAGTGTGCTAAAATTAATTGGCGACACATGTTTTGAATATTCTGGAAACCAATGAATTCTACAATTAAATAAATGAACTGTATGCTATGTGAATTATATCAATAAAATGTTAAAAATTCATCTAAAAGAACAACTTTATCCAAAACACCACCAGCTTTGTCATTCCCATAAAATGTATTTCTAAATCACTTAGTGTAGCTATCAAGTGTCTTCAGCACTAGGTCTTAATCTCACTCTGACAGCTTTATCCCACATTATCCTTCTTGATATTTAACAGTATTACCATCCCTCCCCATTTGCGTCCACCCTTCACCATGCACAAGACTAGAGTACTGTACCTCTAAGAAATAGGAATGGTGCTAAAGTTTAAGAACTTTTGGTTGGTAATTGGGCTAGAGGGTGGGCTCCTTAAATATTAATAGGTAGATCAAATACTATAGTGAATTAATAATTCTAGTATACAGCATATGTTTCCCTTCTTCCCCTTTGATCTATGTGGTTGAGGGACCCAACTCTGTTCTCCCATAGAGCAGGTCCAGGACCACTTTTTTCTTTTTCTTTCTTTCTTTCTTTCTTTCTTTCTTTCTTTTTTAAGATTTTATTTACTTATGTGGGGGGGGGGGAGATTGAGAGAACAAACATGAGGAGGGGTAGAGGGAGAAGCAGACCCCTGCAGAGCCGGGAGCCCAACTTGGTACTTGATCCAAGGACCCTGAGATCATGACCTGATCCAAAGGAAATGGTATTTCAATGCTGTTTTAGTTTGCATTCACTGATGACTAGAGATTTTGAACATATTTTCATATGCTATTGGCCATACATATATTCTTTGAAATGGCTGTCAAATCTTTGGTCCGTAATTTTAAAAATCGGGTTGCTGTTATTTCCTTGTAAATGTTCTTCATATTCTGTATGTGTGGTTTGCAAATATTTTCTCCTTACCTGTAACTGTGTCTCTCAAAGTAAAAAAAAGTTGTGATTTTTAATGAAATTCAGTTTGCCAGTTTTTTCTTTGATGGTCCGAGCTTTTTGTGAGCTGTCTCAGAAACTTTTATTTAATGTGATGATACAAAAACTTTCACCTATGCGTTCTTTTAGAGCTTTCATAGTTTGAACTCTAACATCTAGATCTAGGATTGATTTTGATTAATTAATCAAAGTTAATTAATTATGGTGTGATAACATTTGTGCTCAGGTATTTTTTCTCCTCATATGGATAACTAATTTTTTTTCTGCTAGTTGTTGAAAAGACTGTACACTTTAGCACTGAGTTATTCTGGCACTTTTATTGAAAGTCAACGACTACATGTGTCTAATCTATTGCTTACTTTCTATTCCACATTTTTTATTTTATACGAATATCACATAGTCTTGGTTACTGAGGCTTCACAATAAGTCTTATAAAATCAGATAAGGTCAGTCCTCTAATTTTATTCTTTTTCAGAATTTTTATTCTAGGTCCCTCACATTTCCATATGCATTTTAGAACCAGCTAACCAATTTCTTTAAAAAAAAAATGCCCACTGGGATTTTAACTGATATTTCTTTGAATCTACAGATGAATACAAGGGTATGTGACATCTTAACGATATTGACAACACCTGTTATAAACATTGCTATGTATCCATTTATTTACCTAGCATATTTCCTATTACCATCAGCTAGTATCAATTCAACTACATTTTCATTTTTGTCCAACAACTCCCTCACATAGCTAAGAACTGTAAGGCAAGCCGTATCCTGAAAAGACTGTTCACTTTCCTGCCTTTGTATCCTCTATGAAACATGTGCCCATGTATCCCTTCGTCTTCTCAAAAGCTTTCTCCTAAAAGCCCAGCTCAAATGTTAACTTCTCTTTGAGTATTAATCTATTTACCCAAGCCCAGTGATCTCTTCCATCCTTTGAACCTCTTCTATACCATATGTTTTATACCTTCATCTAATGTTACATGTTACCAGATAAATGTTTATTATTTATTGAGGTATAAGGTCTCCCTAAGCAAATAGATTGCCAACCTCATGGGTCTGACATCTGAGTCCAGAGCAATAATTATATACTGTTCATGTTATTAAACGATTTTGGAGAATGAGAGAAAAGAAAGAGTTCCTTTTATGTGTAGTTTGTTCTCTGGATAGGACAAAAGTTAAATGTCCACTTTTAGGATAACATTTTTTTTATACACTGCTGTTGGTTAGACTCAAAAGAGGCAAATATCCTAATTATTGCCTCCCTTTCCATCATTCTATTTTTACCAATCTCTTTTCTGTAACAACATCTTCTCTTGGCCAGTTGTCATTTAAGTATTTTTTTCTCAGAGACTGTCTAGAAAACATCTGTCTTGATTAAATCTTACTTAATTTTAGTAGCATTTTTTAAAAACTTTCTATCTTTGTTTCTGTGTACATATAATTTGTGTAATATAATATAACATTTCCTTTATGAAAGTCATTTTGTTGTGTAGGGTTGTGTTGGGAGTGAGGACGTTGAGTTTTAAGTTGATTCTAAACTACTTTCATGGCCAAAATTATGACTTTATTTCTTCCTAACCTTTACATAAAATCTAGTGGAATGCTATCAGGCAGTATACGCTTGCTTCCTCAATGCGTCTGAATGACCAATGACCGTTGTAAACCCACGGCATTTCTCCAAGAAACATCCATGGCAGTTCAAGTGCATGATTTACCAGTAGAAATTCTTTCTCTTTCAACTCTTTAAAATATAGTTTGTGTTTTGAAACACCAAGTTAAAGTTGAATTATAGAATTTGAACAATGAACACAGCTGGCCTTTGGGGAAGGGGTGGGAAGTAAAGCTGAAAAGCTCAAACTCTCAAAACGAATGTCATTGTTATGCTTTTATGAAATGAAAAGGTGGTACGGTGTTCTAATCAGGCAAAAGCATTTGAGAAGGTAGAAATTTTTAAAATAGATAAAAGTCAAGGATGGGTGTGGGAACTACTAAGTACAGGGCAGAAAACTTCTAAAACGGGTTTTCTTTGTAAGCCAATACGTACAGGGCTAGCATTTACTGGGGAGGAAATAAAAGTCAAAGCAGAATATAGGTTTTTTACATTGTCAATAGACAGAGTAATTAGAGTTGGAAGAAAATGAGGATGATGATTTTCTTAATGGACAAGAATAAAGGAAGTACAGGAAAAGTCAAAGAAATTTCTGAAAATATACATCCTTGTACAGGATAATTTAGATAAAATGCAATGCAACAAATACAATTAGAGGGACATTTCTAAGTACTCTAATCAGAAGGAAGATAGCAAAAGTGCTAGAAAAATATAAGTAGAGAAAATAATATGCTTGCTTCATTGATTTGATTGATTCATTCAGTCAGTAATTTAGCAAGAGTGAGTCGATCCTGACTGTACTCCAAGAACAGTGAGAGTCACTGGGATACAAATTTGAATGAAGTATGATTCCTGTTTCAGAATATCACACATACACACCCACACACACACAAATATTTGCAGAAGTACAGGGATATGTGTGTATGTTGAAGGAACTGGAGAGACGGAGAGTGTGAAATATTTCAGTAAGTGTGCTAAGAAAGGTATGAACAAAATAAGTTCACATTAACAGAGGAGGGCTACTGACTCTGTGAGGTGAGGGTCAAGTGGAACCAGAGCAAAGAAAAAACTGAAAATAGATGGATTCACAATGAAGTCATGGTGTTTTTGCAAATAAGCCAAGAAAGTCATCAGCTATAGTATACAATGCTATCAAAATAAACAAAAAGAAATGGAAAAGTGACCCTCACAGAGACTAGAGATTATTGGAAATTACCTTTAGGAAGAGTAACAGAACACACTAAAGTCACAGGAAATTTGCCCCCAAAAGACTGAATCTTAGAAGTGGCATCAAGCCATTCATACATGGGTTCTAGTGCTTATTCAAAGTCTCGTGCTAGCATGCTGCTCTAAAAGTCACCAGAAATACAACTGTGGTCCTTGCTCTTAATGACTTAACCATAAACCTATGGATATTCACTCAATACACATGACATGATGACAAACAAGTAAACCTAAATGCATGTGCTATAGCCCATTACATTCAAGTATACAGAGGCCAAGCGTTCCGCTGGGCTCCACCAGGGACAGTTGAATGGCTTCAGTGATGAACTGGACACTAAGGTTACCCTTGATGTAAAAGGTAACACAATGTTGAGAAAAATACTATTTGGGGCAAGGTGGAGAGTATGAAAAAAGTATGGTAGTAAGAAAAGAGTTGCCTAGAGCTAAATTTCAATCCCGAAGCTTCCACTTATTGATGATCTACTGAAAGTCCCCAATGTCTTTCCCATGTGTATGTTGTTTGGTTTTGTTGTTGTTTTGTTTTGTTTTGTTTTTGTTTTAAGAGTTTAAATTGGATAAATTTTAAAAGATTGAAATCATACAAAGTATCTTTTCTGATCACATAAAATGAAAATAGAAATCAGTGACAAAAAGAAAACCAAAGAAAATTAAAAGGTATGTGAAATTAAGCAACACACTTCTAAACAATCAATGAATCAAAGGAAATTAGTTTTTTCAGGAATACTTTTAAGTCTGTGTGATGTAGAGAAATGGAAAAAGCAATGACTGAAAGATAGAAAAAGAAAAGAGCTAGAAAGCAGATGATAGATTGAGATGCATATTTCTACAAAGTAGCCCTGGGAAGAGAGAAGGAAATCTGCCTTAGAGAAAATCCAGACCCACCCACCCACCCTGCTAGCACACTGAAAGTGAAGGAGGAATAAAGGAGACTGAGGAGTTGAGCTACAGGGTCTCAGGTGCTGATGGTAAAACAAAGTCAGATCTATGAAAACTGGAAAAGCAATGAACACTTGGAAAAAGTATTGGAGAATGAGAAATGCCATTTAAATGCATATCACCACCAAGAGGATAAAACAAATTCACAAGCATTTTCCTAATGCTTAGGAGTTTGTGAGGAGTCAGCAAAAGGTATTCTACTGAAACATACATAACATGCAAAATGCTAAATGTAAATGAATGGTACTGTATCTATTATAGCAAAACTTTAAGATGTGCAATTGATAGTCTTTTAGAACACGTTTTGATTGCCTTATTTGTTAAATGTTTATTTAGATGCTTTCATTCACTTACCTCAGACCACAGTTTTCCTAATCCCATTTTCTTTATTTTCTAAGATTTATTAATTAATTTGAGAGTGCACATGCAAGTGGGGTAAAGGAACAGAGAGGGAGGGAGAGGGCCAAGCCCACTCCCCATTGAGCCAGGGAGCCTTAAGAGGGACTAGACCGCACAACCCTGAGATCAGAACCTTAGTCAAAAGCAAGAGTCCTTAACCGACTGAGCCACCTAGGCATTCCTTAATCCCATTTTCTATGAAACCTTAAGTTTGTTCAACTATAAATTCCTGAAAAAATTAATTCTTAGTTTAGATAAAGAAGGTCTACTATAACTACCATGCTAGTTGTAATATTAGCAAAAATCTATGTAAAGAGGTTTACACAGTAATTAATGTATTATATGGTCTTAAATCACTGTAGTTATAGTAATTATTATTTCAACTAAGATGTGGAGGGAGGCTGGGGAAGGAAACCAGTGCAAACAATGTACTCTTCTAGACTGAAGTGGACAACTGAATGGGCACTTAAATAACAGGTATTCAAAGTCAGTAAGACATTGCGCTCTGACTGGCAAAAAAAAAAAAAAAAAAAGGAGCACAACTACACACTTATTCACCAAGACTATACAAACGAAGTGATAACTGTAGAAGAACAATCTTGGGAAAAGGTAAGGATAAACCGGAAAGATGATCTGATGATCTGAAAGAAGCCCAACACAAACATCGTCACAGTAAGAAAAAGACTTGGTCCAGTGATACGGCTCAAAGAATGAACAGAAAAGAAGAATCTGAGGAACATTCCAAAGAAAGAAATATCCAATATAGTAAGATATTACATAGGTAAAGTAAATGAGAGAAGAAAGGATGACTAGAAAGTTTTACATCTAAAGTAATGAAAAATAGGGTCAATACAGAAAAAAAAACAGGTTGTTCAGATCAGGGGAAGGAAGAAAAAAAATGAAAAAAGGAATTCAATTTATGTTGAATTTGAGATGAAAGTAAGATGATATAAGTGAATAGGTTCTACAGGCACCAAGACTGGGGTACGAATTTGGGAGTAATTTCTAGAGTCATTTAAAAAATGAGTTCACTGACTGAATATAAAAATGAGTTTAGGAAGCTAATTTGAGAGAGAAACATTCTTCTAATACAGAGTGAAAACTAAGAGGCAAAGGATCTATATAGCTGTCTCTCTCTCTGTCCTCTCTCATCCTTGTTTCTCTCTCTCTCTCACACACACACACACACACGCATGCAAACACACATACCCCCAACAAAACAACAACAAAAACAAAACCGAGGATGGAAGCATAGACCTAGTTAGAGATAAGTGATTATACTATGACACTGAAAAGTTTAAGAAGATCAGATCTAAGAAGAAGTTTCTGGATGTCTCAAAAATTAGGTAAATAATTTTCAAAGCAATAAATCTGACAAAATTAAGGGTATAAACTTAATACAAATTTTTACTGTGTTTAAGTTTAGAGTTGCACTTTAATTCTGGTTTTTGTACTTGATTGTTTTTGTTATCAAACCGGGGGAGCAGGAGAGAAAACTCCATGTAGGCGAGAAGTGAAGGCAGTTGGTATGCACCACCTGCCTTCTTCGCGAAGATCAGCACTGAAACAACAGACAAAAGCACAGTTGTAAGAAATATAACAGGAAACCAACAAATGGAAAATAATTTACAGGAAAAAAAAAGACATACAGGTGTCCAGTAAATATCCTAAGAGGCTCATAAATAAGAAATTAAAATTTAAAAGCAATATCTCACATCAATTTATTAAAGATTTTATAACATGACATTTAGTCTTGCTGAGGGTGCAGTGCAGTACAGGGTTGCTGACGCTGCTAAGGGGGTACAAACTGATCAACCTTGTTGAAGGGCAGTTTAGCAATGTGTTTCTAAAGCATTTAAAATGTAATGCACCTTGACACAGCAATTCCGCTCCAAGGAAGTAATTTCAAAGAAATAATCTGAGGTAGTCACAATGGTTTTTGTATAAAAATGCTAATCTGATCAACACCTTGAAACAACATACTAGCCTAACAATAAGCAAATGACTTCTCTATATAATACAACAGCATAACGTACCCCTTAAAGTCTGTTGCAGAAAAGTGTTTAATGATGTGATACAACAGAATGTATTAGTTAAGTATAGGCTCTGAAGTCTGATACGCTAGATTTATAGCCAGGCTCTGCCACTTACTTGCTGTGTCCATAAAAGAAAAGCCAACAATTCCTTATATATATAACAGAAATAATAATATACATATTTAATCATAGCTATTAGCAATAATAACTAATAAATTAATAAAAATAATAACAAAATATAAAAAGCACGGACACAGCCTGATATATCATTCACAGCACTCAATAGATACTATCTTAATGAATAAAAAGCATAAAAACCCACAAAGCTATATATTCAACTGATCCTTAATTTCATTAAGTAAGTAAACAAAGGCATAATATGCACAGAAAAAAATCTGCAAGGAAATTTTAGTATAGATCAACTCTAGATGTTGGGATTACATGCAATTTTTATTGCCTTCTTTACATTTTTCTCTGTTTTCTAAATTTTCAATAATGAACATGCATTTACATTAAAACTTTAAAATGTTTTCTAAAATTAGCAAATGTTAATTTGACACTTGAGGATAGGATTTCATAGTGACAGTCTAAAAAGTTTTCCTTTAGACTAAAGCATTATAGCACTTGTTTTTTATTAAAGATACACATGTGCATAACAATAAAATTACTAAAGGTTCTGGACTCAAGGATCTAAAGTCTATAACCCAAAGCCAAAAAGGCATGGTCTCAAAAAAATATAAAGGACAGGGGAATTAGTACACAAAGCTTTGAGCTTCTGCTTGTCAACAGAAATTCTGCAATGCTTCTTATACACAACTCACTTAAATAAGCAGAAAATAAAACACTATGTATAGCACTTGCTAATTTTCTTAATTCATCTGTGTACACGTACTTTTGTTCATGCAGGGGAAAAAAAAAAAAAAGTCTGGAAAACGTACCAAAAGGTAAAAACAAAAAACAAAAAATTGTCAACCCCTAAAATTCTATACACAAAGAAAATATATCTTAAAAAAAGCGAAGGTGAAACAAAAAGATGATTTCAGGCATAAAAATTGAAAGAATTCACCATCATCAGACCTGGTGGTAAAATGTTAAAGGCAGTCCCTCAGGAAAGGAAAATAATACGAGATGGAAATATGCAACTCACAAAGCAATGATGAGCACTGGAAATGATCCCTGAGAAGACAGAAGTGACCCAAGCTCTATACAAAGCACTCGGTGCAACAGGGACCGGGACAACAGATATTTGGCACAGATTTGCTCTTTGCAGTCACACCAGTGTGAGGAAGAGGCAGCCCATGATTAAAATGCAGGTTCCTGATCCTACATAATTCTTCCTGCCTGCCTCAATACATACAGCATTAAGAGGATGAAGAGAGCTCAGTGCTATTTGATTATTATTTTCATTAAAGGAATATTTATTTTAAAAAGTCCTCATTTCAAAAGTGTTACATTCATTAAAGGAAAAAAATGAAAATCTGATACACAATTAAAAAACACCAAGGAAATAAAACCACCTTTAATTTAAAAGAGAGAGGGAGAGAAGGAAGTTCTAGTGAGTTTGATATTTTGAGAGGCATTTTAATTTACCATTTCATAGAGAAAGACTGTGTGGTGATTAAGGCGGAGACAAACTCAAGAAACTAAAAAGAAGCAGAAGAGGGAGGAGAGGTAAAGAGGACTAGACAGGGGATAAGAGAAGTAACACTGGTTAAAAAGAAAGGGTAGCAATTCGGGTTATTATTGCCATCATACACTGACCCTACAACCCACTAGACCATAAACCAGCAAGGTATTTAATACAAAAATGGTTGCAACAGTAGAGAAAAAGGTTTTCCTACAGTAACAGTGATAATCTCTCAAATCTTGGTTCATAATTAGAAGCACAAAACAGACGAGGCATGAGTCCTGGTGGTAAAAATTAAATGGACAGCTCTCTGAAGCAGACCATCCCCGAGCACAAAGACTACAGATGACCTGGGCTTTCTAAATGTTTTATAGAAAGACACAGGAAATAGCCTGTTTTTCCCCGGAAACACTGCCTACTGGAATGGAGTGGACAGGAATGTCGCTGGCTGGTCATAGTTTTTGTGTGCTAGTAAACAACAGTGCACAACTCCTCACCCTCCACTGTATTCGTGATCTCCCTCAGCTTGGAATCTAAAACCCAGACCAATGGGGGTAAGCTTACAAAAATACATACGCTGGACGGTTCCCGGCTTTGTTTAATGTTCCTGGATCGTTACCTACTGACATGATGTATCTGGGAAGGGGAAACACCACCACAAATTCCACCTCATGGGGCTTATGTCAACAAAGCATAAAGGAAAGGGAGACCAGCTGGAGCAACACTAACCAACTCTGGTCAACACAAGTTCCCCCGAAATGCCACATAGTGAAGTTTTAAACGTATATTAAAATATGTCCATA
Source organism: Mustela nigripes (assembly GCF_022355385.1). NCBI lineage: Eukaryota > Metazoa > Chordata > Mammalia > Carnivora > Mustelidae > Mustela > Mustela nigripes. The sequence continues at coordinate 68,737,754 of NC_081560.1, forward strand.
TCAAAGCAGTAATATCCCAACTCTCTAAGGGGTGAACAAGCAAAATATTTGATGAGGAGAGTGACACGAGGTGTGTGCACTGAGAGGAAACCCTCGACTACGGGATTACGACAGATGGACACAATTAAAACAGCAGTTTCCATTCAGGTTGTCCCGGGCCTGAGGGGCACCCCGGGGACACAGATGGGTCCTGCCCCAGGGGGCATCTGCTGCAAGGGAAGTTAAGAGTAAAACTCTTCATCTTTTTACATGTTGTTGCTACCCAAAGCTTGTCAAGAACAATTAAAATCCTCTGAAAACCCTGAGAGGCTGGAATGAAGGTAAAACTACATAACACCCTCCTTTCACATTTGATAACTTTTTCAAAAACTACTGACCAGGATAGTGTTCTCAAATGATGACATGCAAATGCCTGAGAAACAAACCTAGGAGCCAGAAACAAAGCAGATCCCAAATGCATTTTTAATTTGCCTCTTTAGCACAGTGTCATTCCCATTGTTTGTCAGGACTTACTCCATCCACTACCAGCATTTTCAGTTGTGGTATCTTCAAGTTGATTTTGCTTTACAGATTCATGAAAGAGAACTGGAGAAATAATTCATGTCCTGTATACCAATCGTAAAATGGATGGCAGCAAAGCTAATGGTTTTATCATTAACATTATTTTTACTAAATATTAATTTTAACATAATAAAAGATTTATTATTTAATAATAAATAAAATGTACTTATTAAGATTAATATTTATTTTACTAAAATTAATCTTATTTAATGACCCTTGTACTTATTCTTTTACTAAAAATGTAAAACTAAAACAGATGGTGGAAATGGCTACCGACTCGTGTCACTTGGCTAAATTGCAAGTTACTCTGTAAGAGGCAGGGTAGCACAAAAAGGAGAAAGAGGGAGAGAAAAGAAAAAGAAGAGAGGAAGAGCGGCGTTGGGCAGGAAAATGTTAGGCCTAAGTAAACATTCTGAAAGTGGTTAACGCGCAAGTATTCAGATTCACTCATCAACAAGTACTTACTGAGCACCCCTATGCTTCAGGCATCATATGACAAGGTACAGACAGATAGGAAAAGCTTGACCAAAGAAAATTTCGAATGCAGAACACACTATCAAAAGGTAAGGAAGATTCAAAACTTTTTAACCACACCCTGGATGCACTAGAGACAAACACGGCAAATTTTCAAAAGTGCTCAAAATATGGTGAGTTTATAAGATGCTTAGAAGGGGTTAAAGCAATCAAAAAAGGTTTCCTGTGCGGGGGCAGTGAATGGGGAGAAGGGAGGAAAGAATGCTCTGGGTTAGTCTGTAAGTTTGTTTATTTAACATATCTTGAAGGTAACGTGACTGAATAGGAGATTAAATTGAAATGATTTTCTTAAATAGAACTAAGAAACTAAAGCAAAGAGCGCCTTGGTGGCTCTGCCAGTTAAGGACAGACTCTTGATTTCAGCTCATGTCATGACCTCGGGATCACGGGAGGGAGCCCACTGTCAGGCCGTCCGCGTCCAGCTCCACCAGCCTCCCAGAGTCTGCTTATTTCTCTCTCCCTTGGCCCCTCCCCTACTTGTGCACACACACTCTCTCTGTCTCTAAAAAAAAAAAAGAAAGAAAAGAAAAAGAATCTAAAGTGAGCGAGAAGGGTTCAAAAAAAAAAAAAAAACTTTAATCCTTTTAAATTATAAAGAACACCTAATCCAGAACTTTCATTTTGTCCATAACTGAGGTCTGAAGAGTAACTTTCCTGAGGGCACATGATAACTTTATTATTTTTAGTTGTAGTTTAATATATATACATATGTCTTATAAATTCTCTGTAGGAAAATGAAATATTCCATATTAGCTGAAATTAAAAAAAAAAAAAAAGCCCACACTGACTAGAGCCATTCAATATTTTGGTATATATTAATTCTACATTTTTTGAGAGAAAGAGAAAGAGAAGTTGGGGGAGGGATGAAAAATAGAAAACATATCCACAGAAGAATGGTCTCACACTGATCAAAGTGCTTCGCAAATCCTTAAAGGATATTTTTCTATATCCATCAAGTAGACATAGCTTTCAAAAAAAATTAACTTGAGGAAGCATCAACTGTTCGTTTTGTAATTATTTTACACTGATAAATTTTAAACAACAAGCATTTAAATATTGTGCAAATGAGCACAACAGTAATGCTGGAAATAATAATATAATTTTAAAGATGTGAACACTTCCACAGGTCTAATAATAAGACTATATATACACATATATATCCTTAATTTGTAAACACATATAAAACAAAAAGTATGAATTTAAAGATCTCTGAAGTTCCTCTGTACTTTTAAAATTTTATGATTCTATACATATTTTATATATCTTTCTATAGTTTTCCATAACATTTCTCATAATAACTATTTTTAAATAAATTTCAAGCTTATTCCTACTTCATTCAAGAACAGTTTCATACACCGACAGCACTGTGGAAGGTTTTAATTTACATAGGCATACTGAATGCTTACAGCAACCCTGCAATATAGATAACGTGAAAATTAAGCTGATTTGTTCAATATCCTATATCTGGTAAAGTAGAGGGAACAGAATGAGACTCCTGGTCACATGTTCCCAAAGATTCTGCTCATTTCACCAAATTGCCTTCCTTAGTATATTCACTGAGGCATTTATTAAGCATCTATTGTAACAACAGCAGGATTACTATCATCCTAGGTAAACATCCATTTCAAGGTCTGAGGAAATGCACACTGGGACTGACAGAGCCAAGTTCTCCTGCTGGTGGAAATACTGAACCTATGTAGGACGACAAGTAAAAAAATAGGTTAACGAAAAACAAACTTAATTTTAAAAGTGAGTGGTGGGAAAACAAAACAGTCTGAGTTTAGAATAATGGGAACTGGCTAAGTGCTGAATGCTAAAATTTCTACCTTTTCATTTTTTAATTAATTTCTATTTTGGTTTGGTTTTGTGGCCCATGTGACTTAAGAGAGATGGTTCATAATAATTTCATATTATTTGAATACTAACAACAAGAAGTATTTCCTATCATTGTGGAATAGTTTTTAATTTTTTTGTGAAACTTAAAGAGAAATGACACAGATTTTACAAATAAATTTTAGCTCACTTGGAAGAAAGTTTCTACATCAATAATGGGAAATTTATGCTACTACCATTGTATAATTCATTGAAAGGGTAAAGAGGTTATTTCGTTAACCATCTGAAAAATGGGGGAAGACTGTTAACAAATTATTTTGTAACACAAATATTAATATCCTACTTTGTTTTAAGTGTGATACACATTCACTCAACTGAGCATTCACTCAAAAGATTCATGTCAGACCTTCTCTATTCAAGTGAAGGCTATACAAATAAGGCTACTGACAGATGTGGTCCCAAACCTCATGGAACGAGACGATACTGGCGGGGCTTTCCTTTTAAATAAATCAATTTAATTCCCCTTAGACAGTATCTGTGTATATCAATATGTACACTTAGGATTATGAAAGAAATAATGCTACTATATGTCCCACAGGAGATTTACAAATGATTTTCAACATACTTGATCATTCCTTGATAATATGGTTAAGTGAGATACACTTAAAACTTGAAAAAAAAAAAAAAATCAAAGCCAGTTACTCTGTGCTCTTAAAAAAAATAAGATGACCTTCCTTTGAATTTGGCCCTCATCATGCTGGACCTACTTTTAGTTCTACTGCCAACCCCTGCTTCAGCCCCAACCTGATGCAGCAGAAATGTTGAGTGGGGACTCATCAGAATCTTTAAAGATACTTGCAGGCTGAGATGACGAAAGCTAAGACTTAAAATATCAATCAGTCAACGTGCTGGTGTCCACCCAGATTACCCAAGGTGGACACTTAAGTAAAGACTGTTGGAGTCCTCTCCAGAACATTTAATTCCACAGGTTTAGTTAGCACTCAAGAACTTGTGTTTTCAGACAGAATACATTTTGAAAAATGTGATTTCCAGAATTATCATCATTGCAGGGTTAAGGTTCCTATTATCCCTTCTACCTCTGTCATTCTCAAAAGTGCCAGAAATATTATCACTTGTCTCAATACTTCTGAAGTGAAAACTATATGCTGATCTCCACAGGACATATTCCCAAACAATATACACCCACGTTTCTGCCCATTTCTCACTAGACAGAGGGATGACAGGATAGGATAGGTACCAAAGCGAGACAGACGGAGACAGAAGACCCAACCACCCATTTACCTAACATACATTAAAGAAAGCAGGCATTCTACTGGCAAATCATAAAGTAATTCAAGTGTTTTAACCTTTTCCATTTCTGAGACACACTCTATAATTGTCCTAAAAAAAATCAAAAGAAGAAAGCTACCACTGACAGAAATTTCCAGTAAAGTTCCTAGAAGATTTTAGTTATTAACACCCGTAGTTAGCTTACCTGCCATCCCTCTGAGCAGCACCACCTTCTGTTACTGTCTTGACAAATATTCCCAGCTTTTCAAGTCCGGCATCTGCTCCAACACCCATTCCAATAATGCTTATACCAAGTCCATCCTCATCTATGAAAAAGGGAAAAACAATGCAACAACCTAAGTTTTACACTAGCCCACAATTAGGTGGTGAGACCTGGGTTTTTTTTGCTTTTAGTTTTGTTCTTCATGGACTATATGACACATTCATGACACACTTGTCTTGGCAGAATATTTTTTTCTATGCTGCTGGGGAGCAAAGATGTTAAACAGGAGACCCCCAAAAGGCTTGTGAGTTTAATCTCATTTTATTACTGCAGTTGGCTATTCATTTGCGATCCCAAGAAAAAGCAGTAATTTGATCATGGAGTAATCAATCTGCCTTAAAACACACCCTCTCTAAATAATACATTTCAAACATAAAGGCATACATACCAAAACACATATATATTATTTTAAATGAATGTGATCATAATATATCTAAAATTTCCCCTTCATTTACATGGTCTTTGGTTTTTTGGTTCATGTCCCCATTCATGTTTAATAAGGTAGCATGTGTCTTTCAGTACTTTCCTACTATCCAAGCATTTAAAGTATCAACAGCTACAATATATATGTATATATGCATATATATAAATGTATATACATATATGTATATGTATGTATAAACAATGGCTCATTTTTCCTTCCTATTTGCTTTATACAAATAAGATCGTATTAAAGCTAGTTCTCTCTGCAGCTAATTCAATGATACTTCATGGATATCAACTTACATAGCCTTAAATCACTTCTAATGATTGTATAATATTTCATGTTGAGATGGTATCATAACTTATACAACCACTTCTCTACTGACAGGCATTCATTTTAGTTTCCATGTTCCTCTTCTGGTGAACAAAACTGACAAAAACGTTTTTAAATTCCTTTACAATAATGTGTTTATCCATATTTCCATGAACATATGTATCTTAACATCAAGGAAATAAAAGATAAAAGATAATAATAAAAGATTTCACATTCCACATTTTTTGGTCAACACTGAAAGTTATTGGTTGATAGCGTCAAAGTCTTTGGAACCATACTGTATGGGCTACATAAAAAAGCAGACACTCTCTAATCAACAGCAAAGGGTTGTCAAAGGAAAACTGGCTCATCCAGTCAGCAGAATGCTTGAAGCTTTTAAGACTTCTTAGCAATAACATTTAATACACTAAGCATTCTTAATCAGTAATCTCTTGAACTGGGCTGATCTCATTGATCATTACTACTTGTCATCAACTTCTGCTTTAAGTGTTTCTAAGTCCAATTTATAATCCTACATCTGTATTCTACATATTGTTTGGGAAAAGTGTGATTTGTTTACTCAGTTGTGTGCTAAAGAGAGCTCCGTAGGGTGTTCTCCCTGGAGGACCTGATCAATGTGATCCCCAGATGAACGTACTTCTGCGTTGACTTTAGGCAGGGGTGCCCCTCCAGCATGAGAAGTTTAATGGTGACTACTGTACAAGTCATCACCGGAGAAGTTCTTTCATTCCTTGTATTTAAAATGTCTGCACACATGTGATTTCCCACATTCGTTTCATTCTCATTGTTTCTCTGGTATCGATACTCAAGTTCATCCAGAGGCTTTCTCTGGTTAAAAATTTTCAAAACATTTAGGATTTCTCTCCAGTAAGAGTTTTCTGGGGAAAAGAAAAATTAGATCTGTGCTAACGGCTCTTCCTCACTGGTCCCATGTGTAAGTTTCCTCACACGCACAGGAACCGTCCTATTTGTATGGTCAGCTATACAGCTGAACTCTAGCCCACATTCATCATATTCCTAGAGTCTCCTGGTGTGGAAATCTACTCGTGTTGGTGAAAGGATGAATGATGACCCAAAGCCTTCCCACTGTTTACATACATGTAAGTGTTTCTCCCAGAGTGTTTGCTCTTGGTCGTTTAAGGGATGATCACTGCAGACTCGTCCACACTAAATAATGCCATGAGGCTTCTCTCCCATATGAAATCTGGTATATATTAAGCATTTAGCTGAATTCTTGTTCACATTCATTGTATTTACAGGAGCTTCTCTTCATTATGAATTACCCCGTGTCAAGCCAATGTTGGGCTATAAGTGAAACTTTCTCACATGCAGTACATTCAAAGAACTCCTTTCAAATGTGGATTCTCTGTACCATCATGTCATTAAATAGTTCCTTCCTGTAAATAGCCTGCATGAAAATTATGTCTTCATTTTTAAGTGCATTTCCCTGCCTGAACTCAGGCTTTAGTAAAATTATCTTTCTTCCTGCCTTAGCAACTCTGTTGCTCTCACTGGAAAATTACTCAGATTTGCAGAGCTGAAAACCCAATTGTTGGAAAAGTGATAGTAGCTTGAGCCATCCTCAATTCCAGGGCTGACTGCCTGAAAGATAAGATGTATAACGGAGAGACAAAGGAAGAACACAATCAACACTGAGACCAGATACCTCATTTCATCTCTGCACAGCTTTCTGTGAGATGTGTCAGGCATGGGTGAAGTCCAGAGCCCTATCCTGGAAGGCCACGGATTCTTGTGCCTGCCAGGAACCCAGGAGCCACCTGGTCTTCCTCTGTCTATCCCCTCCTAGGGAGAGGCCAAGCACTAAGTAGGCACAGCAGCCAGGAAACGGCAGAAAAGACTGTGAGGCTGAGTTACTAGGAAAGATGCTGTCACCACACAATGAGCTCAGAGCTTATTTTTTTCTCTTAGGAAAGAAGCTCATGTTGGCTTAGCATTCCCCCTTATCGCTCGTGAGATCTGAGACTGTACTCATAGGAGCATGGACCATTAGATGTCCTCTTCAGTCAACTGCCATGTTTTTCTAATGAGTTTTCCCTGTCTTTTTTTCCTTTTTGAAGGTTCTTAGCATATTATACATATTAGCTCCATGTCATTTATGCCAGAACAGTTTGTAAAGCACCCTATTGCTCCTAAATTAGAATACCATACATGTCATGTAGTAAATTCTCATGCATACTAACATCTTTCTCTTGATTTTTTACCTTGTTCCACTGATCACTTGCTCTGTGAATACGATTTGTTCTGACTATAGAGGCTTTACATTATATTCAGATATTTAAGAAATTAAGACTTTTCACATTCTTTTTCAGACTTCTCTGAGGTCTTTATTTTTCCATATATAATTTAGTATTACAGTATGCAATCCGCTCTCCCAATCAACACTGATGGCAGTTCTATTCAAACTGCATTAAATTTATGTATTAATTTATAGGTATCACAGAGGAAGAATAGGAGGAACTTTTCCATACTGAGTCTGTTCATCCAAGAATATGATACATCCTTCTATTTGTTTACATCTTCTATGAGTCAAAAAGATGGATTTTCAACAGATAAATATTGTTTATTTTCATGATTAATAAGCATTTTGTTCTTTTTGTGCTACTGTAAATGAAACATTTCCATTTTCATATTTATGTGCTTGAGTAAATATAGAGAAAAAATGATAAATTTTCTTATATGTATGTGGCACCTAACCTCCTCTTACATATAATCTTATCAATTCTAATATTTTAAAATAAGAGTTAGTTCAGCTTCTCATTACAGTTTTCATATATGTAATTATTATACATATTATATAATAAAAATCAGCAAAAGGTTACTTTTCATCTTTTGTCTTCTACCATTTATACTATTTCGTTTAAAGAGCATTTCACATCAGACTCCTGGTCTTAACTGAAATACTTTATTTACTTTTTAAAATGCTTCCTTAATTTAAAAGTAATTAATTTATTAACTACTTCATTAATTTATTTACTTTTTAAAATGCTTCCTTAATTTAAAAGTAAATTTTTCTGTTTGGTATTATAATATATAGTTTGTATCATATTTAGATCTTCACACACTGACAAACTATCAGAAAGAGCAATTAAGAAAATAATTCCTGGGGCACCTGGGTGGCTCAGCTGGTTCAGCATCCAACTCTTGATTTTAGTTCAGGTCATAATCTCAGGGTCCAAAGACTGAGCCCTGAATTAGGCACCATGCTGGGTGTGAAGCCTGTTTAAGATTCTCTCTCCTCCTTTCCCTCTGCCCCTCCCCCCACCAAGTGTGCTCCCTCTTTCTCTCTAAAAATAAATAAATAAATCTTTTAAAAAAGAGGAGAAAAGAATTCCATTCACAATTGCATCAACAAGAATAAATTACCTAGGAATTAACTTAACCAGGAGGTGAAAGATCAGAAATTCTTAAAGCTGTAAGACACTGATAACTGAAGACACAAATAAGTGGAAAGACTGTCCATACTCAAGGATTCAAAGAATTAATATTAACAAAATAACTAAAAAATAACTAAAAAATAACTAAAAAATAACTAAAAATAACTAAAAAAACTTCCACACAGCGAAGGAAACCATTAACAGAATGAAAAGACAGCGTCCAGAATGAGAGAAAATACTTGGTAAGGGGTTAATATCCAAAATATATAAAGAACTCATGCAACCCAATAGCAAAAACCAAACACCTATTAAAAATAGGCGGAGGAAGCGAACAGACATTTTTCCATAGAAGACATACAATGCCACCAGTTACATGAAAAGGTTTTCAACATCACTAATGATCGGTGAAATGCAAATCACAACTACAGTGAAAAATCACCTTTTTAGAGTTAGAATGTTAGAATGGCTATCATCCAAAAAATGAGAGGTAACAAGTGTTGGCAAGGATACAGAGTAAGGGGAACCCTTGTGCACTGTTGCTGGGAACACAAACTGGTGCAGCCATTTTGGGGAAACAGGATGGAGTCTTCTCAAAAGACTGAAAATAATTTAGTTCTTTTCTAGCTTAATTTTCCTAGCTTCAACTTTGATTTTGTGAAAAACACAAAAGAGTCTATGAAAACATTTACTTACAAAACATTGTGTTTAAAGAAGAAAAATAAAACTGACCAAGTTACAGAATACTACCAACACCTGAAAAGCCCATTCTGTACCCCTCCCTGGTATCATATCTCTTCCCTTGGTAACCACTGTCCTAAATATTGTATCAATCATTCCCACCATTTTTAAAACCACTTATTAAAACCATTTATTTGTGTATCTCTAAACGTTACACCATTTAATTTTCACTGGCTCTGAAATTTAAATAAATGGAATTATACTGAATGGCTTCTTCTGTGATTTGCTTTTAATCTACCCCCCATCAATTTCATGTTTGTAAGAATCATACACACTACTGCATGGAATTGAGCCTCCTTCATTTTACCCTTTTCTGTCATTAATGAATATTTGGATTATGCTCATTTTTGCTATTATAAGCAATACAATGGCCCACAGCCAAATCCCACAGCTGATTTAGTATGGACCATAAGCTAGGACTGGTTTTCACATTTTAAATGAATGAAAAAAGTATCATTCTTACATCTTTTTAACCTCAAATGAAAAGTGTCTCTTAATGGGAACAATTAACCAGTCATGTCTGGTGTAACCACCGGTATTCTCTACATTTTTGTGACCTAAGTAATTTTATACCCAATAATTTGTTTTCAATTCTTTTCCCCTCACCTTTGCTGTTTAGCACAAGTTGTTTCTTTTCCTCCTTGCTAATCGGGAAGTAGGCAGGTGATGTGTCCTTTAGATCCTTAGATACAGCAACTTTCCTTCTTTCACCAGGAGAAGAGCTTTCTGGGACAGATACGGGATTCTTTGATGCATGAAACTGTATGTCTGCCTCCCACGTCCAATGTTACAAGTGAGAAATCCGATGCTAGTCTAATAATGTGGCTTTGGCAAGTACCTTTGCTTCTTTGTTTGCGCTGATTTGAGCACAGTATTTTGTAAAATTCCTACTTTATATGTTGATGATGAGGACTTCTCCCAGGCTATGCCTAAGTACAGGTGTTTTTCAAGTCCTCTCTCAATCAGTTGGCTAACCCCTTCCAAATAGGAGACTCCAGTCTTTTCTGAGCTCAGGAAAAATTCTTCCGTGCTTTGTCTAATAGGTCTCTCATCCTCTGTTGTCTTTTCCCCTTCTGGCACCTATAGTTTATATGTTGGGTCTCTGTCATGACTTTTCATGAATGTTTGCTCTGTTGTTTAAAAGAATTAGTTTGGCTCATTTCTTAGGCCTGACCTTCAAGGTCACCAGTTTGAATCTCAACAAAACCATCTTTTCCTCTTCAATTCCTCTCTACTGAAATTTTACATTTTAAAATCAGTGTTTTTGTTGTTTGTTGACTGGCTTAAGAATGTCCTTCTAAAGCCATACTTGATATCCTCACTTGGTTTTTCATTTGCTTCTTTCTGTCATTCAAGTTTTTATGTTTGTTCTGCTTTTTTGTAAGCTCTCTGAGATGTGATTATCTCCCTGCTCACTGAGTCCCAGTCCATTCCCTGGTGCCCATCTTACAGGACGATAAACACAGCAATCTCTGGGCCCCTGGGTCCTCACTTCCCACTACAAGCAGGTTAAGATTCCCAGAGCAGAAATAAAAAGGCAGCCCCTCTGCTCCCATTCTCCCTGCTCTCTTAGCCCTCTCCCCTCACAGAGGATTCTCCATTCCAAAACCCAAAATCAAAAGTCCTGCACTCCCCCACCTACTACATTCAGAGTGACCACTCCCTCTCTACCAAGAATGAAAAAAAACAAACACAAACACAACCACCTGCCCGCCTCCCTTCCACCTGCTCCTTCTTAGCTCTCACCAGCCTTGGCTCTTTGCAGAGATACCATCCAAACATCAGGCCTCACCCATAACTCCCTACTCCCAGCACCATCCCAGCCAACTAAAGCTGATGGCTTTCCATTGGAAGCAGAAGGGAAGAGTCTTCGAGTCTACCATCTATGCAGAGGTCATATCAACTACTTTTGAAATTTAATAAACAAATTAAATCCTCCGTGAGAATTAACACTTTATCCAACCCTTTGGTGGGAAAAAGGCTACATGTGAAAAAAAATAAAGTCATTTCTGTGTTGCTAAAATAGCCATAGTGAGATTACAAATGTTGTGGAGCTCACATACCTTTCTCTAGTTCCACTGGGAAAAGTTCCAGCTTTTCTACACGTTTTTCAAGCTCATACTCAGCAGAAGCAGCCACAGGGTCCACTTCATCGTTCCTCCTGTCATAGTCTTCATTGGAGTATGTGCTGAAAACCTGTAGGAGGAGGTCAACAAGAAGATGACAATCCAGAAAGAAGGCTTTCTTGATTAAAAAAAAAAACAACAAAACCTGCTAAGTATCTAAACATATATAAATTAAAAATTTTGTACCATTAATTTGTTTGAAACAATTATTTTCTCTCTAAAAGCAATGGAGATGTTAAGAAAAGGAAAACTCAATCAGAATTTTAAAAAACTTACATTTTGAAATGTATGCAGTTCTATCACTTTTAATGAACTGAGAGAAAACAGCAGCCACAGGATGTATTATTTGAATAGCAATATTCACTGCTTTTTTTTTTTCTGTTTGTTTTGTTTTATTTTTTGGCACAAAAAATAAACTAGAAATCTTGAAATTATTCTCAATTTGGTCTTTTTATTTTTATTTTTTTTTTAATTTTTTATTTTTTATAAACATATATTTTTATCCCCAGGGGTACAGGTCTGTGAATCACCAGGTTTACACACTTCACAACACTCACCAAAGCACATACCCTCCCCAATGTCCATAATCCCACCCTCTTCTCCCAAACCCCCTGCCCCCAGCAACCCTCAGTTTGTTTTGTGAGATTAAGAGTCACTTATGGTTTGTCTCCCTTATGGAATCAGAGTATACCATATTAGCTGCAATGCTCTACTGGTTCCTGATGGAACCATGAAAAGGACCTTGAAGCTACTACCTAAGCAAACATCTGCACTGAGTCCCTTTCATGCTATGACCGACACGTGCCCTGGCGTTGTGGTGTGTCAATACAATAATTATATTTCAGTCACAGAATCACTGAAACTGACTTCTATACTGTACTGAGCGGCTCGCTTTGGTAGCACATATATACTGCACAGAGCACGCGATGCTCTCATTTGTCCTCTCTTATTTTACTTGCATGTAGATCCATGCTAGATTCTCAGTGAGCCTTTCCACAAAATGACTATCAAAATACTGCTCAAAAGCTGCAGAGAACCAGGATGGCACCAGCTCTGCTAAATATTATGTCAATCGTTTCCTCCATTTTCAAAAACACTTATGAAAACCAAAACTTGATTGTCCTTATTTCTTCTGAGTTTGTTCTATTTGAAAAGTAACTAGAAATAGGTATACCATCCCTTACTCAAGTCTATATCTAAAAGAAAGAAATGTATAATTCACCAAGTCCAATGAACATGTAATAATAAAAACTAACATTTTTAAATTAAATTCAATAAATATTAAGTATCTGAACTGTTCCTGAAAAAACTCTATAATGTCTTCAAAATCTTAAAATCTAGGTGAAGCTTTACTATACATAAGAAGCTATAATTTAAAAAGAAAGCAGAACAGAAGGTCAGAGATGAAAGAAACCAAATCTGTTGCCAATAAAGTTGGTCCTGCTGGTCCAGGTGTGTTCTACATTCATGTTATTGGAAAACTGGCAACTTTCCTATGCTATATATGGTAACCTATAAATCAGGAATATATGCTGTATATATAGACGCAGATGTAGTGTGGTACAAATTCATCAAAATCATGTCATTTATAATATTTGTACCAGGATGAGTACTGTTTTTCTTTCTGACTTTCAACATGTTTTCATGGCCTCAAGCCACTCATTTGGTCTCTACCACACTTCCCCACCATAATAAACATCACTGCATCCAAACGCATATTTCTAAATTATAGGGTTTGTACCTTTCTCCATGTCAGACACTGGAAATTGTGGACATTGGAGAAGGTATAGTCTCAAGTAGCTCACAGCTTAGCAGGGATGCAGAAATCAATGTAAACAACACAGTATATAACGTGATACCTGATGTAATAGATGAATATGCCAAGTAATCTTTCTCACTTGCTGGAGAAAGAGAATTTCATGAAGGGCAAAATATTTGAGATGAGTCTTAAAGAATAAACAAGAATTCCTACATCTGAGTGTAGAAGACCTAGAATGCACATTTCACATATAAGGTCCTAGGTCCAAAAAAAAAAAAAAATCCCATACCTATATCCATTTCTTTTAGAAAACACAGACAGCTGAGTGAACTACAAAGCAACATGCCTAGGAGAGCAATCTTTAAAGACACACAAAAAAATTTTAGCTGGATCTGTAACTTACATGTCCTGCAAACTACTGGCAGATATGACTGGAAATTACTCCACTGATGTCTGCTGCTTGTCTACATCTGCTGAAAGTCCAAGAATATATATTGACTGCAGAACAAAGATTCAATTGATATCCACCCTGGAACAGAGCTCAATTTTGCTACCACAGAGTAATCAATAAATATGTGTGTGTATTCGTGTGTGTGTGTGTGTGTGTGTGTGTGTAAAATATAAGTACGGGAGAACTGTTTCCAATAAATTAACACCTTCCTGACTTCTTTCAGGATTCCAAAATACTCTGCTGTCAGAGTGTTCTTCTTCAACTGGTCTGGTTTATAAAGTTCATTTGGGGGTATCCTGAAACTAAATAAAGCAATTAACTGTATGATTCCATATTGGAAAATGGTGTTTTAAGCAATTTTTGAGGTAGCTAGCAATCAGAGGACTATACTACTATTTCATTCTGTAGAAAAGAAATAATGGGGACTCAGTTGGTTAAGCAGCTGCCTTCAGCTCAGGTCATGATCCCAGGGTCCTGGGATCGAGTCCTGCATGCGGCTCCTTGCTCGGCGGGGAGCCTGCTTCTCCCTCTGCCTCTGCCTGCCTCTCTGTCTGCCTGTGCTTGCTTGCTCTCTCTCCCTCTGTCTCTGAAAAATAAATAAATAAAATCTTTAAAAAAAAAAAGAAAGAAAGAATGTAAGATACTTTTCATCTTCAGGTTGCTCATAGGCTGGTAAATTATGTGGGTACATAGGAAAAACCTATAAATAATATAATATATATTACATGTAATAATCTAATAAATTTTCTTTTTCAAAGAAGAGCCAGAATTCATTAGGTGCAGAGAAAGCTATGTCATTTACTTGAAGAATCCAAAAGATTTAACATAAACATTATTAGAACCAGTAAGAGTTCTACAAAGTAACCAAAAAATATTAAGAAAATTGAAAACAGTTTAGAAAGTATAACAGAAAAGATCAGATACATAAAATACCCAGGAAACACTAATTATAAATGTGTAAGGATATCCTTCTCTATAAAATTTAACTGAAAATACAAAAAGCCCTAAATATGTATAATGACACACTATTTTCCTGGATAAAATTCTTAATATTTTAAAGGTATCTATGCTCTTAAATTACTATAAATGTTAGTTTGCCCAAATTTAATTTATGAATACAAAGCAGTCAAAGTTAAACCCCACTCACATTTTTCATGGAAAACTAACACACTGTTTGAAAAGAGTACAATGGAATCAGACCCTATAAGATATCAAACATATAATAAAACTTCATTTTTTAAAGCAATATAGTTTGGACCCTCAGGAAGATCTATTTTGGGGTCCTATTCTGTTCTACTGCTCTACTTTTCTATTCAAATTAGTTGGGGCAATCTATTTAATAAATAGTGGGAAAGAATGGGATATCTTTGTGGGAAAAAAATCCTATTTCCTATCAATAGCAAAATTAAAATTTCAATTGGTTAAGAACAAAAAAACCTTATAAACTTTAAAAGTGCTAAAGAAAATATGGGACAACATTTAATCAGCTAGATAGGATGTTCCTACAAAGCCACAGATCCTAGAAATCTTCAAAGAAATGAACAAGCTATGTGATTAAAATTCAATGCTAAAAATTTCTAGACAACAAAATATGCCATAATTAAATTATAAGAAAAATCAAATATTAGTAGGAAAAATTGTTAAATATCAAGAAGAAATATGAATATGCATAATATACAAAGAACGTCAGCACTTCAACCAACTGCATGTATAAGCAGGGAAAAGGAAATTAAGTAGAATTCAATGAAGAAATATTAATGTTCAGTAAATGGTGTAAAGATGCTCAGCTTCATTAAAAATGAAGCAAATTTCAAGTACAAGGAAATACCAGGTATTCGAATACCCACAGAATAGTTGAGAGAGAAAAAAAAAAAAAGACTGAAACATCTAGTGTTCATAAGAATACAGGGAAAGGAATGCTCTTGGAAAAGCAAGGGGGAAAAGCATAATTTGAGAATAGCTATCAAGATTTTAAATGTCAGGGGCACCAGGGTGCTCAGTCACTAAGCATCTGCCTTTGGCTCAGATCATGATCTGCTGTGTTCCCTCTCTGTCTCTCTCTGTCAAATAAATAAATAATCTTTAAAAAAAAAAAAAAAGATTTTAAATGTCAATGCCTTTGACCTAATAATCCTACATTTGGGTATTTATAGAGATATTTACAAAAATGTACATGCAAGAGAGTTCATCATAGCACTATCTGGAAGAGCCCAAAGCTGGAAATTGCCTAAATGTCCACTGACAGAAAATGTCTAACTAATTATGGTACATATGAATATGTAAATTTATGCATTGATTAAAAAGTTCTATCCCTGCTGACATGAAAGGCTCTGAAATGGTTATATTATGGAAACCAAAGAGCACACTGCATATATGTCTATACATCAGTATCCATACACACATCTTTATCTACATATATATTCCCAACTGGTAAGAGCCCAATTTTAATCTAATTTAAAGACGTCCTAAATTCTGTAGCTCTGTAGCTCTCGCCTCAGTGTCCTTATTCACAAAACGGCTGTTATCATAATTACACTGATCCCACAAAGTTATTGAGAAAATGAAATGAGATCATCCATGTAATCATGCATGGTTCAATGTGGGGGAGAGAAGGCTTTCCCAGGGTTATACGTGAGATAACACGACTACTTCCCCAGATTATCTACACTCCTCTCATATTCCTGCTCATAAATAAGTTTTGAATAGTTCATCCACTATGATGCTTACTGTCCCTGAAACCAAAATCTACATAACTATCTTGACACTAAAATATAGACTGGCCTGCCAAAACCCCTGCCTGTGCCCAGAGCAATGCACTATTAGTCTACATTGGCGTATCACGCACCTCGATTTGTTTTACCTTGACCAGGAAAAAACCTCAGAGATAAAAGAGATGTTAACTGAGGTACTTTCCCTTTCATCAATGTGACCTTGGTTCTTTTAATATTCTTAAAATAGTTCTACCAATTTTATTTATATTACCATAAATACTTTGCAGAGATATGGACAGCTAATCAAATAATAATCAGAACCCAATTGTGATATTACTGGAATGCAAAAACCTCTAAAGGCCAATAGTATCCTGGGCCCTAATGTTCAACACCATCAAAATCAATCAATCAGGGGCACCTGGGTGGCTCAGTGGTTAAGCCTCTGCCTTCGGCTCAGGTCATGATCCCAGGGTCCTGGGATCGAGCCCCGCATCGGGCTCTCTGCTCAGCAGGGAGCCTGCTTCCTCCTCTCTCTCTGCCTGCCTCTCTGCCTACTTGTGGTCTCTGTCTGTCAAATAAATAAATAAAATCTTTAAAAAAAAAAAAAAATCAATCAATCAATCTACCTATCTAGTTCAGTCACCTTCACATTGTTCTGTGTTATTTCACTAAGCAAACAAACGGATGTTTAAACTTGACTTCTTTTTTCAAAACCAACAAATGTTATTCTGTTCCTTCATCAAAGGAAACAAAACAAGACCTTCTCCCTTTCTTTGCAGCAGAGGTAGGCTTTTAAGGGGAACAAGTTTACAAGTACAGTTAGCAGTGACATTTCTGACCCAGTAACCCACGGCGATCCAAAACAAATAAAGTTAAAATTAGCTTACTCTAAGATTTTAACTAAGGTCATTCTTTTGCATGCTTCTAGTGATTTGGGCCACAGCACTTTTTCAAAGCAACAGCAATGCTTTTTGAAAAACAAGGGGGAAAAAAAGTATATCCTTTACTTCCCTATAACACATTTTCTTTTATCAACACAGGTCCAAATAAATTCAGAATTTTATATAAATACTGACTGGAAGGAATCTCCCACAGTGTTTCACAGGGTCTCATTTCCACCTGCTGTCTGGTTCCTCTTCATCTTCCTGACACATCAAAGACAGAAAACATTCCAGATTCTAGCACGCCACGTTTCAGAGGACGGCTTGGCACAGCACGCGCCCGGGCATTGGCCAAACACTTGCGTGCTTCACAAACGGGCCCCACTTACCATGAGCTTCCTCACCAGGACTCGAACCCACCTTCCCGTGATTTCAGTGCCTCTGCTGAAGTGACCCTAAACCGAAACTAAAACAAAGCAGGGAGAAGACAATCCGTACGTTGAAAGTGTTGGAGAGAAATGAAATGTGGCAATGAAGCATCCACAGAAAGGAGCACCCTGATGGCCTTCGAGCAATGGACAACTTCAGCTTGGGGGCAAACACCCCGAGTCTTGCAAAGATCCCCCATAGGTGAGGATTTTCTGCTGCAGACAGATACACAGAAGAGAAGGAAGGTGGAAAAAGAGACCCACAGTTCTATGTTGTAAACTCAGCAAAGGCCCAGATTTCTGTTCTAGGGTATCTCTGACAAGGAACCTGCAGGAAGGTTCGTAAGCAATTATGACAACACTCTTCAGCAGATGTGTCTAGCCTTCTATCAGGTCCACTCGGCAGAATCCTCCATATTGGGGAAGAGAGCCGAATGAGGGCTAAAGGTAGGTGTTACTCTGAAAGCTGTTAGTTAGGTTGCTGGCCTTGCCTAATTCAAAGTCCATTAACACGAACTATTTCTAAGGTCAACCCATGTATGCGCAACACCATTCATTTCACCCATAATTTGTAACATCCTTAACATTAATAAAAAATATTAATAAGCCCTTTGTACAGATTGAAAGCACCCAATTCTGAAGTGTTGACTTCTAGTTAGGGTCTTTCAAATACTACCTAATCCTAGAATGAAGATTCCTGACCAACATACCTGGAATGCTAACTAAAGGCTCCTCAAACAAAGTTCTACCCGTAAATATTGCGATGCATATGGTGAAGTAATTGCAGGTAAATTACAGACAGAATAAAACTTAACACAAATTATCTTTAACCCTTATACCAAGTAAATAAGGCAGGAAAGAGTAAAGAGAGCACAGACTTTTTATATTTTTATTTGAGAAACCCAAAGCTCTGAGAACCATGTGCATGGCATACCAAGGATAGTTAATGAAGACAAAGTCTTTAGGAAAAAAAGACGTGTTTCGCTGAATGTAAGCCTAGTGTTTTGGGGGAAACTAAAGAACAGGAAGTGAAAAAACAAGCACACTCTACACAGTGGGCAGTAAGGAGCAGGCTAGTTCAAAAGGCAACACAAACAACCCTGTATTTGTCAGGTTTTCCAGACAAACAGAACCAAGACGACGTGTGTGTGTCACTATGTCTACGTGTGTGTATAATATATAGTATAATATACATCATATTTATATAGCAAATATATATAATATTTGTATTTATACTTAACCACATTTATTTTAAGAAATTGGCTCACTCAATTAGAGAGACTCACAAGTCCAAAATCTTCAGGGTAAGCCCGTAGGCCGGAGACCCAGGGAAAAGCTGATGCTGCAGTTCAAGTTGAAGGCAGCCTGCTAGGGAAAGTACCTCTTATTCAGGGGAAGTCAGTCTTACTATTATTCAGGCCTTGACTGGCTAGATGAAGATCCTTCACGTTATGTTAGGCAATTTGCTTTACTCCACATACAACTGAAAAGTTACTCTCATTCAAAAACACGCTCACGGAGACATCTAAAATAATGTGACCCAGATAGACTTCAAGGTCTATTACGAAGCTGTCATCATGAAGACAGTATAGTACTGACACAAATACAGACACATAGATCAGTGGAACAAAACAGAGAGCCCAGAAATAGACCCTCAACTCTATGGTCAACTAATCTTTGACAAAGCAGTAAAGAATGTCCAATGGAAAAAAGACAGTCTCTTCAACAAATGGTGTTGGGAAAATTGGATAGTCACATGCAGAAGAATGAAACTGGACAACTTCCTTACACCACACACGAATATAGACTCTGAATGGATGAAAGACCTCAATGTGAGAAAGGAATCCATCAAAATCCTTGAGGAGAACACAGGCAGGAACCTCTTCAACCTCAGCTGCAGCAACTTCTTCCTAAAAACATCACCAAAGGCAAGGGAAGCAAGGGCAAAAATGAACTATTGGGACTTCATCAAGATCAAAAGCTTTTGCGTAGCAAAGAAAACAGTCAACAAAACCAAAAGACAACTGAAAGAATGGCAGAAGATATTTGCAAATGACCTATCAGATAAAGGGCTAGTATCCAAAATCTATAAAGAATCTATCAAACTCAACACCCAAAGAACAATTAATCCAATCAAGAAATGGGGAGAGGACATGAACAGACATTTCTGCGAAGGAAACATCCAGATGGTCAACATGAAGAATTGCTCCATATCACTTTGCATCAGGGAAATACAAATAAAAACCACAATGAGATACCACCTCACGCCAGTCAAAATGGCTAAAATTAACAAGTCAGGAAACAACAGATGTTGGCGAGGATGCGGAGAAAGGGGAACCCTCCTACACTGTTGGTAGGAATGCAAGCTGGTGCAGCCACTCTGGAAAACAGCATGGAGGTTCCTCAAAAAATTGAAAATAGAGCTACCCTACGACCCAGCAATCACACTACTGGGTATTTACACTAAAGATACAAATGTAGTGATCCGAAGTGGCACGTGCACCCAAATGCTCATAGCAGCAGTGTCCACAATAGCCAAACTATGAATAGAACCTAGATGTCCATCAACAGATGAATGGATAAAGTGGTATGTGTGTGTATGTATGTATGTATGTATGTATGTATATCCACAATGGAATACTATGCAGCCATCAAAAGAAATGAAATCTTGCCATTTGCCACAATGTGGATAGAACTAGAGGGTATTATGCTGAGCGAAATAAGTCAATCAGAGAAAGACAATTATCATATGATCTCCCTGATATGAGGAAGTTGGGAAGCAAAGTGGGGGGTTTGAGGGATAGGAAAAGAATAAATGAAACAAGATGGGATCAGGAGGGAAACAAACCATAAGAGACTCTTAATCTTACAAAACAAGCTGAGGGTTGCTGGGCGGAGGAGGGTAGGGAGAGGGTGGTGGGGTTATGGACATTGGGGAGGGTATGTGCTATGGTTGAGTGCTGTGAAGTGTGTAAACCTGGCGATTCACAGACCTGTACCCCTGGGGCTAATAATATATTATATGTTAATAAAAAATTTTTAAAAATGTAAATTAAAAAAAAAAAACAGAAAATTCTCTGGCTCCATAAACTAGTCTTTTGATATCTGATAATCATATCTTGATAAAGGTTTTTTAACCCGCTAAGCCACCCAGGTGCCCCTTGATAAAGGTTTTTTAACAACTCTTACAGTGTGGTAAATTTTCATATCCCTAGACATAGTCACAGAATGTGCCCCCAAACTGTGATAAAATGAAATAGATATTTTTGTTTCACCAATGGCACCAACTACTTCATGTTTAGAGACAACCAACAACCAAATTTGGAGGAGCTAACTCTTTAAATTTAGAATAGCTCTTACTGACTCTGTGGAACAATAAGCTGTATCTATGAAGACTTTAAATAAAATATTTCAAAATAAGTAGAGTCTTATTAAGGCTACTTATACACAGATTCTCAGTGAAATAAAAAGATTAGAAGGTCCCATATCTCTCCATTTTGAGAAAACAGAATTGAATTATAATTAGTATCATTTATCTGCGAAGATGTGTTGGTTATGTACTTGAAAAGTTTCAAAAGCTTTAATATCTCCTTGCAAAAAGTTAATGTCATTAAAGTAAAATGACAGAAAGAAATTCTGTCATAAATAAATATAAACCGAGCTCATCCTAAATTTGGACAAATTCTAAGACAACGAAGCCCAAATTAGTGTGTTTTTCCAGTAGACAGCTTAACAGGAAACTGGGTGATTCCACTGATGTTCATGTTTTTCACAATATTTTCCAAATTATTATAAACAATTAAACATATCCATGAGAAATTAGCAATGTTCTCTTTCAGCTCAGCCGGAATTTGGTTTAAACTGGAGACATATGCTTTATAAACTGAGAACTGGTAGCCAGCATGACATAAATTGGTGGCCTTGGTCCAGTTCCCACTGGGCAGGTGTCTTCATCACAGAAAAAACTGAACTAATTAGCACCAATTGGCACCTTTTCGGGGGGGGGGGGGGGGATAGAGGGTAATCTCCTAAGATAAATACCTAACCGCTCATTCACAGAAGTTAATACTCTCATACAGATGCAACAGGATGAGTTAGTAAGTCCGGATCTGTTCTAGCATTTGTTTGAGCAGTTGGTATTCCCTTCCTCTTCCCCTACCAGTGCCAACACTGTGTTTCTGAAGTCCCATGGAAGGAGATTATTCTGAATTGTCTAAATAGGAAAGCTGATGGAAAGGAGTGCTAACAACGTATGCGTGAGGTTAAAGGGGACAAAGGAGGAGGTTGGCTACACCAAAAGGGGTTTGAGGCTGGGAAGGGAAGGGAGACTTTCCTAAGGTATCAATGTTTACACCCCCCATGTGAAGCCCCCAAGGGTGACTGCACCTCTGAAGGAAGGGCTAAGGGGTACCATGAGAACTAAACACTAAGCTCTATGGTCTTGGGAGCCTTAGGAAGACCACCCACCCCAGGTCCAAAGTTTTGCAGGGAGACAGTAGAAGAGCCTTTCAAGGAATTTTACCATTTGTTCCAGGAAACAAGTAGAAACAACAGTAAGGATTAAATGTCTCCAACTTAAACTAAAAGTCTGGTTCCTAACATAAGGGTCTTTATAAAACTCTCAGAAACTGTGTGTTTACCTAGGTGACAGAAGAAATTTCAAAGACATCAATGAGGCTGAACTGTCTGCCAAACAAGTAGGTGAGGAATCTCAAAAAAGTTTACTGAAATGCAGCAAAGGAAGGGAATGGTATCTAAAGCACCCTGGCAGTGATGTACGCAAACTGGTTTTCACTCCTTAGAGAAGATGCACTGAAGACCGGACTACTCACACCAACTGTGATGGTCTTTGATGTGTCAGCCTGACTAGGCTATGGCCCCCGTTTCGATGCTGAAGCCTTCATAGCACCTCACATTCAAAGCTCCCTGAAGCAAAACTGTACTGCTCCCCATTCTCTGCCTCCTGCAAGCTCTCTCCCACTTGATGGCAACTGGACCCTTTTGGTCAAGTGGACTTGAAAAGGCAGTCGGTCATGAACATATCTTCCTCTCCCTCTCCCCTGACCCTATACACATCCGAAATTGGTCAAAATCTCCTAGAGAATCTATCTTTTTTTTTTTTTTGAGAGTCTATCTTTTAAAGGATTCTTGTTTTCATTCCTTCCTATTCCCTGACTGCTCAGATCACTAATAATGTAATTACACTGTAATGTATTTATTGCATTCTGCTCTCCCACAACTCATGATACACCACATCTAAATACAGTTCTTCAAGTGTGATTGTTCTTCAAGTCACTGTGGCTGGGGACCAGAACTGGGAGATGAGATTGGGATAGGAAACAGAGACAGTGCATTTATTTTTTTTTTTTAAGATTTTTTACTTATTTATTTGACAGAGAGAGACACAGCGAGAGAGAGAACACAAGTGGGGAGAGTGGGAGAGGGAGAAGCAGGCTCCCCACTGAGCAGAGAGCCCAATGCAAGGCTCCATCCCAGGACCCCAGGATCATGACCTGAGCCGAAGGCAGACACTTAATGACTGAGCCTCCCAGATGCCCCAAGATAGTGAATTTATGAGTGATTTTACATTTCTTCTGCCTCCCAAGGTTCTGGATTCCCTTGAGAAGAAAGTTCAAATATTTTAGAAGGACATCAAAGTTCTCCAGGACCAGAATGCAGCTTACAAGGCTCAGGCTTTACCCACACAACTTCCTTGTACTCATCCTAGCATGCAAAAATTGTTAAGTTCCTATTTCCCTATAAGTTTGTAAAGCCTTCTTTCATCTTTTTTTTTGGTCTCTCCTCTAGAATTATCCCATTCTGTCATTTATTGTATTTATCTGTGACCATATTTTCTATTCAAATAAACTCCTTAGGAGTGTATTATAGTCTTATTCATCTTCCTATAGCCCACTGCTTCTGTTTCTGGTTTGTTTTTTAAATTTCCGGCTTGGATGCAATATAAAACAAAATAAAAATATAAAACAAAATAAAAATGGTACCTATTTAACATGATGTATATCTACCTAACAATATGAAGTTTTGAGGCATGGGTACACTGTGAAACCTTTATCAGAATCGATATCATCTATGGTTAACAGTACAACGTATTTTACAATGTTGGTGATCTATATGTGGATGGTATCTTAAATCAGAACCACTTTAGAGCAAAAGCAAAGTGACCTTCAAAAGGCAGAGGGAGTCCCAATCATAAAAATCTCCCAGTCATAAAAAGCTTTACCATATTGCAACTGCAAACTAAGTAAGTCTTCACATATGCATAGATTGGGATGTCCTTCAATGGTCATCCATTAGCTAAATAAACCTCCTATGATACCCAACTAGCATGATCGTTTGAAGGGCTACGGTCTAAAAGACATGATGTAATGACATGGTCTTCATGATTACTTGTGTTAGGGATCAAGTATTAGAGAAGAATGAAATTAATTGTATATCTTCTTGTAGGTAGTACAGGAAAAGACTACGATCCTCCTTTTCAAAAGGCCAGTTAGCGCCTGGCACAAAGGTTTATAATGCTTCCCTTTTGATCAGTTTAGTGAGACATCATTTGGTAGAACTGATACTTTTTTAATGTATTTCAAAATGCTAATATAAAAAGTCTACTGGTAGGAATAGGGTAGTCAAGGGCAATTAGCTCTACTGGCTGGGAAAATGCCTCATTTGAGAAAAATAATAATAGCTAATATTAAGTTCTCTGGTTGAAATGAGAAGCTGGCAGGTGGTTAAAGCCTGTGGATTTACATATGTAAATATGTAAAAGTTGTTTGCTCCCCTGTAGCCTTGAGTGCAGCATCTGTCCCTAAATGACAAGGGGGTCAGTGAAGGCCCTAATGTCCCACAACTGTGGCAGATTTGCTGAATAAAATCCAGCAGTCCCTTTCACAGTTCTGCCTCTGGTCATGGTGGGCTATCTGTGAGAAACCGCACTGCTGGTGCCTGTCATCTCCCAAGCAGAGAAAACACAAACGGTCTAGTGTGTAAGAGCTCAAGGCTGCCGAAATCTGTCCCGTGTCATCTCCACCTGCCGCACTGGCACTGGGAAGGGAAATGTGTAGGTCACACGTCCTAAATCTGACATACTCAAACTGCTGTTTGCCTCTTTCGAATCAACCAGATGTAGCCAAAGCACTCAGGAGTGGGATACAGCTTCTCAGCTGTAGGAGACAATGAGCTGAATTAGAGACTTGCGCCTCACCCTTTCACTTTGGAAGAAACAAACAAACAAAAAACCACTGTTCCGGGGCGCCTGGGTGGCTCAGTGGGTTAAGCCGCTGCCTTTGGCTCAGGTCATGATCTCAGGGTCCTGGGATCGAGTCCCGCATAGGGCTCTCTGCTCGGCAGGGAGCCTGCTTCCCTCTCTCTCTCTCTCTCTCTCTCTCTGCCTGCCTCTCCATCATGACTGATTTCTCTCTGTCAAATAAATAAATAAAATTTAAAAAAAAAAAAAACAGCAATGTTACTAATATGACTTCTTATTTTAAAAAAAAAAGAAAAAAAAACACCACTGTTCCATTGTGGGCTCTCTCACCATATATATAACAGAAATGTCTATCAATAAGCTTGCGATAGCAGTAAGCTATCATAAGAATAAAAAAGAAGATTCCAACAGTGACCATTAGGTGAACCATGAGGAGAACCTGCCCTCCCTGTTTATAGACAAACAGCAGACTTTCCTGGACCTTTCCTTCACTTGGGTTCAAAAATACCTCAAGAGAAAATGACAGGTAGGTGATAATAAGGAGATGAGAAAAAAGAAGATAATTGTAGCTACCATTAAGTGACTCTCCTGAAATAAGTGTCTCATTTAGACCCAATAATGTTTCTATTTTGCAGCTCAGTGAACTTCAGGCTCATGAATGACAGCCTGTCCAAAGACACATGGAAAATATGTAAGTGACAACTGAAATCCAAGCCCAGGTCTGGATGAATTAAAACTTCATGCTCTTTACCTCCTGCTGCAGCGCTTTAAGTAGAGGAAGCATTATTAAGAACACCAAAGCAGAGGGGCAACTGGGTGGCTCAGTGGGTTGAGCATCAGATTCTAGATTTTGGCTCAGATCATGATCTCCTGGTCCTGAGATCCAGCCAGATGCTCAGTGGGAAGTCGGCTTCTCTCACTCCCTTTCCCTATGCCCTTCCCCCAACTTGTGTTCTCTCCCTAAAATAAATCAAAAATATATATATAAAATAAAAATTAAAAAACCAAAGCACAAAAGAAGCACCCCTATATAGGATAAACACCACAACAGCAGAGAACCAAGAAATGGGGTAGAGAGGAGGATTCAAACTTCATAGCAACTAAAGAAATGCAAACACTGGGGGTGGCCAGCACCCCAGTAAGCCTCTGCCTTCTGCTCAGGTCAAGATCCCAGTACCCCTGCTCAGTGGGGAGCCTGCTTCTTTCTGCCTCCTCCCTCTGCCTGCCACTCCTTCTGCTTGTGTGGGTTGTCAAATATACATAAAATCTTTTTTAAAAATGCAAATGACATTCTGTCAAATAAATAAATAAACAAGATCTTTTAAAAATGCAAATGACATAAGTCATTTTTCATTTATGAGGAATTTAAACCAGGCAATGGGACAGATAAACTGTCAAGTTAATACACTGTGGAGAAAGGAAACTAGCATAACCTTCTGAAGAGCAGCATGCTCAAGATCTTCAAAACTTTACAAACTTAGGTCAAAGGACCTAATAAATTCCAATGATTTAATCTAATGAAATCGCAGGTGCACCAAAATATTTATGTAAAACACTAATCACAGTATTATTATTTTTTTTAAGATTTTATTTATTTATTTGACAGACAGAGATCACAAGTAAGCAGAGAGGCAGGCAGAGAGAGAGAGGGAAGCAGGCTCCCTGCTGAGCAGAGAGCACCATTCGAGGCTCCATCCAGGCCCCTGAGTGGAAGGCAGAGGCTTTAACCCACTGAACCACCCAGGCACCCCACCACTGTATTATTTTAAAGAGGAAAAAAATTCAAAGCAATCTAAATGTCCAAAAGAAGGATGAATATAATGGTGTATCCGTAAGATGGGACACACTGATTCTCACAGATGCATCATGACAGTCATGCTCTATAAAGTCATTTACCTACACAAAAAAATGTCCAAATGTGTGGCATGTGAGAAGATTATAGAAGCAACTGTGTGTATATACACACAAAATAGGAGTGATCCCCATTACATACACAGACATCATAATTTCTGAGAACTAGGATTATAAATTATTTTATTTTCTTTGTATTTTTCTGGCTTTTTAAAAATATCGAGCTTTGATAAATAAATGAGAAATAATAAATGTTATTTTAAAAACACTCATTACCAAATCTTGAACAATCAATGAGCACGTCTTTCCATGCACTGTTGCCTGGAAATAGGCAACTGTTTGTCTGGCTTTATATAAACTTTAAACATATTTTAATACCACTTTCAGCATTAATTTATATAGTGATAACTGATGTTTGTAATGATGACCCTAAGGAACAAAAAGACATTGTGTTTTATAAATCTGAAATGTAAAATACAATCCCATTCAGCTTTTTTTTTTTTATGTAATAAACATACATGTGTCAAACAGTATAGAAACCATGGTTTATAGTTACTGTATCATTTACCAAAAAAATAATTTGCTGAGTTTTGACCTTAAATACTAAAATACTTCCACTCTGTTTGATCCTCAAACAAAATAACAAAGATCTAGATCCAAATCCCTATTCAAAAGAACTTAATTACCAGAATACTCTGGTTTTAATTCTGAGAATACGCTCCAAGAAAATCAAGTGTACATTCTCTTCTTTCAGACATCTGGCTGAGAGGTTTATTCAGTGGAAAATCACACTCACGCTGAGCAAAAAGCTAATACTATGCTTCAGTTGAAGTTTTCTGGGCTTGATTCGCAATGCCTTTGTGTGTGTGTAAGTTTATGTGGAATGATTTTGTCATCACAGGAAAACAGGAGAAGTGGTCCCCTGAGCTACATCTCTAGAGAGAGAGGTATCACATACTCATCCATCTGAAAAATACAACTTTACCTAAAATTCAGTAAAATTAGAAATTCGTTTCATTCCAAAGAAAAATGAGCTTCTAAAGTACTCAGTCCCCGAATTTTTCAGGCAGCTAGAATCTTGGCAACTGCCCAAATCCCCATGCAAACAAAGGCCACAGACGCCACTCCCCCTCCTTCCTGGGGTGGACTCCCCAGGCCAGTCCGGCTAGCTGAGTCCAGCCGCCCTCCACATGACTTCAGTGCGCTCACTGCTAACTGATCTGGTGAGGAGAAGGGCAAAAAACACACGTTTGCCATATCTGGTCTCAGCTCTCATTTTAGTTTCAGACAAGCACATCCAAGATCACAGTTAACCAAAGCTGATGTTGGAACAATAATTTCCAGATGTGTTACAGGGTATTCTTGGTATTACCTTGCATTCCTTCAAATGGTTCTCTATAAAAAAAAGACAAGTAGCAAAGTAAGTCGTTTCACATGAAGCAAAGTGAGCCCTCCCTCAGAAAACAATTCCAATTTGGATGTCGTGGGTATGCTTCACATTTAAGTCGCACGTTGAAAAGCTTTGGAAGAGAAAGTATGTGAAAATGACAATAGTTGTTTTAAAGTAGCTGGATTATTGGAGCGCCTGGGTGGCTCAGTCAGTTAAACGATTGAGCCCCACATCAGGCTCCCTACTCAGTGGGGAGTCTGCTTCTCCCTCTGCCTCTGCCCTTGCTCACCCTTGCTCTCTCTCTCAAATAAATAAATAAAATCTTCAAAAAAATGTTAAAAATAAAAAAATAAAGTAGCTGGATTATGAATTTGTTTTATCGTCTTTAATATTCCCATATCTTTCTTTACTGCACAAAAAAAGGGAAATGAGGAAATTCACTTAATTTTTTATTTAAAAAGCAACACCTTATGATTACTATTTACAAATAGTGTCAACATGGTGACTCAGAAGATGTGCTCTTCCACTTGTGTTGTCTTAAGTAAGTTGACCATTTTAGGCCAACATCTGCCTCATCTATAAAAATGAGAATAATAAATGAAGTAAATGGCTCAAGATCACTTTCAGCTCTGAAATTCCAAAACTATACCTACAATCAATCTGCTATTTCAGCGGAGCATAATATGGCTCCTTTAATGGTTTCCAGTCTCCAGTCGTCACAGAGCCATTTGGGAAAAATGGAACCACCTTTCTTCCCCGGGCTTTATTTCACGGGAAGGGACATCAAAGCACTGTATGCTGGTCCTTTAGAGTAAGAACTAGGTGGGTGTAATTCTGTCCTGCTCTTTAGGACCAGGCTGTCTGTAGAGAGCACACACTCTTGTCCATGCCTCAGTGCTGTCCCTTAAAAATTCTCTTGCATGGAGAGACCCGCTATTTTCTGGTGCCAGTGGGACTGAGTGGGTAAGTCTAATTCTGGAGTTCAGGATTCAGGAAGGTCACCTACAAACCTAAACTACACTCTCCATATCCAGTTTTTTATAGTGGATACTCTGATCTCCACAGCTCTAACTTTTATCAGGTTATCGCTCAGGTCATTCAGAATTTATCACAAAGGAAGAATACTATTGATTAGGTTCCTCAAACTCTAAACCTCCAAAAAAAAGGTTGAGTGTAGTTCATCCTCTAAACCTCCAAAATCAATCAATTAGTCAATCAATCATGGGTATAGTTTGTCCTCTTTTATCTTTAAAGTTTCCCTAATTGAACAATGTTTTCTGAGTACTTACAGACTTCAATGAGACTTCCGAAATTAAAGTTAGGAAGCATATAGTACAGAATGCCATGCTCTTAGTGGGGGAAAAAAGTAGGCTCTTCTAAGGGCACCACCATCCATTCAAGTCTCTTTTAAAGTAGGAATCAGAGGACCAGGTCTAGGGTACTCCACCCTCTTAAATAGCTAAGTTTCTACCTTCTCTTCCAAAGACAAATACCCTTCTCATTGATCAATTACATTGACTATTACATATCAGTTCTCAGTGTTACTCAGGTACCATTTTAATAGCTCTACATTGTCACTAGAGTACTTTTAGAAAACACGGATGTCGGGGCACCTGGGTGGCTCAGTTGTTGGGCATCTGCCTTCAGCTCAGGTCATGACCCCAGGGTTCTGGGATCGAGCCCTACATCAGGCTCCCTGGTTGGCAACAGCCTGCTTCTCCCTCTCCCACTCCCCTTCTCGTGTTCCCTCTCTCACTGTGTCTCTCTCTGTCAACTAAGTAAGTAAAATCTTAAAAAGAAAAAAAAGAAAAGAAAACATGGATTTCATCAGAACCCTGCTCTGCTTAAAGATTCAAAAAGATTTTTTTGTTTTAATTTTTAAAGCCTCCAATGGCTTCTTATAAGCCACCAGATAGAGTTCCAACAATATAACAGATCTTATAAGATTATTTTTTTAATATTCTCACTTCTCATCTTCTCCCTGACATACTCCTTATCAGTATCTCCAACAATCTCAAGTCAAGATCTCAAACTATTTAAAATGACCAGAATTCTCTTTCATGATCCTCTTATCCATCTTACAAACAACACAAACTTGAAGATTCAATGTAGACATGACTTTATTTGTGAACGCTCCTGACTGACTTAGTTGAAGTTAGAGGTAGAAGCTTCCTCCACTCAACTTCCATAGTCTTCTCTATATTACACCCTGGTGGCCTTGGCACACCAGGAAATACTCACAACTTTTCCTGGCTTCATACATCTGGGGAAAAAATCAGTTACTATATTCACAGTGAGTATTATCAGATTAAAGCTGCAGGTAAGACCTGGGATTACAAAACAATGATGACAAGAACAAGAAAAACCCATAAAGCTCAAAATTGGCTAAACTTATTTGGACATCTGTTATAGCACACTTATAACCATCGTAAAGAGTAGGATTCCATGAGAAAGACAAATACATGAGACCATCTACCCCTTTACTGTAAATATTTCATTACGTTTCACTTTTCCCATGAAACTATAAATCCCTCAAGTATCATGTCTCACATTCTAGCAAAGAGACTGCCCATATTTGGGATTCAATGGCACTATGAATAAAGGAAATTTATTTTATTTTATTTGTAGTTTGAAATAAAATTAGAATAAGGAGACTAAAATTTCTAATTCTAATTAATGTTACATTTTAAGAAGTAAAATATTTACCTTCAGAAATATACTGAGAGCATATTTGATTAGAGAAAGAGAAATCCAAAACACATCACCAATATCTCAATGAGACAAAAGTAAACACCTGGGTGCTATCCATTCACATCTGAATTATGTTTACTTCTATGTCCTAGGGGATGAGGAAATGTTACTGAAGGCAGATTCATATTTCAGCACAACTACAATAAGGGTACTAGGTAGCTTCACAGAGCAGAATGACAATGATTTGATTAGCCTTAAAATGGATCAGCTTTACACCTTTGACCCTCCCGTACTCTAAACTCTTTTTTCTGAACTGAAATAGCATTTTCATGAATTTCACTGACTTTATGTCTAAAGTATCAACAACTTTATAAGTTATGTTCACTCTTTCCTTGATGTTCTTTTCATGGCTCTTGAACTAAAGTTCAAATGTATTATATGAGGCTTCTTGAGTCTCCAAATACTAATATGTATATTTTACTAGTGAAGTCCAGTAGAAGGGTGGGCAAAAGAAATGCTTGTCCTAGTGCAACAAGACTAGGGGCAGGTTTTAGGAGAAATTATTAGCTTCCTGGTCTAATGTTTAGGACTGTCTACACAGGGCTCCTGATGATGCTCAATCAACTTCTTATATCAACAAACCATACAGTGGTAAATGCTGCAGAATTATTCAAACATCTTTTGGCTGAAGAAAACAGGCTGAAACAAGCCACCATTTACCCAAGTTGACCAGTATTCTTCCCATATCTTCCATTTTTACCAAATGATTCCACATGTTCTAGTTGTTTCCTGAAAGCCCTCCACTATAATACTCTAACTTTTTCTAATTTCCAAAGGAATTCAACTGAGAATCACAGCCAAGATCAGGAACCTCCTCCATATTCCTGAATTCGAACCCCCTGGAAAGGTCAGATTCTAGGCAACAGATCCCTCCCATCTATGGAATTCTAACACATACTGCCAATTACACCCAGAATAAGCATCTTCAGCCTCTCTGCAAACAGATCTGGAAGTGTCCAACAGTAAGAAAATGAAGGTAGAATCTGCTCATATGCATGTACAAGAATGAAAATGAAATGAGAGGGACATTCAGAGGCATTAAGGAAACCACAGCTGATCTTTACAAGATTGTATTTCCTGAATTATAGTATGGAACACTCTGTTGTCCTAAATGGGATTACACACTTCAGGTTAACTCCTGTTACTTTTAATATTATTATTGTAGTCATTGTTATTGTTATTGGTTTATCGTTAAGTTCCTTTTTCACTGACTAATTAATGATAACAATATTAGGTTATCCCTTCTCAGATAAAACAGGATGGAGGCCAGTACACACACACACATACACAAGTAATTAAAATATAGAGGAACGGTGTTCTGGGATTCTTACGCTTTATTGCTGACATCTGTAAATTATCTCAAAGGTAGTTCATGAAGAAATCATTTCAGGCACACTATGAGATGGTAGCAAGAAAACCTCCAATCCCCCCTAAAAAAACCTGCACATGCCATATGATTATATAAGGTTTCAAGCTTATTTAGCCAAAATATAGATTATTATTAGAAACAAAGTGACCACACAGAAAAGAAAGAAATGCCAAATATCACAGTTTAGATTCCAACAGCCCCAAATTTCCCTAGCAGGAGGCACGCATGCTTATTACACAGGATAGACTTCTGCTAGAACCAAGGAGCCTATTTCTTGCTACACCACAATTCTTCTAAACTTTCAGCTTAGAAAACACATACCCAAACGGACAAACAAACAAGCCCTATAGGCTTTCACTTAAGGGAATGTTTACAAATACTGAGCACCAGTGTTTTCTCAGCCTGACTCTGTATCAACAGATCCATACCTGTCCTGAAAGCAGAAAGCAGAGAATACATCCAGCAATCTCTAACCTTTGTTACAGTCTGTAGCTTTCCATGATACCCAGATGTCCAAATTCCCATAACTCCCTCCTTTCCCCCCACTTCCCATTGAGTTAGTACAATACAATCTGGATGGTTCTGTGGAATGTAGTCGGAAAAAACATTACAGCAAATCCATTTCACACACAGTGCAAGAGATATTTAATATTATACCTGAAAACATGTATTTGTATTTGTGTCCATATTTATGATACAACCACCTTAAAATATGTATCCTGTCTTTTAAAAAGGCAAGAACTGTAAAGTGAATTTCTGTAATGTTTTTGCTATGGAAAGACAAGGTCCCTTTCTATACCTCTGGTATATTTTTAAAGCCACACAAAGATGTTAACAATCTGGGATCAGGGTATAAAGCACACAGAAATTCTCTGTACTATCTCTGCAAGTTTCCTGCAAATCTAAATCTCTTCCAAGTTTTTTTGGAGGAAAAATTAAGTTTTATTTATTTTTTAAAAACCAAACCACTAGGAAAATAGATCACAGTTTTGAAACAGCAAACACAGGCTATATTATCATTTCAGTAGTAAGTTACTAAAAAGACTTGGGCCTTATCTATTCTAAATTTTAAAAGATTGAAGAAAATAAGTTGAGGAAACCATTTGGTTACTTACATGAAAAAGAGAGGAAAAAAATAGATTACTTCTATCCCTACCTAATATTGTATGTAAAATAAATTCCAAAAATTCCAAGTGGATTAAAGACATATGGTGAAAAGCAAACTCTTAAATTTTTAGATGAAAATACAAAAAAAGAGATACTTATGACATGAGAAGTTTTCTAAAAACTATAGAAAAAGAAGATACAACATATTAGCCATTAGGACTAAACTAAAACTCAAAACTTCTGTATTTTTAAAATACCATACACAGAATGAAAAATGTAAGTTATAAACTGGGAAAACATACCAATAAGTCAGTATTCAATATATATTATTAAAACTCAAAATAGTTAATAAAAATGAAAATCAAACAAGTAGAATAATGGGGTAAGATATGAAGACACAACTCATAGAAAAAGAAAATCTAATGGCCAACAAACACAAAAGGGATCCTACTTTACTTGTAGTCAGAAAAATATAAATTAAAACAATGAGTTCCCTTTTAAATCCATCAGCTAGGCCACGTATTGGTGAGAATGAGGAGGAACAGGAACCGGTAAAGAATGGAAGAGTCAGCATCACCCTCTGAAACGCACCTTGGCAACAGACTACTTTCAGATATAAAGTTATGGATACATTTCCTACAACCCAGCCAGTCCACACGGAGAAACCCAGCCTGGAAAAACATTGTTCCTGTGCATATGCAGACACATACAAGGATGTATGTGGCAGCATTGCTGGTGTGAGTGATAAAACTGTAAGTAATTGTAATGGCCACAGCAAGAAAGCAAATAAACTCTGGGAGAGTCACATAGTAAAATACATGGGGGCGAGGGCTCTAGGATCAACAAAGACCAATCTCAACATCTTTAAGTTGAGAAAAAAGAAAGCTACCAAAGAGTGCTTTTAGTTGATACCGTTTACATGTAGCCTAAACACATCAAATAAAAATATTATATTTACCTATATATTTTAGAAGAATAAAAATGTTTCGCAACTCAAAGCACCAAATCCAGAACATGAGGACTGCTAGAGAGGACTGCGAAATGATTTTACATAGTGATGGACACTGCAGACACTGACTGAGTCTGTAATATTCTATTTTTTAATGGACAAATACAAAGTAAATATGGTAAAACATTAAAATTTTACAAAACTGAGTGGGGGGTATCACAGCGTATATTTTCTATTATGTTCAAAGTGCTTTATAGTTTAAGTCAGTAAAGAAAAAACTTGATGGGAATAATTACATAGTGCTTGTAGTCTATTTCCCTAGTTTCACGACAGTGCTTTCACGACAGACAGAAGAACAAAGGTTATAAACAAAGTTTTTTTAAAAAGCACATCATGGGGCGCCTGGGTGGCTCAGGGGGTTAAAGCCTCTGCCTTCGGCTCAGGTCATGATCCCAGGATCCTGGGATCGAGCCCTGCATCAGGCTCTCTGCTCGGCAGGGAGCCTGCTTCCTCCTCTCTCTCTGCCTGCTCCTTTGCCTGCTTCTGATCTCCATCTATCATATGAATAAAAAATAAACAAACAAAAAAAAAAAACACATCATGACAGGAGCGCCTGGGTGGCTCAGTGGGTTAAAGCCTCTGCCTTCGGCTCAGGTCATGATCCTAGGGTTCTGGGATAGAGCCCCTCATTGGGCTCTCTGCTCAGCGGGAGACCTGCTTTCTCCTCTCTCTGCCTGCCTCTCTGCCTACTTGTGATCTCTGCCTGTCAAATAAATAAATAAATAAAATCTTTTTTAAAAAGCACATCATGACATAACCAAAGTAGGTAATTGTTTTTTAGCATGAATCAGTCATGCTACTCTTTGGCGTTCAATTTAAATGAAATGTCCGGTTTTTAACCGTCCTCACCCTAGAGCTCATTCCCCCTCCTCACTTGTTCAGCTGATGGACAGATGCAGTATTTGCAGAGGCTCTTCCCTCAGTACCACCAGTTTAGGGTAAAGCGTGCTCTGTGTGCACCAGGCAGAGCTCTGCACAGCCAGCCAAAGGAGTAAGTGGCACTCTTGGTCTTTTGGCTTCTGATGCTCAGCACAATTAGTGCCCAAAAAATGCACAGCTAATAATTTAGACAAGATTTCTTTAACCACCTGGAACCAGTAAATCTCCCAGTTTTTGTAGCAGAGCTCTGTGTGTGTTGGAGCACACCTTCAACACCCACTAGGCAGCAGACAACTCTACCTTAGCCTTCACTTCCAGCTTGCACAGAGCCTCAAGGCCAGCCAAAGGTGAGAGCAAAGGGTTGTCACAGGTATTTCCTGAGCATGTTCACTGCCCTACACTTTTGCACAGGCTTCTAGATTCCCAGGATTATGTCAGAGCATCTTCAAAGTCCCCTATGAACAGCTTATTCCCCAGGTTACCTTTTTGGTTAGCCTACCATTTGTTCCTATATCTACCACTTCAGGCCCAGAAATGTTTAACAATCATTTGTTTGTAACAATATTACCCACCCCCCTCACCCCTCCCCCACTTAAACAAAAACAAAACAAAAGAGACTGCTTGCATTCAAAGAGCACTGAGTCAGGACAAATCAAGAAAATCTTCATGAGCAGTGTCTTCCAGAGGATCACTGGACAGGTCAAATAATGACAATTCCGTGGAAATGGTGTTAGATCTCCCAACACCTTTTTCCTCCTCTAGTGGATGCCAGGGTCCTGAAATTCAAGGTAGCTGGTTGTGGGGGATTAGGGGAAGGGGTAAGAGAGCAAGTTAAACACCACAAAGCTTGCTATTCTTACTAAGATTCAGTTGCTTGCCTTGATTAAATGCTTTTATGACTGCTGCAAGCCTTTGGTTTATTACCTTTTGCTAGTTTCTGAAAAATTTGATTCTGACCAATGTTTGCCACTGACTGATGTCACTACACATATATTTGGCCACTAAAGTTATTTTTCAGTTTACTAATGCACCTTTCAGAGGTTTCCTTTCCCCAGTCTTTTCTCTGTCAGTTTCATTTTGGAGAGTTTCCATTGCTATGTTTTCAATTTCATTCTCTTTACTCATCAGCTAGCTCACGTGCAGCTAAATCTATCTGGTACGTTCTCCATCTCAAACAGTACATTGCTTATCTCTAGAAGTTTACTGCATAACGTTGCTTTTACCAGTTCCATGTCTCTACCTCATCCTTTCAATCTGCTCTGTAGCATCTCAAACACAGGGAACACAGGTCCAAACAACTATTTTAATATATTTGTGCACTAATTCTACCATTTGTGTCATTTCAGAGTAAGAGTTGTTTTTTTTTTTTTTTTCCTCTTTCTTATGCTATTTTCTCTGCTTCTTTTTGTATACTTGGGAATTTCTAATTGAATGCCGGATACTGTGAATCAGGTTCTTGGGTCCTGGATATTTTTGTATGTCCACAAATATTCTTGAGTTTTTTTCTGGAATATGATTAAGTTATTTGGAAACCATTCCATTCAGGTCTTGATTTTAAGGTTAAGAAGGAATCCATTCTATTTAGTTTAGGTTTAGTTTAATTTTACTTTTTAAAATTTTTTGTTCTCTCAGGAGGTGGGACCCTTCTTTGATACTCTAACCAATACCTACAGAATTTGGATGTTTTCTACTCTAGCTGCTGGAAATAAGCATGATTCAACACCGGAGGTGACATCTGAGCACTGTATCCTCTTCTACTTTGGGTAGTTCACTCACATGCATGCGCTGATCAGTATTCAACTCAATTCTTGTACCAGAGCCTCTGGAAATCTCTAGAGTTCTCTCCCTGTGCAGCAATTTCTTCATCAGCACTCTGCCCTGTAAACTCTAGCTATCTTAGCTTTCCCAGGCCCTCAGCTCTGTCACTTCACCTCAGTGATAGCGACAAGCTCTGCCTGCTTTCCACTTAACTGCACTGTGGTCTGGACACTCTTCACGAGTGAAGCTGGGCTGTTTTGTTCCCATGTCTCAAGGATCACTGGTGTTCACTGCCATTGTTTCATACAATTTGTCCATTTTTCTCTTTCTTCAAGGAGGAGGGTAAATGTAAACTTTGTTAGTATATCATGTATGGAAGCAGAAGTTGAATTTACTATTGAAATGAACTTGGATAGACCAACTTTTATTCAACCTTATTATTATTTTAAAGCTTTCTGTAGACAAAGCAACTCTGCATAGTCTGTACCCAATGCATAGCACTCCCACTGCCCTGCCCTTGGTGTGCCACTAATCCACATAAAAGCACTGAGGAACATGCAGAGACTAATGGAAAATAACTACATTGCACTAATGAGCTTTCTCAGGAAAAATGTGCTTGTGCTTATGCATACTTGATAATGAATGCCAGTCTGCCAAGAGATTTATCAAAGCAAAGATCTCAAGAATTAGAAATTGGTGGCATGAGAAGACTGGTACAAACTTCTAATCATTTGCACACAGCAGAGGTCAGCAAAATACGATCCACAGCCTGTCTCTATACAACCCCCAAGCTAATAATGGTTTTCACTTTGTAAAGGGTTGTAGAAGAAAATGAAAATAATAAAATACAGAATATGTATACATGTGTCCCACATAACCTAAAATACCTGCTATCTGGCCCTTTGAAGAAGAATTTTCTTAACCCTTGATATAGAGAATGAAGACTAAGCAGCTCTTGATATTACATAATATGTCATAAACATGTTTTAAAAATAAAATAACATAAAATAAAAAAAATTTGTGTTTCAATGGAAATTATGCATTTTACATAGCATAATTAACCTTCTAGGTTAATAAGTTCTAGTTCTGTTATTGGCTTTCAGCTATTTTGTAACTCTTTGTAAATTATAGTTAAGTGATATATATGTAAATTCTGAGCTGACTGATAGTTTTTAAATTGACTTCCTACCCTCTGCAGCAAACAAGCGTTGCTTCCATTTGCAAGTCATTCAATATTTCTTAACCTCACATAAACCTGTGCTGTTCTGACTTCCTCTGAAATTGTTATCTGGTTCCCGAACATGAGTAAATCAAATTCTTTAAAACATGTTTATTCTTAAATCTGTATAAAAAATGATTTTACCATTTTCTGAAAATTATCTTTTAATGCAGCAAATAAAAATTTAAAAGATGAGAGGGAAATCAAGGAAAAGAGAAATTGAGGTTGTTGGAGAGGAAAAGTTTTTTTCTCTACTCTCTTAGGTTCTTAAGCTGGAGACTACAAATTAAACTGACAGAAGACATATTACCAGGAGAAATGGCACACAATTTTGTTTTTGATGTCTTTAAATGCACCGGGAAATCACAGAACAGCAGTGAAAACCCAAAAAGATTTTCAACCTGGGGGCTTATAAACCATCTTAGCAAAAAGCAATAAATTGTGAAGTGACTAAATATAAAGGAGGGTTGGGCTCCTACAGGTGATGATGACTTGGAAACTTATGATAGACATAGTCTATTTCATAAGGTTTGCTATCCAAACTCAAATCCTCTCCTGTGAAAAGAACTGTTCTCTTCTTGGTACAGGAAAGGGGGCACCTTTACAAAAGGATGCTCATTTCACTTTTCAAAGAAAAATATATGCCCTGTTTTTAGGATGAAAGGGGAGAAGGCAGAGAGCTCCTGCTATATCTGCTATTTCTCAGTTGCCTTTAGCTCAAAATAATCCTTATGCCAAAAGCAACATATTTTCGGGGGGACATATTCTAACCCCTTTCAAAGTATACTAATACTCCTGCATTCTGTAACAGATAGTCTCCACCTAATTAAAAAAATTACATTTACATAATTTAAATTTTTAAAGATCACTATAAAGTGTAAATAAGAAATAAGAAAAATGTGCATCTTAAAACAAAAACCAGAAAACAAAGGAAGCACTGGAAACAAAATGTATAGAAAAGTAAGCTGGCAAAATTAAGATCAAACATCTCTGTCCTAACAAGAAGTGCTTAAGAGCAGTCATTTAAATTGAGCTAAAAATTTTTTTATTTCCTTCTTGCTCATATTATTTATTTTCTTTTTTTTTAAAGATTTTATTTATTTATTTGACAGGCAGAGATTACAAGTAGGCTGAGAGGCAGGCAGAGAGAGAGGAGGAAGCAGGCTCCCCGCTGAGCAGAGAGCCCGATGTGGGGCTCGATCCCAGGACCCTGGGATCATGACCCGAGCCGAAGGCAGAGGCCTCAACCCACTGAGCCACCCAGGCGCCCCTATTATTTATTTTCTACAGTAATTATTCTTATAATAAAATATGTTCTTGTAAAGTCAACTATTACTTTTAGATTTGGCTTATAACATAGTAATCCTTTTCCCACTTCTCCACACTCTTGATTCCTGCCCCCTTCCCACCTACTTTTCGAGCATTACACACACACATACACCACTCCTCACGTGTTGGCCAAAATCAATATTCAGTATTTATTATTGTTGTTGTTGTTATTGTTACTTAAAAGCTGTTTATGCCTGAGTCACTTTGTGTATGTCATTACAATTTATTTTTTTGTGTTAACTCTAAAGTTAATCATTGCTTTTGTTTTTTAGATAACTTTTTTTGTGTATTTTTAAACATCTCAGCACTAGACATCCAAAAGAAATATAAACTTCCCTTACTCGAGTGCAAGACATCAAATAATATACCAGTTTCATGCTCAATTGTTTTCCTTAGACACACTCCTAAAATCTCCTAATCTTGACTGCACACTCTATAGGCATTTAGCCAACTACTTTCCTAACCTTCACTATCATTCTGGGAATTTTCTTTACCTCTGTCTGCTGAATCCCATTCCTGGATTCCATACATTCCTCCTTCTATATTAATTCTCTTAGTTTTGTAGTACACAGCTCCAGTAGCTTCCTCAGAAAGGGCAGAGGAAAAATATCTTTAAAATACTGCATATATGAAAATATCTATAATCTATTCACACATGTGACTGACAGTTTTGGTGTAGAATTCAAAGATGGAAATTATTTTCTCTCACGATTGTTAAGACACGTTCTATTATGTTTTGAACTTTCTTTGTTATAGCTGAGAAAGTTGGTACTACAATTCCAAACCATTGATATAGTTTTCTTCCCCCCAAAATGTTCCAAGTTCTTTTTTTAATCTCTGATGTTTTGGAATTTCACAATGATATGCCTTATTGAAACTTTTTTCTATAGTGCACTTAAAAAAACCTTTCTGTCTCGGGGCACCTGCGTGGCTCAGTGGGTTGGGGCCTCTGCCATTGGCTCAGATCATGGTCCCAGGGTCCTGGGATCGAGCCCCACGTCGGGCTCTCTGCTCTGCAGGGAGCCTGCTTCCTCCCCTCTCTCTGCCTGCCTCTCTCTGCCTACTTGTGACCTCTGTCTGTCGAATAAATGAATAAAATCTTTAAAAAACAAAAACAAAAAAATCTTTCTGTCTCAACATTCACATGTTTTAATTTTAGGACAATTTCCTTGTATTATTTATTTGCTAATTTCTCCTTCCATACCATTGTTCACTAATTTTCTGAACTCCTATTAGTTGGATGTTGGACTTCCTGGATTATCTTCCATTTTTTTCCCTCTTAGCTTCCATAATTTACTTCCTCCATTTTGAGGGAAGATTTCCTTAATGCTGTCTTGAAAAACTCATTGAATTTTGAAATATCCTCTACCATTTTTTTTTTGAGATTTTATTTATTTATTTGACAGCAATCACAAGTAAGCAGAGAGGCAGGCAGAGAGAGGAGGAAGTAGGCTCCCCACTGAGCAGAAAGCCCAATGTGGGGCTCGATCCGAGGCCCCTGGGATCATGACCTGAGCCGAAGGCAGAGGCTTCAACCCACTGAGCCACCCAGGTGCCCCTCCTCCACCATTTTTACTGTCCAAAAGCTCTTACTTGTACTCTTGAGTATTTATTAGAACACCTTATTCTTGTTCATAGATACAATGTCTTCTCTTATATTACTTATCATATTTTTAGATTATTTCCTTCTCCTTTCTGCATTATCTCCATTCTCTTCTACTGCCATTATTTATTTGTTTGTCTGATTATCTATCATTGATGTTTAGCTCTACATTTTTAAGACTGGTGACTTAAACAAGAGAAATTTATTTTCTTACAGTTCTGGGTGCTAGAAGTTTAAGATTAAAGTGCTGGCTTGTCTGGTTCCTTCTGAAGCCTCTCTCCTTGGCTTATACACCTTCTATCTGTGTCTCACAAGATCTTTCCTCTGTTTGTGTGTGTTTGTGTGGGTGTACACATGTGTACACTTGGTATCTCTTTTGTGTCCAAATTTCCTATTATAAGAATACCAGTTAGATTAGGAATCAACATAATGGCCTCATTTTAACTTAATTACCTCTTTTAAAACACTTCATCTCTATATAGAATCAAATTCTGTAGGGCACCTGGGTGGCTCAGTTGGTTAAGCATCTGCCTTTGGCTCAGGGCATGATCTCAGGGTCCTGGAATTGAATCCCACATTGGGCTTCCTGCTCAGTGGGGAGCCTGCTTCCCCCTCTCTCTCTACCCCTCCCCCTGCTCGTGCACACTCTTCTCTCTCTCAAATAACTAAAATCTTTAAAAAAGAGAGAGAGAGTCAAATTCTAAAATGCTGGGAGTTAAGGCTTCAACATATGAATTTGAGGGGAAGGGATACAATTTAGCCTATTCATAATATACTATTATTTAGTATATTTCCATAAAGTTGATTGAAATGTGATCTAAAGGTGGGTTAACAAAGTGAAAATCCAACTAATTGCCTGTTTCCAAATATCAGCTAGAATTGTCCTCTGAATTGGAAAGTTTCTCAGAGAAGAACCCTCCTCCCATTAGGAACATGAGGATGAGGGCAGGATTTGTAATCTTACTATTCAGTATGCACATATCTGGTTTTCCCCAAATTCTTTAGGTAGTAAGACTCTTTCTTTCTTCCTGAAAAGGAAGAGTAGAAAGTAGGTGGCTGGCTGTACTATTAGGGAGAAGATCTATTCCTCTTTCATACCCTCAAACAAATCTCCTGATCTGATGGCACTGAAAACTCCAGTCCCTAGAGGTACCTGGAGTCTTTCAGTTTCTGATATTCTCAATGGCTCATTTCTCTATGTGGG
Source organism: Mustela nigripes (assembly GCF_022355385.1). Taxonomy (NCBI): domain Eukaryota; kingdom Metazoa; phylum Chordata; class Mammalia; order Carnivora; family Mustelidae; genus Mustela; species Mustela nigripes. The sequence goes on from NC_081560.1 coordinate 68,780,189, forward strand.
TCCAAGTTTCTGTCCGGTATCATGTTCCTTGTGTTTGAAGGACTTCTTTTAACACATTATACCACAGGTCTGCTGGTAATGAATCCTCACAGTTTTTACTTTTCTTAAAAAGTTTTTTTTGCCTTTATTTTTGAAAGTTATTTTTAATGAGTATAGAATTTTAGATTGACAGGTTGTATTCTGTCCAATACTTTAAAAGATATACACTCTACTTTATACTTTTGCACAGTATCTGATGAAAGTTCTGCTGAAATTCTTAACTTTGTTGCTAGATCTGTCATTTATCATTTTTTCCACCTTCAATTTTTTTTCATTTACCCTTTGCCTAGGTGAATTTTCTTAATATTTATCCTACTTGGGAATGTCTGAGCTTCGTAGAACCATAATTTAATTTATTTTGTTTATTTTGAAAATTCTGGCCATTATTTCTTCAAATATTTCTTCTTACTCTATACTCTCTTCTTCTACAGTCCCATCACACAGACATTAGACTATTGGTATTATTCAAAAAGTCTTTAAAACCTTGCTCTCTATTTTATCCACTCTCTTTTTCTGTTTATTTTTGGGTGTGGGTAATTTCTACTAATCTAAGGTCAGGGTCACTGATTCTTCTCACTGAGTCAGGTCTCCAAATTAACCCATTGAAAGCATTCTTCATCTCCATTAATGTACTTCTAAGAAACTTCCTAGCATTGGCTGTGACTTCAACATCAAGGGAGCAACAGTATTAAGGTGTCTTTAAACAGAGATGCACACAGGATAAGTTATATACTGATTGACTGATGAAAATATTATGACCAGAGGCTTACAGGAACTATTTCCCCTAGGAACAATAAATTCACTATTAACTAATACTGTTTGCAGCAACTTTACAGAACATAAGTACTACAAATAATAATAACAGACTTAACTTTAAAAAATAAAAGAAACTCTGTTGAATGTATAAAGTTAAACAATTTAAGAAGTTCAAGTTAAAGGGTGCCTGGGTGGCTCAGTGGGGTAAAGCCTCTGCCTTTGGCTCAGGTCACGATCCCAGGGTCCTCGGGCTCTCTGCTCAGCTAATCCCAGAGTCCTGGGATAGAGCCTGCATCGGGCTCTCTGCTCAACAGGGAGCCTCCTCCCCCCGCCCGCCTGCCTCTCTGCCTACTTGTGATCTCTGTCTGTCCAATAAATAAATAAAATCTTTAAAAAAAAAAAAAGAAGAAGAAGTCCAAGTTAACTATTACCAAGATAAGTAGATCGCAAGAGTCCTCCTTTTTATACAAAATTTTGTAATGCCCTCTTGACTTCCTTGAAATGAACACACATGATAAACACTACCCCACATATAATTTCAAAATAAATATTATGTCTAATTAAAAAGGAAAAATTAGAATATAATTATAATGAATAATATATTTTATTATAAATATTCATCTAACTCAATTACACTAGAAGACAACTCTCCAGAAGTTTCCACAACTCCTCTGATAACAACCATCTGTTTATTCATTTGGCTCCTTTGTAGTGTTTTGTTTTGTTTTTTTGAGAGAGAGAGTGTGTGCATGCACGTGAAGGGAGGGGCAAAGGAAGAAGATGGAGAAGAGAATCTTAAGCAGACTCCATGCTCAGCATGGAGCCTGACTCAGGGCTCTAACTCAGGACCCTGAGATCATGACCTGAGCCAAAAGCAAGAGTCAGATGCTTAACCAACTGTGCTACCCAGGTGCCCCTCCATTACAGTTTTTATGAAAACCATGATTGTAGTGTCTATGGTAGGCCCAAGTAACTTTGAATATGCAATTTTATCACAACCAAACCTTATATACACATGAGACTTTGTTGTAAATCAGCAAATACAGGCAAAATGCACCTTTAAATAAGTGAGACATATATTTCAAGGTTGTATAAAATTAGTCTATGAAATGAAACCTTCTTAGAATAAAAAATGGAACTGCTTTCTCTTTCATCAAAATATTCTACTAGTGACATTTATCCCAATCACTTCCTAGAGGCCTCTTAAGGTCATAATCCACTGGATTTCTACTATGAAACCTCACTGACACTACTCAGAATAGACGTTTCCAAGGCTCAGATAAATAGTTCTGCTTTTTCTCACATTAGACTTTCAACTCTGCTTCATCATAACGACACTCTCTATTTGACCACTCAGTTTGCAATGGAAGTTTATTTTAACAATATTTGCAAGACTGCAGCTGCAGCCCGGCAGTCCCCCATCTGCCTTCGAACACCCACAGCCGCCACTGCTACCAAGCAACACTCCCCCTTTCATAAATGGAGAAACACAGATATAAGTGCTCTGTGACAGCAAAGCCTGTTGTGGATACTTTTCTTTAAGACATTTAGCAGCTCCGATAGAAGCAAAAAAAAAAAAGAAAGAAAGAAAGAAAGAAAGAAAAATGCAGGGGGGTGTATAGTTTTATAATTATACTACAACAATTATAACTCAAAGTGGGGTGGGGGAGAAACCTCACCCACCTATAAGCTGAACTGCTTCTATTGTAGGAACAAGAAGGACCTGCAAAGGACATTTCTGGTCTCTTTCACACCAACACAGAGGAGATGGGGAAGTTGGGTTCCTCAATTCCCTTCTCACACCCTCTCAGATGTTTTCTGTCATGTGCTTTTCATAAAAACAAAGGGTAAGAGAATTTGAGTCTTTTAAGAGACTTGAAAAGGTTTTTGAATCTGTACAATAACAAACTTAGATAGGATGCTCCACTCACCATAAAAAATCACCCAATTCATTCCCCCAACTCCAAGCACCTTGGTCAGCTGTGAAAGGAGTATCTCTTCTGTCTTCAAGACATACATAACTGCCCCTGTTGATTTCCTTGAGAATTTTCTTCTCAAAAGAAAATGAGAACCAAAACAAGTATCAGAGAATGCAAGCTAATGAAATTCTCTTTGGTTAACTGCCTTGGCGGTTAAACATGAAAAGAATCTGGGACCCTAGTATAGTATATTTTCATGGTAATTCAGGTTTGCTTATCAAAGTATTTTTTAAAGAATTTTTATTTCTTTATTTAACAGAGAGAGAGTGAGAGAGAACACATGCAAGCATAGTAGCAGGTAGAGGAAGAGGGAGAAGCAGGCTCCCCACTAAGCATGGAGCCAGATGTGGGGCTCAATCCCAGGACCCTAGGATCGTGACCTGAGCTGAAGACAGATGCTTAACAACTGAGCCAACCAGGCACCCCTCATGAAGGTATCTAATCAAATTCTATATTCACTAGCCTAGTATGTCACCGATTTTATTTTAAGGTATATTAGAAGACATTTTCAGGTACCTTGCTCCATGTTAATAAAGTTTTACTGTCTCAGGGCACCTGGGTGGCTCAGTCATAAAGCATCTGCCATCAGCTCAGGTCATGATCCCTGAGTCCCCGGATCGAGCCCCACGTGGGGCTCCCTGCTCAGCAGGGAGCCTGTTTCTCCCTCTCCCCCTGCTTCTGTTCCCACTCTTTGTGTGTTGCTCTCTGTCAAATAAATAAAATCTTTCAAAAGTAAGGTAAGTAAATAAATAAGTAAAATTTTATTGTCTCTTGGTTAACGGTGACATTGCTCTGGATCATGTTGCTTATTAATAAAGAAAGCCATCACTTATTAAACACCATTCAAAGAATAATGACAACTTGCATTTTTTAAGGTCTATTGCATTTTTTAAATACTTTATCATGTAAGTGACAGCTTTCCAAACTGCAGTTATTAGCGCAACACCTACCAAATTTTTGCCTATCCACTAAGTATTTTTATAGATGTTTCATATGTATTTAAAACATCCTGGAGATTTCCACAGAGAACATCCCCCTGGTGGCATTGTGTTAAACGTAGCACAATGGCAAGAAGGCAAAGAAGGCCAGAAAATTGCAGGAGTTTTGTTTCTCCAGGTGTTTTCGTTGTCTCGACCTGGAACTCACATTAAAAGGTAATTTTTTTTTTTTTAATTTCATGCTATTACAGGATTCAGTTGTAATAAATTTTTATCTCAGCATACATAACATACTTAAAGCAGGAGGTAAAATTTCTTTTTTTTTCTTTTTTTTTTTTTTTTTAAGATAAGCTCTATACCCAACATGGGGCTTGAACTTATGACCCCAAGATCAAGAACTGCATGCTCTACTGACTGAGCCAGCCAGGTCTTTCCCAGGAGGTAAAAGTTCTATCTATGTACCTGATCACCACTCCATATCCCAGCCACTAGTATTGGCTCCCAACCTTCCAGGCTCAATTCTCCCATAAACTAGGAATACCTGCTCGTCAACCACTGTACATTAATGGTCTGAGATATGCTAGGGTTAGCAGACATTTATACTCACTAAGGCCTCAGGTGGAGAGCAGACGGTATGTATGAGTGTGCTGCCACATGGTACATGTGTAGTTTGTTAAAGTCAAAGCTAAATTGGAATATGAACCCCCTACAGCCAATCTGGGCAACTGATCCAATAAAGTCTGGGTGGGGTAAACTTGTCAGCTTTCCGAGGGGGCAAAACCACACTCCAATGATGCCAGCATCTAAATCTAATTATAACTTGTAGGGAAAGTCTGAGCGCTTCTGACCTTATCTCTTTAACTGTGGTACATAATAAACCAAGAATGCGTGATTCCACTATTTAATTTATGGGAACAATGGATCTATCTCAGTTTACAGTTCTACTTAGGAAAGACCTTCTCATTAGACAGTGGTGAAGGGGGCATGACCTGGGTGATAATGCACCATGGCCACTTCATCTTTCTTTTACATATCTGGTCATTATTAGTTAGCATCCAAGTTCAAGTCTAATGTGTCTCTTAATCTCTGTTCCATAAGGTCAATTATGTAAATCTCCAACTCTGCCCCTCCTTGCCAAACTGCACTGCTGCCTCGAACTCCCACTGCGGAGTAGGAGGTGTCTCTTGTGGGGCCTTCAGCCTACCCAGGACACATTATTTGTCATATAATTGAGTGGTAACAACTCGGATACTTGGATTTCAGTTTCTCAAGTAAGCCTGGATCTGTAACAGGCTGGGCTTTAGCCCGATGAGTCCTGAAGTCACCACAGCACTTACAGAGCTGGTGTTTACAGGGCTGGCCAGACTCATACCCTCTACTATATGGGAGAACTGGAGATAGTAGTAGGCTTTAGAGAACCATCAATCTATATCCAGGGTTTTTTCCATTTCCAGGACCCTTTCCAACTTGTCTGCTGATCTCTCTCAGATTGTAGCTTTTCCTGCACCTTAACCCTTTCCAACATCAAAAGCAAACATCTCAGTCACATGTTGTTCAGAAACTCCTTGATGTTCCTGTATCCCCTTCCACTCTTGTAGGACATGAACCAAAGAGCTAAAAGGGAGTCTAGATCAGGATCTAAGGTCTCCACAATCTCAAGAAGATCCAGTGAACACTGGGAATGAAGGAAACCAAAGAAAATTCAAGTTCAAGTGCTGGAGTATTTGAGCTACAAAACTATTTTGTAGAGGCTACAAAATAATATTTGTGAGGGCTAAGACATCATAGACATCGTAGAAATTTTTGTCCTTAAAACCCACACTTAATGTACACAAATTCAACCACACATTAATGGTTAACTGTTTATGTTCCAGGATTAACATATATATATATTTCTTTCTATAGAAAGATGAATTAATAAAATATAAACTTTAGTGCTCAGGCCACAGTCTATATGGGGACACATGCTTGGGCAGTTTAATCATAGTCACACAGCAGATTCAAGGCCCTCTCAATTCTGGGTTGAGAGCCTAGTACCCACTACACTACATTACTATTCTCTGGGATTTTAGAGAGAATGGGATTTTCATAAGGATTAAAAAGCAACAGTGAGGGGTGCCTGAATGTTTCTGTTAAGTGTCTGCCTTCGGCCCAGGTCACAATCCCAGAGCCCTGGGATCGAGCCCCACATTGGGCTCCCTATTCAGCGGAAGCCTGCTTCTCTCTCTCCCACTGCCCCTCCTCTCCACTAGAGTGTGTTCTCTCTTTCTCTTTCAAATAAATAAAATCTTTGAAAAAAGAAAGCCACTGTGATATCATATTACTTGTCTTTCTCTGTCTAATTTCACTTAGCATTATACCCTCTAGGGCATCCATGTGGAATTTAAGAAGCAAAGAAAGAAAAAAAGGGACAAACAAAAATACAGACTTTTAAATACACAGAACAACCTGGTGGTTGCCAGAGGGGAGGTGGGCGGGGGAGGAGGGTGAAATAGATGAAGGGGATTAAGAGGTACAAACTTCCAGTTACAAAATAAATAAGTCACAGAGATGACAAGTACAGGGAATACAGTCAGTAAGATGGTAACAACATTGGTTACAGACGGTGACTAAACCTATCACAATGAGCCCTGAGTAATGTATAGAACTGCTGAATCATTATGTTATACACCTGAAACTAATACAACCCGTATGTTAATTACACTTAAATTTTAAAAAGGTTATCACAGTAAGATTTCTCTGGCACCTTATAAAAAGAACATGAAATGATAAGCAAAACATTGGTCAGAACGACTGTTTGTAAGGAGTGAGGTAAGTAAGAGGTAGGAGAAAGTTGGGATGACTGTGAGATGAATCCTAAAGACACCTTTTTATAAAATGTTGATTATTTTTAACCATGGAATACCACCTATAAAATTAAAGAAAAAGGGTGGAAAAAAAGGTGGTAATTAGAAAGAAAATAAATATGAGATGACAGATGAATAACTGGAGTTTGAAAAATGCCTCTTTGATACGAGAACCTTCCATTCCTCCCCCCCATACTATCCCCCCCCCCATCTCCATCCCCCACCCCCCCATCGCCGCTCTGGTAAAACCAATTTTCTAATCCTCATTTTACTTGACCTCTTACTGCAGCTTCAACACACTTGACTATTCCCTCCTAGGACTGTCCGCTTTGCCCTGTCATGCGGCCTTCCCTGTCTTCTTCCCAATTCTCTAGCAACTGCTTCACAATCTCACTTTCAAAAGACCCCCCCTCTCTAGGCAAAGGCTAAAGACTAGAATCCTGAGGGCTCTGAGAGAGGCCCTCTTCTCTCCTCAGTCCACACTCAGCCCTTGAGAAGTCTCATTTATAAGCCCCAACATATATATTGTTTGATATATATTGTTATCTTTTTTATAGGAAAAATATCTTTGCATTTTCTACCTTCCTCAGTGTAACACTATTTATCTAGTAATGGACCCATAAGTAGTCCAGTTAATTATGTTAATTTAGCCTAAACTATTCTTCTTTATTATAAGCCAACTAAAAAGTCTAGCTGAAGACAAGACTTTGGAGAGTTACATATCCAGAAGAACAGAAAATCTTTTTTTGTTTCTTTATAAACAAATCCTTAGAGTTTCATTTAAGGTGACTTAAGAACAAAACTGTTGTCAATTATTTCCAGCACTTATTTACAGGACTACTTTGAGCTTACTAAGCCAGAATCTCTGGGTACATACTTGAAAATACGTGTATCCAAATGTTCTCCATAAATTTCTAGCGCTCAGACAGGTTTATAACCATTGCTCTAGTATCTAATTGGCAAATATGGTCACTCCAATTATTCAGAACAAAGGTCTTTCCAATTCCTGATCTACCACCCATAATGAAAGTTCAAAATGAGAAGAAAAACGAATGATCAGGAAGAGGGAAAGTGAAGCAAACTTAAGAACAACCGTTCAATATAATTAATTTCTCTTCAGTGCTACACTAAAAAGGTACAGGGAGAAAGAATCAAATGGATTTTGTCATAAAGAAAGTCATTCCAAGTAGAAAACTGGGTTAGTGGAAGACAGAAAAATGAGTAAAGATGAGGGTTATTAACAAATGAGCTCAGAGAAGATTAGAAAAAATAAAACATGGTGTTGGTTTTCCAAGTTTCGGAAGTTGTCTGTATTTATTTCTTTAATGTACCTAAAATTCATCTGCCAGTTCCTTATTGGGGAAAATGCCTCCAGTACATGGAGCAAACCCAACTTAAACCCCTACCGTGACCATAATTTCTTATAAACCACCCTAGATAGGTAGAATAGTCCACATCTGTACCAAACGAGAAACCAACCACCAGTATTTGATGTTGCACTAAAGTAAGGTAGTTACTTACTAAGCTATAGCATTTTGGCCTCATGAATTATTCTATTACTATGGAGACAGTTTAAATTTTCCCTGTTTTGTTTGCTTTTCTGTATCCTTTGCTTTTCTCCATATCAAAAAAAAATCAAAATCAATTTCATACAACTACAGTTTGTGGCATATCTAAAACAGCTGTGGCTGAATGACGTAGTATTTGAAATTCCCCAAATTATGTGAGTGTAGAGACTGAATTTCTTGGAAACAAACAACAGCAGAAAGAAAGAAAAAAGAAGAAAAAAAAAAAACTTCAGCATGAAAACCAAACATATTCCTTAATGAGGCTTTTGATGAGGTCATAAATTCCTCTTTTTCTTTTCTAAGTGAAGTCACCAAACAGTATGTGTCATGAAGAGAGAGAGAGATAAAAATTCAACATTTTTTTTCAAAAAGCTGTAAATCACATTAATAATTTAATCAATGCTTAGATGTAACTTGAGGTTGTCTCACAAAGGTTAGTGATGGTATGGCTGATTATTTTTAGAACTGTCCTGGCTGAATGTCCAAATATAAATTTTTCATTTAGATTTTGGCCTTTTCAAGAGTCAATAGTGTATAAATTCAATTTTTCTTAAAAGCGGTCGTTAAACCAAATACCTGCAAAAATACACTAGTTAAAATCAGTTTTAACCAGATCAGTGGTAAGTTTCATGAGGTGTAAATGCCATTAGCATTACTTCAGCCAAACTTAGCTACTGCCAGGCAACTTCTGGGAACATGGTAATATGATGCATGTAGTTTTCACGCACTGAAAAATGCAGCAAAATCATATGACGGGGCCGGGGTGGGGAGAAAAATCACAAGGCAAGAAAAACCTGGTATTTTGTAAAGCCATAAGCTCACCATGGTTAATAAGAATGCAACAGTTCATTAACCTCAGACCGCTGGAAACTCGAGAGTCTAAAGTCACCAGTATTAAAAAGCAAGGGAAAAAAAAACCTCTGCCATGCTGCTCAAAGTATTATGCTGAAATTATCTTGTTATGACTATAAACCAGTATGTTGGTTTGTTGTGGGGAAAGGCAAATACCACATAAATCCCAGGCTTATAAACTTGTTCCTAGCTAACAAATGACTGCAAGGTAATTAGCAAATTCCCTGAACTTCTGTCATTCTAATTTAATTGTTTAGATAAGAACATCTTGGGTCACTGAAGTTCTTCAGCACAGGAATTCATAGGTATGGAGTGTGCTGATGTTAAGAAAAAGTCAGTCATTAGGAAATATGAAACATATATGCAATCTTAAAAAGCATAAGTGAGAACTTAATATTGCGAATAGTACATGCAGGTGGAAAATAATGAGACACGGGTCTTGTTTCTGAATTTTTTATGCTGAAAACACATTTCTATACAGCAGTTAAATAACAACACAAGTTTCTGCATTAACCTTTATTAACCTTTATTAACAAGTTAATGCATTAACTGCATTAACCTTTCTTAGGTTACTTTGTATTGATTTTCGTAATTACTAATGAAAACATTTAGGGTATTATTCCTGGCATATGGTTGGTACTCAATAAATGGGAGTTAGAAGGGGATGCACCATATCTACATAACAGGAAAAAAGCACAAGAAGTTTTTTAAGTGCGTTGTGATTAAATGTGGGGTGTGTTGTCAGGAAAGAACTTCCGGAGGATAAAGTGCTTGAACGGAAAGAGCATTTTATGTTTGAATGAGAAATTAGTTGCAAAACAAAATAAAACAAAACAAGCAAAAAAAAAAAAAAAAAAACCCCACTGAAATTAGTATTAATATGAAACTCAGGAGATGGACATGAGCCAGAAATTAGCATGGAGAGTATGACCTTAGAAGACCCCAAAGGTCAGTCTTAGAAATGTGGATGTTTTCAAATAGGCTATGGAGATCATGGAAGGTTACCAGCAAACATCGTTTGTTAGGAAGATTAACCTGCCTTTGGTAAGTCGGACAGGGAAGAGAAAACAAACATGTTGAATGTTATCATAGTAATCTAGGAAAAAGTGATGAGGCACTAACATGGGGTATTAAGTAGTGGTAATAAAAACTGAAATTGGAGATGTTTCAAAGGAAGAATTAACAGAGCTCAGAGACTTAACTCCATGTCAAGAACAAAAGGGTGGGTACAGTTAAGAATTATGTCTAAGGTTTCTCGCCTGGAGGTCTTAACAGAAAAGGGGAAGTTGGAAAAGAGCAATACTTTAAGTGGCAGAGAAGTGGAAAATATATGGTTATACCTTCTAATTATAAAAGCCCTATAACAGTTTACACAGTCCTTTCTCAAATATTTATCTTATACTACTTATGGTGAGGTGGGCAACACAGTTATAATCCCACTTGACAGATGTGGGAACTGAGGTTCAGAAAGGGAAGGACAGTCAGTGAAAGCTTAAGTAATCCAAGGAAATGGTCCCATCTGTCTCCTATACCAAGGTGCTTTTCCCCAAAATAACTCTGTTTCAATGTCATGATACTTAATTCGTCAGGAGTCAATCAGTTAAGTTACAATAAATCAACTTGCTTTTACTTATTCAACAAATATATTTGAAGCTCACATACCAGGCAATGTCCTAAGGGCAGGAAGCATGGTAATGAACGAGACAAAGATAGTACCTACTGTTTATTCTGTGGGAAAAAACAAACAAGTAAGTGAATGAATACACATACAAAATTCCAGGTAGTGTGAAGTGCTATGGGGAACAAAGGCTGGTGTGCTGGGAAAAAGGGCAACTTTAGACAGACCGGGAAGCCCTCACTAATGTGCCAAGACCGGAATAACACAGTATTAATTAACCGTGTGAGATTCTGGGGGCAGATTGTTTCAGGAAGAAAAAGAGATAGCATAAAGGCTCCAAGACAAGTACAGAGATGAGGAAATAAAGGTCCGTGTGGAGTGTGGCGGAAAGTGGCAGATGAGGTGGGAGGGACATACGGGGACCAGGTACGAGGGAGCAGGACCTTGGAGTTCAGGTAACCATATGTTTTAACTCACCCAGGACAGGATTAGGTATTCCTGGTTCTTCAGGTACAATTAGTAACAGAACTTCCTTTCTCTCTCAGAGTTCTGATTTTGATGATACAAGGTCACCCTGGTTCCAGGCAACGCATGGTAGACTTAGAATTAATTCCAAATATAATGGGAAACCACTGGAGGAAGCTGTAATCTAAAACCTAATCTAAAATGATCAATGTATGCGGGGCGCCTGGGAGGCTCAGTGGGTTAAAATGATCAATGTATGCATTCCAAAATGCCATGGTTCCAGAGTTATCCAACATAAGCTTTCTATATATGCTTATTATAGCTGTTTTAAAAATTCTCTCTACCAGATTTATTTTGGGGGGCTAAACATAGTTTTGTGATTGCTCTTCAAATCTTTCCTAACTTCAAAATACCTAGATAAGTTGAACTCTCTGTATTTCTAGAGAGCAAGCTATGAGGTATTTTGTTACGGGGCTTTCCAAAGCAATATGGTTCCACATCGCCATGCTACAGCCTTCTGAAGGTTGGCAAAAGCAGCAGAAATCTAAATGAGGAAAGATCCTATGGCCTACACTTACTACAGACCACCACACAGAACAATGTGGCCCGGGGCTCCCAAAAAGATTCTGACTGAGCCGTCATCTTCTCTTCAGCTTCTGCAATCCAAGCTGGGAAGAGCTCTTCCCTCTCTTTCCCACCAGAGTTTAAAAATAAAGTCACAAGTAAAATAAGACTTTCCATGCAGTTGTCAATATTGTTTGATCTTAGATATTTATCTAATATTTTTATGGTTTTGGTCTTGAGAAATTTAAAATTGTATTGAATTTTGCTGTAGTATTTCTTTCATGTACACAAAGGAGAGTTTCCCGGGGCCAGATGTATTGGGAGAACAATGCAAATATAGTTCCTTCGTGTGAGGTCCAGGTTCCAGTTACTCTGCTCCCAATTCCCTCTGCAAACACATACCAGACCTCTTGATAACAGCCATGACCCATTTCTATTACCTTCCCTCAGATACGATTTGTGAAAATGTGAATCATCTTGTTTATTCTTCTTTCAGCAATAAGATTCTCATATCCATCTCAACACAAAGAAACGCAAACACTGAAAAACATCCTAACGGCAGCATGAGGATAAAGAGGAAGAGTCCCAACAAACTTACTAAAAAACAATGATATAGCTTCTAGGAAGGTAGTATGTTTTATCAAGCATGGAAATTGCACTGAGGGTTTAGTCGATAACGACTTGACAGAGGAGGGGACCAGAGGCAAGCCGGCTTTTGCACTTTCCTGCAGTAGAAACGACGAGAGCATGACAGAGCAGGAGCCATGACAAAAGACAGGAGCAGAGGAAAACGAAATACTGCAGAGTCAGAACTGATGGCACATGGCAACTGACTGGACACAGAAGTGAGAGAAGAGGAAAATTTAAAACAACCCTAAGACTGTTGCCCTGAGTTCCTGACTGTTGATTGATGCCAATGACTAAAATTGGGAAGGCAGAAGGAAAATTAGGCTCTGGAGAGAAGTTGCACTGACAGGCCACCAACGGGGAGATATCCAGTGGGAAGAGTCTAATTTAATGACTTAATATTATATGATTCTATGACATAAAGGCTGAAATTTGTCCAGCTCTTCACCTGCTTCTAAGATCCTCAGATTGAGAATCAAAGGACAAAAGCCACACTAGCAAACTGTATACAACATAATACTGTCAAAATATAGGTGGGAGAAACATGGATGTGAGATCCCATGAGTATTATGTAATGACACTAATGCTGTAAACATCTAAACATTTCTGCGCGGGTCCAAGAATGAGGACTTTCACTTCGGTCTGGGCATTATACTGCCTTAAGTATATTACAATAAACAAAGAATAAGAAAGAAAAAAATATATATAATAGTTGAAATACAAATTCCTTGGTACATTCTTCAGTGGCCTGCTATGCTTTAGCAAGGCAGCAGAGTTCCATGATTTTCAGGAAAAGATATTTACTCACTTTAATATCTCTAATTTGGCTATTTATCAAATAACTCAAACACATTAAACCATCTCCCACTGTCTTGAGCAAAGAAAGAAACATAAGCTCACTGTATTTTATTAAAGGAGTAGTGTAACAAAGAGGCTTCTTTAATAAAATTTTATTAAATTTATTTAATAAAAATGAATTCCTTAATAATAACCCCCCATCACCACCAAATAACGTATTCTGACAAATATTTCCCAAAAAAATTCTTATGAATACTGCTAATTCTGCTAATGCCAACTCAGGCACATAAAACAAAGAAAATTAAAACTTACTGCAAAGTTTTAGAAATGCTGCTACCTATGAAAGGCTCGTGCAGAATTTTCAGAAACCTTAAACAGCATCATTTTTTAGAAAAAAGTTTTATTAAAGCTTTGTAAACTACTATCACTTTGAGTCAGTCACAAATGTTTAATTTTTGATCATTCAAAAAGGATTTGACTTCTTTCAAGCAAAAAGAATTGGAGTCAGTAAGATGACACAGACTAGAATCACACTTCAATTGCTCCGAGATAATAAATGAAAATCCTTTAATGAAAATAAGAAGTCAGAAAGGACCCATGTCAAAAGCAGCTGGTCACCATAGTAATACCTGAAAAACTTTTGTTCTAAAAGGGAAGTCAATACACAAGGGTTTTAGGAAAGATTACATTCTGACCATGAGGTAAGGACAGGCAGGATAAACTCTCTAAGTAGTTTTCTAGGAGATGCTCAATGGAGTTCCTTCTCTCACTGTGTCTCTCTCTGTCAAGTAAATAAATAAAATCTTAAAAAAAAAAAAAACATTATGCACAGAGTTGACAATATCACTCAGTTAAACATGTGACTAACAGAAAGGAGACCAAACCGAAGAGCCATTTTCACCAAAGACTCGAACTTTTTTTTTTCCGACAGTGACAGCCTTGAGAGAGGTTACATGTTCTCCTCAAAACCTGGAATCCAACAGCAAGATTCTGGACATTCATCCAGGTGATTTTGTTGCTGTTGACATGCACCCATCATACAATAGTGGATGCTCTTTTCGCAGCAGCTGAAAGGGGACGCAATGACCAAAATGCTTCTGTGAATTTGGTAACTGTATAAATGAAATCACACTTCATTGAACAGGATTGTTTCTATATCGCCTTGGAAAACAGCAATACATATGTGAGTCATATATTATTAATTAAACCTACAGTCAATGCTGGGTTTGCAGAACTCTTGAAATTGCCTGACACACATTTACAAGTTTGGAATCACTGGTAAAGCTTATCCCAGAGGTTTTCTTCAAAAGATGATAGTAAATTGGCTGCTATAATAATATTTCTATTATTGTACTTCTTACATACTTATTTATCTTTCGCACCCAAGTTTCTCAAGTTAGCTCCCATTTTATCTTAAAATCCTATGAGTCGGGTGCCTGGGTGGCTCAGTGGGTTAAGCCGCTGACTTCGGCTCAGGTCATGATCTCAGGGTCCTGGAATCGAGTCCCGCATCGGGCTCTCTGCTCAGCAGGGAGCCTGCTTCCTCCTCTCTCTCTCTGCCTGCCTCTCTGCCTACTTGTGATCTCTCTCTGTCAAATAAATAAATAAAATCTTTAAAAAAATTAAAAAATTAAAAATAAAATCCTTCGAGTCATGTAAGTTTTTGAATGAACACTTTAAAAAAATGACAAACAAATGAATGAGTTCTAATATAAGAAGTCATAAAATAGATTTAATGGATGCTATTTTTTTAAGATTTTATTTATTTTTTTTTTGACAGACAGTGAGAGAGGGAACACAAGCGGGGAGAGTGGGGGAGGGAGAAGCAGGCTTCCCGCTGAGCAGGGAGCTGGATGCAAGGCTTGATCCCAGGACCCTGGGGATCATGACCTGAGCCAAAGGCAGACACATAAGGACTGAGCTACTTAGGTGCCCCTGGATGCTAACTATTAAGGAGAGAAATGTTTCTGAATTTTTATCATCTTAGTCAATGAAAAACACACATCAATATTTGTACATACAACTGTTTTACGTTAGACTTTGTGTACTATCATTTAATATACCTTTTTGTTTTATGTAAAATTAGATGTGGAATTAAAAGACAATGAGGTCTTCTTTCTACTTCAGTTGACAGCTGCTCCTTTCTAAAATAAGTATTCAATCTGGAAAAATGTAACTAAAATCCCATTTTAATTTGATCATACAAATAAAACTGTATTCCATCTATGGAAAAACAGGAAATATTTACTAACCAGCATGCTTTTACACTTACATTTTGTTATTTCCAGTTTGCCTATAGATTACTTTTTGTTAACCATCAAACGCCTTCTATACAGATTTCTAAATGGATTACTTCCAACTGCCAAGGCCTAAAAGAATTAGCTGCCTCAACAGTATGTTTCCTTTAAATCTACACTTTATATCACAATACAAAAAGATAAAGAGGTCCCCAGTGAATCAACCTTTATAATTGGCGAAAGTTATACCAAAGCCAAAAAGAAAACGGAGAGTAGCTGAAACAACCTGGTAAGATGGGGGAAATTCTTCAAAATCTCCTTCAGTTTCAGCAAAGGTAGAACCTGAGAGAGAGTATACTCAGAATAGACCTTTTTGGCTCAACAAGAAAGTGGGCTAGAGCACTCAACTATATTCACAACAAAGCAGTATCAGAAACGTTCTTTACTGCGCATAAACAATGAGCTCATTCAAGCCAGTCACAAAAAAGATCCTGGAGAACTGAGGCAATTATGGCTCAAGGAGTGAATTGTTGAAAAGGAAAGGTAGGGGCACCTGGGTGGCTCAGTGGGTTAAGCCTCTGCCTTTGGCTCAGGTCATGATGTCAGGGTCCTGGGATCGAGCCCCGCATCGGGCTCTCCGCTGAGGAGGGAGCCTGCTTCCCCCTCTCTCTCTGCCTGCCTCTCTGCCTACTTGTGATCTCTCTCTGTCAAATAAATAAAAATCTTTAAAAAAAAAAAAAAGGAAAGGTATACAGTGAGTTGGAAAAATATAGTCAAAGATCACATCACTGAAGACTGAAACTATACTGATGGCACTGGATAACTGACATGATACACAACAACCAGTGTATATACACACTAGTTGTGATATATCACAACTAGTGTGTGTGTGTGTGTGTGTGTGTGTATATATATATATATATATCACAACTAATGTATATATACACTGGTTGTATATACACTGTATATATACACTGACATGATACACAACAACCAGTGTATATACACACTAGTTGTGATATATCACAACTAGTGTGTGTGTGTATATATATATATATATCACAACTAATGTATATATACACTGGTTTTTGTGTATCATGTCAGTGATATATATATATATATATATACATATATATATATATATATCATATATATATGCTTTAAAACATTTGTTACAAAAAACTCACTTCATGATCCCTACTGATATAAGTTATTCATTTATACCATAGAAGTAAAGAACTATTTAAAAATAATGCAAAGAGATGGCATATTAACTTTAATCTTGGGCTGGGAACGACCAGAACTCCAGTGGGGGTATATGTGATGTAAGTCAGCCACTGCCGACAGTGGTGTGTGTCACATGGCACCTGGAGGGCTCTAACTGTCCGTCCCCTCTCCACCTTCCTGAATCACTCCATTGTTGAAATCAACAAATCCAGGAGAGAGGGAAGCACCAAAACCAAAACACAAAAAGCTTTCAGTTACGAATATCACAATGCACTTGCACAATGCACTTGACTTGGGGGGTCAAAGATGGCTGCAGCTCATTGTTTCTCTGAGAAAGAATAAGGAACCCACTTGGTTATAAGCATTCAAAAATACTTCTGGAATTGCCAAGGTCAAGATCTGAATGTTTGCTCTTTATTTGAGGATGCGTAGGCTTTTATTTCTGGTCTAATTAAATGAGAGATGATAGACTGTTTACAAAAAAGCGATTTTGAACTGGCGGGGAAAAGGAGGAGGTGAGAAGATGGTAGCTCAGTAGCAGCAGCTGTCCTCATCAGCTGGAATCCATGGCAGAGAATCCCCGGGACTTAGTCCAACTATCACCCATGCAGGTCTCCATCTTTTCTCTCTGGAAAGTATCTTCTTGGAAAATGAACATAGTAAGGAAAATTTTTAATAGAAAAGAGAAAATTAAGTGCTCCCTATGATGCTCCAAATTCCAATGTTATGATACAGTAGAGTCCAAAAGAGTACAGGCAATGCAAGGAGTCATCAGGTCATCTGCTTTTAGGAAGAAAATATCTGAAACATTTAATAGAAGTAATCCCTGATCTTAACGGTACTCAATGCTGAGAATTCTATAGCTTCCTTTAATAACCTGTTTCAGTGTTTAATAACCTTTAATTCAGAAATGATAGACTCTTCTCTGCTGCTGCTATTTAAAACCATTTTCTCCATTTCATTTTTGAAGAGATAAAGTGTAGTATGGGTCAATATAATAATCTTTCATATGCTTGAAGGAGTTAGTCATCTTGCCCAATTTTCTAAGGACAAAATAAAGCCCCAAGTGTTTTCAATTTTACTCGCAGGACCCATTTTCTCTTCTTTTCATCCTCGCTCTTAACCGAATCCACTCATACTCTGCTGCATCCTTTTCAACCAAATCTTCCACTAACAAAAACTGGATCAAGCTATATCAAACTCAAACAATGGAAAAGATTGCTAATAAATTATGTACTGTACAGCCCTTTATAGTCTTCAAGCCATTTTCATATTTATCTTCCTTTTTTAGACTCACCAGGACCTTTCAAACTGAGAACAGAAAATGGACATTATATGACTGACCTTTCAAATGGTACTGCAGGGGCTAAACAATCCTGTTTGTTTCTCTAAACTTCAACGACTTACATACCACTGAAGAAGCAGAAGGGGAAAGAGTGTGAGTGCCGATGAAGAGCGGTAATTTAGATGCAAGTGAAGGAATTCACTTCAGGTGGCCTCAGTCTCTGCAGAACACAGGAGATGAGAATGATGGATAAAGTGTGGCTTTCAGGACCGGAGGACGGAGCCAACAGTTCAGAGCAGCCACTGGGAGACAGTGACCGGATATTAACTAGGAACAACTAAAAAAGCAGTAACTGCCTCATTTCCCACTCCCTTAGCCTAAGGCTTCTTTTGGTGCGTCTCCTTGGCAGTCAAATTTTGAAGCACAGAGCCTCCAACGTGTTATTTTTCTTCTGAGATAAGTGGGATTTCAATGTTGGCCAAGCTAAAGAATGATCCACTAAATCTTACCTCGGACTAACTTCAAAGCCTAGAAAATTAGGGAACAGGCTTAGAAGTATTTAAGGCCAGAAGTGGAGAGAATCATTAAGACGAACGGTGGAAGTAGGAGTAGAAAACAAATGGCGTGGGGCAGCCTGTGGCAGGTAGAAAGTATAAAGTCCATGTTTTTAGAAAAGATTCTTCCACAGTTTACTATTAGAGGAGTAGCTTGCTTCAAGTTTTTCATTCATCTGCACTGTGTTCATGAATTACTGTCCAAAGTATTTTCACGTATAGGAAGCACAAGCAAGGTTATTTATTTAGTGGTGGGCGTCTGTTTTTTGTCAGCAGTTATTCAAGGCAGAAGGAAGTCTTACCACTCTGCCAGCATTATCCTAATGAGGCGCCACTAATTACCTCAGAACATACACATACTTCCAGCGAAAGAGAACCCAAGGGGAATTCAAGTCTCTCTAGAATTCAATTTGAAATCTCATTCCCTTAAGTGATGGAAATACCACAAAGGAATACAATAATATAGTGTTAAAGAAAGTAGAGAAAAAAAAGACTTAATTTAGCAGTCTCATTTTTAAGACACGTTACTGTGGCTACACGGTAGCAAGATTTCCACGTCTCTACTTAGGAAGGGAAAGCATTTTTAAAAATACGGTTCTAAGTTAGTGAAACTGATAGCAAATGGAATACCTAAAATATGTCTTAATGGAACATTTTTCAGCAGATATATACTTGTATGTGTACTGGAAATATAATAATTCCAAAATGAGAGTTATCAGCTAAAAGTCTGCAACTAGAATTTATTTCAACATGTGGATGATGCTAAAAGGATTGTATTTAGCAGCGTGATAGTTTCTCTTTCTCTTGATCATGAAAATAACATTAGACAATCTACTGACTATATTCACCATCAGTAAGAAGTTTTACTTTACATCAACACATCATGAGCTTCCCGTTATTGTGTACTTGTGAAAAAGATACGTTGTCCAGCCGGAGATGCTGAGATATGACACAACAACAGAGAAAACTGACATACTGCCAATGATCTAAAACTTCAATGCATCTCAGTATCAGGCTGATGCCCTCTGCTCTTCTAATGAAGCCCATCAGTTTCAAAAAGTAGTAACACAAGCAGCAATTTCAGGGTTTTAATCCAAAATTTCAGAAAGAGACCCATTCCACTGCCATAATATGTTTGTATCACATATTCCCTAAGCACTTTTTCTTCCTTCTCCACTCTTAATTCTGCATCTTCTGAGAAAGTCAACACTCCCGGTATAATCCCAGAGTAAGTGTGTAGCCATAGGCATACTTCATGTCCAACCAGACCGGAAGTCCGTGGGGGCAGGAAGGCTGCCTTTGGCTACCTATCTTCCCTGACAGCCAGGCAGGCCCAGACGGATATGAGGACACTCTCCGCACCTGTACGTGAGGGCTGGATAGAGTCTTCTGTTCCCTAGAGTGTACCACATGACTGGCCTTGCATTTTGCCCTCTAACTATAGAAAGGTCCTATGTAAAGAGTAATAATTTCCATTTGCAACACTCAGTGAGTGGCCAGTCTCTCCAGGTGACTCTCCAGCCTAGGTCCTGCAAGTCTCACCAAAAACAGTTTAAAGAAATCATGAATTTTTAAAGGATCGTAACAAACTATAATTGGTATTTTTTTATATAAGTTCCTTCAGAATGATTTAGTACTCCTTAAAGACATGACAGTTAATTATTGCCATTCTACTAAAGCAGGAGATTCCTAGTTACAAGAAATTGCCAATAAAACAACACTCAACGGGGGCACCTGGGTGACAGGCAACGGTTAAGCATCTGACTCCTTATCTTAAAATAAAGCTCAGGCTGTGATCTCAGGGTCAGGAGATTGAGTCCCCGTGTGGGGTTCCACACTTAGGATGGAATCGCTTAAGACTCTCTCTGCCTCTTTCTCTCGCTCTCCCCCCCTCCCCACCCCAATTTCTCTCTCAAAAATATAAATCTTTTAAAAAAAAAACAAAAACTCAATGAACCCTAGCTTTTGTGATAGGAACATTATCAAGTATACATTCAGATGTTTGGATGACAACTGGATAAATGCACATATTTCAGGGAGGCTATAAAAGAACAGCACAAAAATTCTTAGGAAACGAAAACGCATTATTCTTCTCAAATTTGCCAAATAACCCTACATTTAAATTGTTAAGATGAAATATAACTACAAATGAAATAAAACTGAGCTCTCTGGAAGACTTTAACTTCTGCCAATGCAAGTTTCCAGAAACGTGGTTAAAATCTATTTTCTCCTGAGATTAAGAACGGAAAGGCTTTTCCTCCTATTTTTCTGCATGACAGTCTTTGCAGATTATAAACAGACACAAAGGCTCACTCCTAAAAATCTTGGAGAAGAAATCAGCATTTGGAGAATCATGTACTAATGTATGTCATGACCTCATACGCAGCTGGCCTATTCTCCATGCTCATTACTACCAAGATGACTTCAGTCATGCTTCTCCCTCCTGTTCCCGTTCCCAGAAGTTCACATTCTTCATTCAAGCTCAGCACTTCCCAAACTGTACTCCACAAAACATTACAGGCCCAAGAGACAGTCAATGGATATTTCCGTCAAATACGTTTGGAAAAGATTTCACAGGTTATCTCCTCTCAGGAATCAAAAATCGAAGTTTGTGGCAGAACACGAGGGTCTCTGAAAGGCCGAAGAGGAAGACTTGATTCTGTAGGTGACGCAAGAAGCACAGAAAAGGCGAAGCAGGGGAGAGATGATTAATCTGTTTCATGGAGAATGTATAGGATGCTGGAAAGGTGGGATTGAGGAGAAGAAGGAGAGGTCTGCAATGTCATCGTGACAGATATGCCAGGACTGAAACAGAAACAGAGACATGAACGGAAACAGAGAACAAAAAGTGTCTTATGAGAAAATTGGACAGCATGAGAACAGGGGTAGAGATAAGAAGGTTCACTGTTGTCACGATTTTCTCAGTGAAAGAGAAGGAAACATAGCCTGAGTGAGGGGCAGGTGAAAATTTTAAAAAATGGGAGGAAAATGATGAAGGCCAAGTTTTGGGTCAGCTCCTGTGGGCAACAGGAAAGAAACTGTCCTTGGCCCACCGAGCCAGTGCAGGCTTTCCCTCCCCTCAGCACCACCATGACATTTTGTGTGACTGGTACCTCCCTCGTGGTAACTTCAAAATCTGAATATTATTATTACTATTACAATTATCATTATGCATATACTTTTCTTACTTCCTTCTACCAGATTTTACTACTCAGTTGGGAGAAGGAGGTTATTAGGTCTTATTTTGCCTGTATCATCTTTTATAAAACATGACATTTATTAGGCATTTCAAAAGTCATTGCTAAATTGAAGGTGTAAATAAATATGCGTATCATTAAATATTTGAAACCTTGTTTTAACGTCCACCTTTCTTGTACTTGCTCCCCTATAGGTAAAGTATTTTTCCCATCTGATTTATTTCCACATTTTCTCTTTGCCTTGGTTTCCAGCAGTTTAAATAGGAAGTATGAGTTGTTGGTCTGTGTTTTTAGCTTCCTTATTTATTTCATTGCTTTTGGTATTTACACTACCTGGTTTTTTCTGAGCTTGCTGTGTTCACAGTTTTCATTAATTAATTAACTTTGGAAAGTCATTAATTTTGGAAAGTCTTGGCCATATCAATTCAAATGTTTTTTTTATTTTTTATGTTTTGCTCTTTTCCCTCTTTATCCTCCACCTGGTCCTCCAATTATAGGTATGTAAAACCTTTAAAAATTGTCCCACGGTTTTTGAATGTTTGTTGTTTGTTTTTTGGTTTTGGGGTTTTTTTTTGCTTTTCTTTGCATTTCAATTTTGGAAGCTTCTATTGACCTATCTTCAAACTTACTAATTCTTTCCTCAGCCATGTCAAGTCTACTGATGAACTCACTCAAAGCATTCTTCATTTCTGCACTAGTGCTTTTGATTTCTAGCATTGTCTTTTGATTCCTCGAGTTTCAACCTTCATTCTTATATAAGCCATCTATTCTTTTTTTTAAGATTTATTTATTTATTTGAGAGCTAGCGAGAGAGAGAGAGAGAGAGAGAGACAGAGAGAGAGAGAGAGAAGACAAGCCAGGGGAAGGAGCAGAGGGAAAGAGAGAAGCAGGTATCCTGATGAACAGAGAGCCTAATATGGGGCTCAATCCCAGGACCCTGAGCTCATGACCTGAACTGAAGGCAGATGCTTAATGACTGAGCCACCCAGGCATCCCTAAGTCATCTATTCTTGCATGTTGTCTACTTCCCTGATTAGAGCCCTTTTGTATTAATCAGTTATTTTAAAGTACCTATCCAATAATTCTAACATCTGTCATCATATCTGATGACTCCTTTACCTTTTCAGAGATGCCTTATAATTTTTTGTTCAAAGCAGGTATATCGTATTGGGGAAAAGAACTAAAGTAAATAAGCCTTCAGTGTGAAGATTTATATTCATCTGGCTATACTCTGGGTGTTTAATGTTTGCTGTAGCTGTAGGTGCAAGAGACAACAATTCCTCTATTATCCTTTATTCTATCCCCTGCTCCTGACTTTGGGCTTCCCTACATACTCCTCCTCAGAAGGAATCTGCACCTTGCAGTTCCTTCAGCTATAATTCACGGTTATTATACAGGAGACCTATTGGAATAGTGGTAAAATGTGGGGACAGGCAGCATTCCATAATCTTCTAATTAAATTTCAGTCTTCTAAAAAAAATTAGACTTCTAAGATTTGGATGCCTCTGCCCTGTGACCTTTACACAGCATGTCACTTAATTCCTTCAATAAGACAGGAAGTCTATAGGGGACTAGAGATGAATATCTGATTCCTGTGTCTCCAGAACAAGGTTCTGACAGTCTTTCACCCTAAAGAGTAGCCTTTGTTTGAGACGACTCTGGGTGTATTTTATGATGACTACTTATCCACTGCTCCTGTCAGAGTCATGCTGGCACAATTTTCAAATCTTCACTGTGAGACCTTGGTGGGGTTCCCATTGATAAGGCTCATGAACATGTGAGGGCTGGGGACCACTCTGAGATTGGAACCCCCAAGAATTCTTAACTCTAACATTAACACATACCCAGTCTTGAGCAATTTATCAAAATTACCATTTAAGTGTTACTGCTTCAGAAGTTTCTGCCACGGGTAAGCAGATGTTGGCTGACAAAATCTGCATGCACCCATCTTTCCAAATTTCAGGGTGATGGTCTGACCTGTAACTTTAGGTTTATGATGAGAGATTTTCATTTTTTTTCAATTTGTCCAGTTCTGTCTTATTCTAAGGATGGAAGTGAAAACTACCAAGATCTCTATCAGAGATGAAATTAGAAGTTTCAACAACCACTTTTCATATTAAGCTGGTGTTAAAATACACACATACACACACACACTCATGTGCACACACCCACCACACATACATATACGTATGTGCACACACACACCATTCTTTCAGATCCCTATACTTAAAGAACAGGTAAGAGAAGAAAATACATGTATAGAATAGAAGCTAATGATTGATAACAACTTAAGTATACTTCAGGGATGCAAACCTGGTATGTGGGGTTAGAAGATCTGGCCTTGAGACTTTTCAGACATAATACATCATGTCTACAATTTATCTCTCTAATCTTAATGCAATCAAATGACATGAAATTACTTTTTGGGCATTACAAATGTGTTCATTATAACAAATAAATCATAACCCTATGCATCATTTTAAAAAGATAAGAGTGACAATGCTTTATATTTATGAATACAATCACAAACAAAAAAATTTCAGGAAATGAGGAAAATCAATATGCTCTTCTTTAGAGGTCTCTATCACTATGGTTCAGTTTCGTTGTTTCACTGTCTCCCATCTGTTCCTCTTCCCAAACGTTAACAGCCAATTTTCAAGTTAAAGAAGCATGAACAAACATGTATATTTTACATTTATGTATTTTTAATTTCTACCTATGGAAATTTTCAAAGATTACAAAAAATAGAGAAAAATAATTGACTAGCCATAACCCAGTCTCAACAATTATAACCATGTTTGCCAATCTTGCCTCATCTCTCCTCCCATTATTCTCCCCAGAATATTTTAAAGCAAATCTGAGATAATATACAACTACTTCAGCCTGCATCTCTACTGGATCAGAAAGTCCATTCACTAGGTACAGCAACTCTGCTGTAACCCATTTTGGGGAGAAGTGACGACCTTCCCAATATAGGAGTGACAGCTGCACGGTTTTGCTATGAGTATGTCAAGATGAGAAGAGCATGTGTGAGCACTGAGCAGTCAAAGGGGTGAGCCGAGTTGGATGCTGTGCACAGATTCTCTTACCTGCCCTTCTAACCTCCATCTAGATTGTTGGACAGGACGATAAGCTAAGGACATTTCTCTTAGACTTAGAATTCTGGATGAGAATTAGTTCTGCAAATAGAAGCAACATGTCTAAGATGATGAAAGCAGAAGTAAAGCAGAGGGCATTTTCCTGCACCCTTTTGGCGGTTTCAATTGCAAACACAGACAAGCAAATGTGATGTTTTCTACAGCAGTGCTGATGATGGCACTTTCCCATTCTCTGGGTGTCAAGAGGCAATTGTGGCCACAGCAGCAGCAGATTAATTCTGGTTTCCTGAATACTTAATTGCAGCAATGGGGTATATTCGCAAACTCGCAGCTCCAACAATAGCTTCAGGTGTACGCAACTTTTAAGTGGATCGATTCTACACAGCCTGGAAGTCATTCCTAGAACCCATTCTTTATATCTTCAATCAATTTTATAATTCCCTTGCATTAAATATCTTTCTGTTTAAAACACATCTTGATTCTTTTTCCTGGGCTAAATCTTGACATACATTACTGACATTATCTGTGGAATTGATACTAAATTTTCATGAACAAATAATATTATGTGATACACTAATTTTTCTATTTCATCTGTCCTATTTAGAATCTCCTTAAATTTATATTCACTTTATTTTTTAAAGGATTCTTTTTTATTTTATTTATTTATTTATTTATTTGAGAGAGAGAGAGCATGAGCTGGGTAAAGGGCAGCGGGAGAAGCAGACTCCCCACTTGAGCAGGGAGCCCAATGCGGGACTTGATCCCAGGACTCCGGAATCATGACCTGAGCAGAATGTAGAGGCTTAATGGACTAAGCCCCCCGGTGGCTCCAATTTATATTCACTTTAAAATTTAAATTTACATTCTAATCTATTCTTTACATTAAGTGCTGATTGCAATGACCCCCCCCCCCGTGGGTTGCAATCCTCAGTGTAAAAGACACTGTTTACACCTATTAAAAGAGCTGAGAGTATATTACAGAAAATCATAACACCATTTACTTATTTTTCTTTTTTTCCATCCTAGTCTACATAGTAAACAATCTAAAGTTTTTCCAGCTATCGTTTTATTGACCTCCACCCTAAGTACGAGACAGCTCTCAGGCAAGTCTCCTCGTAGCTAAGAAATATCTTTAAGGAACAGACAAAAATAGAAAACAGAGAATAGGAAAAAAGTGTTATGACTGACATTCAGGTTTAGGGGAAAAGTATTCTTAACTCAAAAGCATGCAAGTTTTTCATGAAATCATTTTCTGAAAGCTTTCACTGACCAGAGTTGATATTTTTTTTTATTAAAACATATCCAGACTCCAGAAACCATATGCAATGTTTGATTTTTTTCCTCCATCTACTCATTAGCCAAACAGAAATAAATCTAATCGGGACCAAAGGAACTTTGAAAAGCTAAGCATCCTTAAATCTTGTTATATGAATAGTGAACTATACTCAGTTTTTAGTTCTTGATTCCAAAACCAATAAAATCACAGCAAAATGTTAAATGAATCCACAGATCTCAGAGGATAACAGATCATAAAACGCCCATGGATTTGGCAAAGTGACAGTCACTGACAGAAGGAGAAAAGATATATAAATAAAAGCTAAAGTTTCGCATTTTCCTATTCTTAAAAAAAAACTGAGTTTAGGTAAAAAGTAGGATTCTTAACAATCAAATACTTTTTCTATTTTCACAAACTGATAACACTAATGAGCACTATCTCTATGCATTATATCTCCCCCCTTCAATAGGAAAAAAATGCTTTGAATCCATTGCATCATAAAGCTCAGCCGGCTTACTTTGATTTTCATGTTTTGAATAGAAATCTTTCCAAAATTTTTTACCTTCTTTCTTGCTTCATGAAACAAAATAAAATAATTATGATTTAGCCTCTTGCTGCTTCAGGTTTTTCATTGTCATCAGCAATCACCATCGCTGAAGCACTGTGCTGCCCTGGGGAGTTAGTGCTAAGTGACAAAATCTTGAAGGTGACAACATCATGGATGCTGGTGTTGGACACAAGCTGGTTCAGACCAAGATACTCACAGCTTTCTAGTGCTATGATAATAGGCAAACTAATTAACATCCCTACATTTAAGTTTCATCGCTATCAAACAGAAACCATATGCTGTTCTCATAAAAATGTTAAAAGGATTAAATGAGTATATGCAAAAGAATATAGCAATGCCCTTAACACTACAAAATCAAATATCTGTTACTTCTCAAACCAGAATATTTCATAACTCTGAATAACTGACACAACTTTATGACCAACTGGTGGGACACTACTATGGGGCACTTCTATCTATTTGAAAAGTACATGTCCAAGTCCTTTATTCTTTTTTCATTCTACACATCTTTCTGTCTTGTCTTTGAAGACTTTCTGCATAGAGTTTGACTGGAAACTCTTTGTTGTGTACATGGGTTATAATATCTCGTCCCACTCTATAGCACTACTATCTCTGGGGCACTACTGTCTCTGTAGAATCAAACAGCAGCAACTTTTAAAGTTAAAAGCACAAAATAAGATGGTAAATTTAAACCTTACATTGAAATATATTTAAAACAGATGTTTTGGCAAATTGTATCTTTTAAAATTTTATTTTGTTTGTTGCTGCAATACAGACATATGACTAATTATATTTTAATTTTGTACACCAGAAACGTTGCTAAGCAGTAATACATCTATCAAAAGACATATGGGAGAGTCTAAAGACAGTTTTATAAAATTTTACTGAGACACGCAAGAAGACCCTAGATAAATGAAGAGATATACCATTCATATGGATTAAAGAGTAAATTTTCCCCAGGTTATTCTACAGATTTAGTGTAATCACAATCTAAAATTACAAACAGGTCTGTGTGGAAATTGACTAGCTAATTCTAAAATTTACATGTAAATGCAAAAGGCCAAGAGTAAACAAGGCAATCCTGAAGAAGAACAAAGTGTGTGAGAACTGCATTAGATATTAGGAGTTAATACAAATAAATGGCAATTAAGACAACATAGTATTGCTACAGCAGTAGAGAAACAGAAAACAAATGGAACAGACTAGGGAACACAGAAACAGACATACAATATATGAAGACTTGATTTAGGACAAAAGTAGCCCTTCATGGAAGTAGAGAAGGGACAGTCATTTCAGTAAACAATTGGATCGCCATATGAAAAGCAATTAAATTAGGTCCTTCCCTCACACTGTCTAGAAAAACAAAAACAAACAAATACTTCAGATGAAATTTTCAGGCTCTAATGTGAAAGACAACACTATGTATTTAGTTTTTAGAATATAAGAGAATATCTTCATGATCCTGGGGGAAGGAAAAATTATTTTTTTTAAAGATTTTATTTATTTATTTGACAGACCAAGATCACAAGTAGGCAGAAAGGCAGGCAGAGAGAGAGGAGGAAGCAGGCTCCCTGCTGAGCAGAGAGCCCAATGTGGGGCTCAATCCCAGGACCCTGGGATCATGATCTGAGCCTAAGGCAGAGGCTTTAACCCACTGAACCACCCAGGCACCTGGAAGGAAAAATTATTAAACAACATTCTAAAATCATGATTTCCATAAAGGGAATAATTGATAAATTTGACTAAATTTAAAAAAATAAACAGATGTTCAATGAAAAACATAATAAGGAATGAGAAGCTATAGAGTGGGATGAGATATTATAACCCATGTACACAACAAAGAGTTTCCAGTCAAACTCTATGCAGAAAGTCTGCAAAGACAAGACAGAAAGATGTGTAGAATGAAAAAAGAATAAAGGGGGACGCCTGGGTGGCTCAGTTGGTTAAGCAGCTGCCTTCGGCTCAGGTCATGATCCCAGAGTCCTGGGATCGAGTCCCATATCGGGCTCCTTGCTCCGCAGGGAGCCTGCTTCTCCGTCTGACTCTGCCTTCTACTCTGTCTGCCTGTGCTCGCTCTTGCTCGCTCTCTCTGACAAATAAATAAAATCTTTAAAAAAAAAAAAAAAGAATAAAGGACTTGGACATGTACTTTTCAAATAGATAGAAGTAAGGGGCAAAGTACTACCAAGGGATACATACAAGTGTTAAACAACAATTTTATTTTAAAAGGAACAAAGTAAAAAAAAAAAAAAAAATGAAAAATAAAAGAAACAGGGGCACCTGGGTGCCTCAGTCGATTGAGCATCTGACTCTTGATTTCAGCTCAGGTCATGATCTCAGGGATGTGGAATCGAGCCCCACTTTGGGCTCCATGCTCAGCGGGGAGTCTGCTTCTCCACGTTCCTCTCCCTCTGCACCTCCCCCGACTTGTTCTCTAATATAAATAAATAATTTTTTTAATTAAAAATAAAAGAACAAAGTGCTTATCATTAAAGTCAAGGGGCAGTGGTTGCCTCCCAAAGTTAGAATGATTCATGGTAATGACAATATTCTTACTTCTTCATGT
The DNA here is from genome assembly GCF_022355385.1 of Mustela nigripes. NCBI lineage: Eukaryota > Metazoa > Chordata > Mammalia > Carnivora > Mustelidae > Mustela > Mustela nigripes. Next base: position 68,809,247 of record NC_081560.1, read on the forward strand.
GGGAGGTGGTTATATGGGTGTTTATTTTATAACTTATTCATCATTATATTCATTGCACAACTGTTTTATATACTTTTGTGTATGCATTATATTCTGTAATAAAAGCAGATTCTCTCAAGTTGTACTAAAAAGTGCACTACAAGAACAGACCAAATGGTGACAATGTTCCAGATAATCCGACTATATTCCCCAAAACAGAGTCTCCTTAAAATGTAACTTCTAGATTCAAGTTGCCCCCATTTCCTTTTTCCTAGAGTCAGACTAACCATGGTGGGTCATCTATTACTTTCTCCAGAGAAGGCTACATGGACGAGGTATCATGTGGTCTGGGTCTTAAGGGATAGGATTTGGATGCGGATAGACTGGGGAAGGATTCAATTAGTCCTACTAATCCTACTATCAGTTTGATGAGTAAATCTTCCTGAGTAAGCTTGCTTTCCTGGATCTCGGTTTCCTCATTCAATTTAACACAAAAAAAAAAAAAAAAAAAAAAAAGCATTAGGCCTGAGTAAAACTGCAAGCATTTTTGAGCTTTTTCTCCCCGATGATAAGCTTTCACAACCTGCATATTTGAGAAGCATTCCATAGATCTGCCTGGTCTCCTAACTCCCACTAGGACCTTGAGCAACCTAGAGCGTACAACAGGAATCTTTGGCTGGCTAGGGAGGAAAGACTGCAAAACTGCAGGTTTGACTCAACCAGTGTGAACAGAGAAAGCGGACAGAAAAGGAACCAAGAAATTCTGGGCCTCAGTTACCTGAAATTTCAAAGAGAAACAATAACTTCCATGCTACATACCTCAAAGCTTAGATGGCATAACTGTTGCCAATGTGATCTGAAGAAGACAAACTGTAAAGAGCATTCTTGCTTCTTAACACAAATAGGTTACAGGAGAAGTGAAAGGAGAGGATTCAAGTTCTGGCTTGAGCATTTACCAGCGAAGTGACTGACCACAGATGAGCTGGGCCAATCCAGTTCAAATCATTTAAGGTTCTTTTCCCGACTCTATGATCATATATAAGCTACAACTTCCACAACTATACACTATCTAGGGGTGCTATGTTCTCTTAATACTGCTTTTATAACAGACCTAATAAACACAAATTCAATATTATAACTAAGAGAAATTAAAAATCATCACTTCATGAAAGGATTCAAATTAAGGTTTCTTTAAATATTTTCCCAGGAACTAAAGTGTGAAAGCTAACATTTTATGTATGCCTTCCTAAAAAGGCAACATTATATTCAGTTATACCTATGACTATCTCTCACAGCTGATTAAAGGGGGGGGGGTTAGAAAAAGGAAGAAAAAGATTGTTAGAACCAAACTGAAAATCAGATAGAATGACCCGAGTTGCAATGGACACACTCAGGTGAACTTGAGGCTGGCACACAACATTTACAGGTTTCTGTCCTCCTTGGCCCTTTGACAGAGGGCCTGAGCGAACTTCCGCACACGTGGCCCAGTCCCTGCAGTCAGAACCCTGGCCTGGCCCTGCCCGACACTCCCCACAATTCCACAAAAAACCTTAGTGGAACCAGGTATCCCCAGAATGTTGTTCCAGTCCTAACTCCTTAGCGCCCAGGCCATTCTAGCTGTTAGGCACTTAGAAAGTCACTGTTAGGTAAACTGGAAGTAACTATTTTTGTCAATCCGAAGTTAAAAGCAAGGGGCTAAGTCAGACTAACTTACCCAGTTGTCCTACTTTGTTGGTTGACGTGGTAGATTCCTGGGAGCTGTCAGTAGGCAGACAGCAGGCACTCTGTCCTTTTCTGGGGTGCTACATTTCTCTCCTTTGTAGCAAGAGGTTTCAGAAGTAACACTTGGACAAAAAAACTCTGCTAAACTGAGCACAAAGCATTTCCCTCTAAGAAATCGGATACCTAAAATATACATGACTCTCATTCCCCAATCTCAATCGATATAAAAAAAAAAAGTTACAAAAATGGCTTTCACAAAACACATTCTATTGGCTATCTGGAATACCATCCAATTCAAGAAGGTTCTCAATTACATTTCACTTACTGACTAAACAGCTGTGAAGATAAATAATATTTTTTTAAAGATTTTATTTATTTGACAGACAGAGATCACAAGTAGGCAGAGAAGCAGGCAGAGAGAGAGAGGAGGAAGCAGGCTCCCTGCTGAGCAGAGAGACAGATGCGGGGCTCAATCCCAGAACCCTGGGATCATGACCTGAGCCGAAGGCAGAGGCTTTAACCTACTGAGCCACCCCCTGATAAATAATATTTTAAAAGCCTCTCCTAAACTGTACCTCATGTGGGTCTGCTCATTTATCTTGAGATGTATGTTATGATCTCTATTTCACAGATGAAGATGTGCTCTGAGACCTTCACCTAATGCTCGGCGGGTAAGCAAGAGGGCAGAATCCAGAACACCGACATCTGGAAAAAGAGCAGTAGCGCAGGGCCGGGTACGGCGTACAGGGCAAAAGCAGCCTCGGGTGTTCCCCAGACGCTTAGCATTTTAAGGAAAGGGCAAGTTCGGAGAGAGAAAATAGAGAAGAGTCTTGAGAAGAGAGAGGACTATGGAGACTCTCTAGCAGTGTCATTACCAAATCCACCCTACCCCAGAGGCTGCTGGGGTGGGATGGACGGAGCCCCATGCTGGTACCAGCCACGGGGCTCAGATGAGACAGTCATTTTAAAACCGTCACTTTAAAACTACACGACATGTACCATTTAATACACTAAATACCAACCAAAATGGTAATGTATGTCAGTTCTGATTCAGTAAAATAGGCATCAAGAAATAAGAAATCAAACACATCTAAGTAATTTTCCAAAAAGCAAGTAACTAATGAGTACAACAGAAAAGACATACTTCAAAATAGGATTTTCTTCCCTGCGACTTGGTAGGTAAAACTCCAATCTGAAAATTATAATGATTTCAGCAGTAGAGTGTTATAAATCGGCTATACCTAATAGTTCCTAATTGAACTTATTAAGAAAAACTGTTTCACTTCACATATGCACATGGTTTCTTCAATAATTTCTTAATACTAAATATAAGCTTTTTGGGCTCCCATCATCTGCTGAAGATCGAATACCTAATTATCACTTCAATATGCAGTCTATCAAACTGCTTAGAATTTTAACACCATAAGCTATTACCTAATAATGGATTATCTCAATCACAATTTTCCTAGTTTTTTTTTTCAGATACTTTTCTCTAAATCAAAATCTAGCCTACTTCTAATAGAGTCGAATCTAGCCTACTTCTAATAGAGTCGAAATGCTTACATTTCCAAAATACTAGAAAGTTCCACTAATGTGGGACTTACTAACAACAAATATTATAATAATAATAATAATAATACATTTCAACCAATGTTTTTATACATTTTTTTAAAAAACTGGCTAGGTCATCCATGAAACACTTCCTCAAGCTATGAAAAAGATTTGTGGCAGAGCAGAGTAAGAAAGGAAGGTATTGGGAGCAAAGGATACACAGAGCCTCTGTATAGTAACATTTTATCAATGCTACAGTGTCTAGAATATAGTCTAGAGCTTACCCTCCAAAAGGCAAAAAATATTAAATGAAGCTCTTCAAACGGAAAGGCTCAGCTGTGACATATGTACCAAAAACAGGGAGCTCTATTTTCCTTGGCCTTTTAAAAATAACTTCTGAGAATTTCTTTTGAGACTAACCCGCAAGCAGACTGCTCACACTGACCTCCTTGTTTGTCCAAGCATGGCCTAAAGAGTGAAACCACAACGTTGGGTAAGTGAGGCTATCTTCCTGCTTCAGGCTTCACTCAAAGGGGGCTATTATGTCAACACAGCCCAGTTACAAACAAGTTCTGTAGGTGTTTCATTCCTGTCACCAGAGAACCTCTGTCTGTGCAATTTGTCTGTATTACACAGGACGTTCTTTAAGTAATGAGTGTATTAGAATAAGACTTATAAGCATATTCAAGAACATCCAACTTCATAAAAGGCATTTTTTTCCCTGAACATGAAAAAAAATGCTTTTTCTTGATTCTCTACACCCACGCACCACATTCCATTTAGCCAAGTGAACACACATTCTTTCCCCTATCCCTAAGACATTTATCTAACACTGGTCCCCTCTCGCGAGTTCTAATAAAAACTTACCTAGATTACTAAGTGTGGGCATGTGCAATTATATTAACAATATTTAATAACATTTGTTGTGTTGGTTTTAAAACTTCCCTGAGCAAAGCATGAGACTGTTCTTCTAAATCATTCCAAATACACAGTAAGCAATATGAAATCAGTTTTATATAATAAAAATTCGTTTTTCTTGAGAATAATAGACCCTCTTTCATGCGAGCTGTCAGAGTTACAGGAGATAATGCCGATGCTGATGATGAGGGTATTAATTGTAACAAACATTTCCCAAGCAGTACCTGTGTGTCCAGTCCCACGCTTTTAACTGCACGCAGTGTCGGTTACTCCCCATGATGAGGTCTTGCTCTTATCCCCACCTTAAAGACAGGAAACTACTCCCAGGAAGATGTTGTTTGCCAAGCACTGGCATGCAGCTGCTTAGCAATCATTAGTTTTCAATCGTTTGGGACTGGAAGAGCTTTGGTGGCTTCTAAGGGTACTTTCCATAACAGAACCTTGCTATGCCACTTCTGGGTATTACGGCTGAATGATGTTCCTGCTTTTAATTCCAAACTTTGAAGCCTTTGTTGATCTTGGAAACACTTCTTTTAACAGAGCCACTATCAAAAAAAAAAAAAAAAATCCATTCTCTTCTTCTAAAGTAATAGAGTTGTTGAAACTAGAAGCCATTTGCCAGCTTCCCTTGCAAGAAGGTCATTCATTTGACTAGGCCCAGGCCCAAAGACTGTGAGATAGGAGATATCCCACTTCTGATCAGCACCTGTGAAGGAATGAGTTTATCTCCTCCATGGGCTCTCTCTCCCTACTTTCCTCCAGCTGGACCCCATACTTGCAGCGGCCAAGCTTTAACCATCAGAAAACAAAGCTCTAGGCCAGAGGTCAGGAAACTGTGGCCCATGGCTAATTCTGTCCCACCACTTGTTTCTGTAAATAAAGTTTTATTATAACATAACCACATACAAAAAATTCATTTTTCTTACATAGCATTTTATACTCATGATTTTAAATACTGGTTAATCCAGACAAAGACTTGGTTTTCATCTTTGGGCAGTTGTTTTCTGGTTGTCAACCTTACATTACCAGGTTAGTCTAATATTATTCAAAATATTCTCTAAAAGAATTAACATGATCTATTTGAGTAGATATTCCTGATCTCTCTACAATGCTTCCTTATGAAGTGATTCTGAGAAGACCAACTGATCTATAATTACAATTACAGATTTACGAAGACAGAAGAATCCTTGGTGATCTGATATAACCCTAAATATATAGTTGAGATAAGTGAGGCCAACCAAAATTGAACTACTTCAATGTTATCCTCCAACCTAAATATATGGGGCTATATGGACCTAGAAGTAAATACATAGGCAAATTATTAATGAGGCAATCAAAACTCAATAAAGCAAAAAAAAAAAAAAAAAAAAAGTAGCTCATTTGTATGAGAAAGCTGAACTCAAAAAACTGAATTTCTAAAAAATAATAAAATATTTGTCTTCTTTTCCCATTTTATTGAGATTTAACTGACATGCAATGACCTACTTACCTACATTTAAAATGTACACTTCGATGAGTTCTGACTTCTATACCCACCCATGAAAATACTACTACAATCAAGATAACAAAGAGTCCCACCAGCCCCAAGAACTTCCTGTGCAATCCTTTATAATTTTTCCCTTACCCTACCACTGTTGGAAGACTAACACCGATCTGCTTTATGTCATTATAGATTCATTTGAGCTTTCCAGAACTGTATATAAATGGAATGGCATAAAACATATTCTTCATTTGGCTCCTTTAAGTGTGATTATTTTGAGACCCATCCATACTGCTGCATGTATCAGCTGTCTGCCTGTCCTTTTTACTGCTGAATAGTAGCCCACTGCATGGGTAGGACATGGCTGGTTTATACAGTCACCTACTGGTGACATGTGGCTGTTCCTAGTCTGGACTATTACAAATGAAAACACTCGAAACATTCATGAATAAATCTTTGTGTGGGCACATATTTTCACCCCTCTTGTGTAAAGAACTAGCAATGGAAATTGTGTGTGTGTGTGTGTGTGTGTGTGTGGTACGTATAAATTTATTGTTTTTATTTTAACAGTCCATGCAAATTTAACTCTTTAAAAATTACCTGCCAGCGTAGTTACACCATGTTACATTAAATTCATCCCTTCAGTGATGTAGAAAGTGCCGGATGCTCCACACGCTCATCTTTCTAATGGGCACGGATTAGGACAAAAGTGTGATTTCACTCTGCATCTCTCTGATGACAAATTACGCTGGTCATCTTTTTACGTATTTATTGGACATTCACTGGTTGTCTTTTGTGAAGCATCCAAACATTTGTCTACTATGTTTTAATTGGATTTTGTCTCATTATTATCAAATTGAAAGAGTATTTTATGTATTCTGGATACAAGCCCTTTGTCTGATATATGCTTTGTAAATGTTTTCTGCCAGCCTGACCTTGTTCCCTAATGGTTTTTTTAAAAGAGAAAATGTTTATTATTTTGATAAAATCCTATTAGTCAATATTTTCCTCTACGATATGACTTGCTGTGTCTTACCCCAAGGCTGTGGGATTTAAGTTCTATGCTCTCTTTTATCAGTAGTCTAGTTTCATGTTGTACATGTGGGTCCGTGAGTCATCTTTTACGTCAACTTTTACATCTAGTATGAGGTCAAGGTTGATGTTCACATTTTTTTCCCAAATTTATAACCAGTTGGCCCAGTGCCATTTGCTGAAACAACTTTCTTTTCCCCCTTTTAATTCTCTCAGTACTGTCAAAAACTATGAAAGGTCTGATACGATCCTACTTGTAAACTACAAGTCAGCTCTGCCACAGTTTTCCATGACGCTAGCAAGAGACCCAAAACTCCTGGGTCAGAGATAAAGCACCTCGTAATTCTTGGCATGTCAGGCAGCATGAGTTTCATGTTTACATTGGTTCCTCTTGTTCCCCAACTCCCAAGGGGGAAACGTAGGGGTACATTCAGGTAAAAAAGGCTGTGCACACAGTGGGTCTTAGTCACAGCAGAGGAACCACAAACTTAGGAAACTCCAACAACTCCTATAAAGGGGGTACCAGCAAACCTGCCCAGCTTCTGCCTAAGTGGGAGACATTAGGTTTATTATTGTGGGAGAAAATAAATCACTCTCTGTCCCAGAGAGAGGCACTGTCTCAATCTCCCAAAGCTGTATGTTATACAAATATTTTTGTAAAGATAGTCCGGAACAAAGATGCCAGTGCCGCTTGCCCAGAAGATATGGAGAAATTTCAAAGAATGATAAGAAAATGTCTCACAAAAGGCATCTCTACTAAAAATCAAATGCTCATATATAGGTGGGTCTATTTCTGAATTTTCTGTCCAATATAACTTCACCATTCCAAATACTATTGATTACTGTAGCTTTACATAGTAAGTCTTCAAAACCAAAACCGTAAGTTCTCCAACTTTGTTCTTTTAAAAATTTAAGGACTTTATTCCTTAAGAGATAAAGTCCATTCTAATGAAGGCATAATATTCCATGCCTCCATCAGAAAGGAGGAATACACAACTTTTGTATCAACATGGATGGGACTGGAGGAGATTATGCTGAATGAAATAAATCAAACAGAGAAAGTCAATTATCATATGGTTTCCCTTACTTGTGGAGCATAAGGAATAACACAGAGGACACTGGGAGATGGAGAGAAGTGAGTTGGGGGTAATTGGAGGGGGAGACAAACCATGAGAGACTGTGGACTCTGAGAAACAAACTGAGGGTTTTGGAGGGGAGGGAGGTGGGGGGTTGGGTGAGCCTGGTGGTGGGTGTTGTGGACGGCACGTATTGCATGGAGCACTGGGCGTGGTGCATAAACAATGAATCTTGGAACACTGAAAAAATAAAGTTTAAATAAAAGAAAAATGCGGGGGAAAAAAGAGAGAAAGAGAGAGAGAAATGAAGTCCATAATAGAAAAAAGACTCCTGAAGAGCAGATGGTACAGTTCAGGGACCCCCTTGGAAAATCTGATTTTGAAACTAACTACTAGAGGCAATTCTAGCAGCTTTATCATATTGTTTCTTAGAAAACAGGTAGTCAACTAAAACCATTTTGCTAAGGTTTCCTGAACTTAAGTGACAATTTTGTGTATCTTTAAATGCAGGCATATAGATGTATCCATATTAAATTTCATTTCCTTTGCTGCGATAGCATTTCAGCCCATTGGGATCATTTTTAATTCTAATTTACTCACTCAACACATTAGCTATTTCTTTCAACTTCACATGGAGTTGCAAAGTTGAGCTCTGTGTGGTGAGTGGAGTCTGACTTAGATTACAGGAGTCATCTAAGTCATTCAAATAAAAAGTTGAACAGAGTTAAAGAAAGAGCTCTCTTTCCAAGCTGACACTGACTCATTTAGTCCACTCTCTTTCAGGATATTTAGCCACCCAGCTGTGAATTATTTTAACTGAACAGTTGTTGCCTCTAGTAGTTTTTAAAGGCTAGTCCTCATAATTCTTGATTAGTAGTAAACAAGTGACTATTAAATTTCAACTGAATAAAGTAAAAAATACTAAGAAATTGGAGAAAATTTTTAAAAAGCCACAGAGAAAATAAAGATAAAAGGATAAAAACACATAGGATGGTTACTTTTGAAACAGTATCATAGATTTTAATTTGATTGCTCAGTTTAAAGAAAACCAAAAAAATAAATAGCATCTTTATTTCCCCCTACAATCAGTATTTCACAAAATAGATCACAATCTGCCAGGACTCTCCTATAAAAAGAAAGTCATACTCACTCTGAAAAAGACCAAGCTTGCCAAAATTTTTCAGTTGCTTTTACTTGTAAGATAATCTAAAAAAAAAAAAAGCTTGTAAAAGAATGCTGTTATAATTTCCACATTTAAAAAGTATAAAGATAATTTTGATGTGCTTAATTCAGATATTAATGTTTGAATGCTCTTATTTTAAATTTAACATAATATTTAGCATGAGGTATTTTAGATGGAATATGCTGATATGAAAAATGTCTTTAAAGAAAGGCTAAATTCTGAAAGGCAGTATTGTTATCTTGAAGAAATTCAGGCCAAGTGTAAAGAGGGTTCTATTCAAAGAGGAAAATTCTCTTCTCCGACCGCATTTCTGTCAGGCGGATCATCCGATTCATCACTTCCACCCACTTACTATCAGCAACATTGACATCAGGGAAACCTGTGTATCATTATGGACAATAACACATACAACTAAACGCAGAATATCAATACAAGAATATTGTTCCCTTAACGAATCTGCCTGTTTCCTCTTCAAGGTGCCTCAGTGGGTTAAAGCCTCTGCCTTCAGCTCAGGTCATGGTCCCAGGGTCCTGGGATCGAGCCCCGCATTGGGCTCTCTGCTCAGCAGGGAGCCTGCTTCCTCCTCTCTCTCTACCTACTTGTGATCTCTGTCTGTCAAATAAATAAATAAAATCTTTAAAAAAAAAAAAAAGAAAGAAAATGTTATCCATTCTAGCAACAGAAAATAGAAACTCAGAATGAAATGAATCCAAAACATTTTTTTAATAGTTTCTATCAATCAGAAATATTTAATATACAATCACTCTGCAATTTGGAGAATTTCTTCCTGGTTGAAATAATTATAATTTTTTTAAAAGAGCAGCATGTAGGTGGCACTGGGTGGCTCCTCCACCCAGGGAGCCTGGGTGGCTCAGGTTAAGTGTCTGCCTTTGGCTCAGGTCATGATCCCAGGGTGCTGGGATCAAGCCCCACAGCGGGCTCCCTGTTCAACAGGAAGTGGGCTTCTCCCTCTCCAACCATTCTCCCTGCCTTTATTCCCTCTCTCACTGTCTCTCTCACTGTGTCAAATAAAAAAAATAAAACCTTTTAAATAAATAAATAAAGGTAAGTAAATAAGTAAAATAGCAGCATGTAGAATTTTTTAAAACACCACATGCTTTCATTATATATTTTAAGGTAAGCCAAAGGAGATGACAAGAAAAAGCCACTCAGGCCCACTAACTATAGAAAATATTGATCTGTGTTGCTCATAATACACTGTCAATATTGGGATGTTTGGCTCAGTGGGTTAAGCCTCTACCTTCAGCTCTGATCATGATCCTGGGGTCCTGGGACTGAGTCCCATATCAGGCTCCCTGCTCAGTGGGGAGTCTGTTTTTCCCTCTCCATCTGCACCCCCAACCTCCGTTCATACATTTCTCCTTCTGCTTGCTGCTCCCTCTGCTTGTGCTTGCTCACTCTCTAAAATAAATAAAGTCTTTGAAAAAAATACACTGTCAAAACTGAGTAGCAACACTAAAAGCACAAACTTCAACTTAAATTTCACATAACTTGACTCACCTTCCTCTTGCTACAAATTCATTACGGGTGGGATTCAGTGGGAAACCAAAAAGAGACAGAGTAAAATTAAGAGGACAATTCCCTTTCATTTAAAAAGAGAGATAATTATCAAACTTCAAAAGAAAAAATGGGGGGGGAAGTTCAGAAATTAGATTGCATTCAGAGGAAGCTATGAAATTTAATATCCACAAATACTTGTCAATATCAACATTCATGGAATTATTAACATTTTGCAAACTCTTAATAGTATATAGTACCAAAAATGCTAAATATGTCTTTTTATGTAATCATTTTTATTAACATGTAATGTATTACTTGCCCCAGGGGTACAGGTCTATGAATTGCCAGGTTTACACACTTCACAGCACTCACCATAGCACATACCCTCCCCAATGTCCATAACCCCACCACCTTCTCCCTACTCCCCACTCCCCAGCAACCCTCAGTTTGTTTTGTGACATTATGAGTCTCTTATGGTTTTTCTCCCTCCCAATCCCATCTTGTTTAATGAGGATTTTTTTATAAGCTCTCTAGCATGGAAAGGTTCTTAATAGCATAAATCATTCATTAAATGAGTGATTTAATATAAAAGTGTTCTGTTTTTCTTATAATCAAATAATTTGGTATATATGTCCTCTCTGACTTCTTAAGTATTTGTTAGTCACACAAGCTATAAAAAAAAAAAAAAAATTACCATTTAAACCCAGTATAATCAAGTCTTGAATCAAGTTATTATTTCAATTCAGTAAAAATGTTTTTTTTTTAATGAACTTGTATATAATTAGGAGGAACACATTTGTGGTTCTCAACCATAATTTTGTCCCCAAGAGGACATATGGCAATGTCTGGAAACATTTTTGGTTGTCACAAAAGCAGAGATAAAGTACTACTAGCATCTAACAGGTAGAGACCAGGAACACCACCGAACATGCTACATCCCACAAGAGCGTCCCCTGGAACAAAGAATCATCTGGTTTAAATGTCACAGTACACAAACTGAAAAATCCTGCCCTAGAATAATTAACAATCTAGGGCAAAAAAACTATGCTCCAAAGAAGCATTAGAAATTTAGGATGACCATTCAAAGAAAAAAGTTTGCTGCAAAAAAACAGAAAAGTAGATCATATGTACAAAACACATGCACGCATGCACACACATACACACACACGGACATACACGAATCAGACCTTGAAAATATACTTCTCAAGGGATGAGAGAAAGGGACCGTCATGAACGAACTGACATACTGAGAAGCAAACTAGCGCCCTCTGACCTCAGGCAGACCACATCAGAATTAAGAATTCTGGCAGGAATCTCTTTAAAATTAAAATGCAGTAACTTTTATTTTTTTCTCTAAAGACTACCAGCAGGCATTATCTGAATTAAAAGTGAGTTTCTTGTGTCGTAAAAATATTTTTAAGTCTCAGTTATAACAGGTTGTACACCTTCTTTAGGGTTTTTCTCTTCAAAAATCAAAGGCCTAAGAATATTCTTAAGATCTCACTTTATTTTCAACCTTATGTAAATTTCAAATTGGAGCAAGTGGTTTAGATCTCTCAAGTGGAACTCTTGGCAAAAATTAACAAATAAGGGCGCCTGGGTGGCTCAGTGGGTTAAGCCGCTGCTTTCGGCTCAGGTCATGATCTCAGGGTCCTGGGATGGAGTCCCGCATCGGGCTCTCTGCTCGGCGGGGAGCCTGCTTCCCTCTCTCTCTCTCCCTGCCTCTCTGTCTACTTGTGATCTCTCTCCCTGTCAAATAAATAAATAAAATATTTTTTAAAAAATTAACAAATAAGAGTAGTGCAAGACTATTAGGAACCAAAAGCTTAATGAAAACATCCCTCCACAAAAATATCACCAAGCATTTTACAAAATTACAATCGAAAATGCTAAAAGTAAGTGTACCTTATTTCAAAGACCCTCTCTAAAATGTATGATTGTGTACATCACCATTTTTTGGTATATCTTTAGGTGAGAATAATTTATGCTAGACAATAGAAAAAAGCTAATTAATTTTTCTATTAGTATCTGTTGATGGGGACAGGAGGGGAGATTCACAAATACTGTGGTATTATGTTTACAGCAATAATTTATACTGCCTGCTGTAAATACAGCCAGGACATTTTTCTGAACCAGCAATATTAAAGAAATTCTATATTCACTTTTCTGGTAGATGCTGACCATAACCAGATGCTAGTGTATATCACATTTTACAATATATACAGTCCTAAAATGATGTGAAATTTTGAGTTTTTGAGAATAAAATTCAGTCTAAATTCACTAGGTAATTTAAAAACCATTCTGTATAAAGTTTTTACACAGTTAAGTATATTGCAATGTCAATTATCAAGTATGATTCTGAACAAAATCCTTCAATATGGTTCATATCTGTGATTACATGCCTTGGGAAGTTTTAAAATCTTATTTCAACTCTCGTATAAAAGCCTACTATAAGAGGAAGGCTAAACACTAATATTCAAGTCATTAGGGTTTTATACTGTTATACTTTATAAAATTAATTCATAAATTATTCACAAATCATCAGTTGTACTAAATGTCCTTAATAAGTTGTAAAATAAATTGTAAAATGTTACCATATTAGTAGCCCTTTGCAGAAAGCTGCAAGTGGCTTATAGCATATAATTACAAAATCAGAGAGCAAGTAAGAAGAATGAAAAAGTCAATAAGTAGGTAAATGACTTCATCAAAATCGAAAACACTGAACTTTTATTGAGGAAACAACAGTGAGCAAAACAGACAAAATCCTGCCCAGATGGAGTTTAGAGTCTAGTAGCCTGGCACCCAACTAACAAAATGCAAAAATCTAGCTTACTCCCCTAACAAAAGTGTCCGTTTCCATACGAATTACTTCCCTCACCTCTGTCCTAGGATAATCAAAAATCTTTATCTAATTGACTGTCAAAAAATATATTCCTTCTTCTCCAGAGGGAAACACCCATCAGATCTCTGATAGGACCTGGACTGTCATCAATGGGCAACAATCATTTCTAGCGTGTCCTTAACCTGCATCACGGCAGTGCGCAGATATCATATCAATGGCTTTCGGGCAGCAATATCACGTTATATAGGTATGTGTGTCTAGAGACATATATGACACCAGTTATACTATGTACTTCTCTGGATTCAATTTAGGTATTATAGTATCCAGAATTGCTATTAACAACAAAGATCCCTATTCTTCCTTTCAATCTTTAAACAGTTCCATATGTAAGGAGCACATTCAACAAATAAGTATTCATAAGATTAGTTAATTTAGAGATGTATAATTAATTTCATACAAAAAGTCCAGCACAAATATGATGATGACTAAGTAAGATTCTTTAAAGATTTTAAACCCTTCTCATAGATTTTAAGAGACACAATGAACCCCAGGAGTGTCTTCTCTCCCTCTCCCCACAAGAGTAGCTTTTTTTTTTTTTTTTTGGCTCTCATGCTGTTTTAAAAATAAATTTCTTTACAAAATTAACAGTGATTGTGCCGCCAGAGCTTAGCCAAAAAAACATAAAAGAATGCTTTTAAATTTCTTTGGTTTGAAATGATACACATAATTCTATTCCATTCATATGTTTTTCTGACTGATTACCTGATACTCTTGACTCTTGGCACAATAACTTTTTTCCTAAAATGCTAAAAAAAGCAAGGGATGGTCAACTTTTTACTCAAAGTCAAGCAATATCAGAGAAGCAAAAATAATCTCGCATTGCCACCACTCTTGGCAAGAAATGCCACTACACTACAACATTCGAGAACATTACTTCCAACACTACACACTAGCCTATGCACCCTGATGCACAGGACCCAAACTCCAGCCCTTCACATGCTCTTTTACCCTGATCCCTTAGAATAAGCAGAGATGTGAAGCTAATGCTACAGGACAATCCTTTCCTTCCTCAGTCCCCCTCTGACTTCACATAAAGACGAATGACAGTCCAAGGGAATGCTTCCAAGGCAGTGGTTCTCAACTGTAACCACACATCAGAATTACCTACAGAACTCAAGCATTTCAAAGCCCACTCCAGACCAATAATAAATCACAACCTCTGAGGGAGAAACCACACTGGTAATTTGAAGACACTCTCCCAGTGACTGTGAAGAGCAGCCAAGGTTGAAAAGCAATGCCACAGGTCAAACAAATCAGGAGGTATTTGCCCTATGTTTGGAACTGAGAGTTGACTCTACCTACTTTAAATTTTTTCTATAAAAATCTATATAAAGATTGAAGCCAGGGCTTCTCATCAAAAGAGAAGATTTCTGTTTGAGTACCGAGGGAACAAACAATGTTATATTTTTGTTTCTTCATCAGAGTCTTCAAATTGAAGGAATATATCCTTAAAAGTATCGTGGGAGACCTTAATTTCTAAAATCTTTCACTTGGAATCAACACGGAAGCATTATTTTTCCAAAGTACAGAATAATAGCTGAGTAACCACGTTTTATAACAGCTAACAGAACCAGGAAATTGTGTTTCCTTGTTCATTTTAGAGACAATTGTGGCCTTACATTTTATGCACGACTCTTCATATTAATTGAGATATAACAATAATTATTTTTCATGAAAGCTTAAATCTGACTACTGAAAACAGAAGAAAACAACTTTTTAAAAAACAAGAATAACACATTACTAATATAATTATGCACAAATCCTAAGGAGAAAAGAGAAATTTGAACAACTCAACATCTTTAAAAGGTAATTTTGTGCTTATTTACTCTTACATGCTTTTTGAAACACATACTCATTACATGTACCTGATGAGGCTTTTTTATAAGCCACACAGGCTACTACTCTCCAACCAGAAGGCCTCATGATGAGGTTCCCATAGACATAACCCCTAGGTACCACTGCAATGTGGCTATCCAAGGAGTCATGAGACTGGCGCTCTCTTTTCTAGTCATTACAGCTATCACTAATGGAATGGAAATACTGAGTAAACTCAGATGAACACTTTCATTACAGTGTAAAGACATCAGAAGAGTGTAACTCTACACAGGTAAATTAGACACACATAATGCCAATCAATTAGCTATCTCAGGGTAAAAATATACCCTGATTTCTTTCTGATTCCACTGTTTTGTTTTTCCTAGGAGATAATAATTTCCTCTTTCACTTTTCATTCCTGTTAGGTCATTCTACTTCTGATCTTAGGTCATGTAACAGCCTTCAACCTTGTATATTTTCTATTAACTCTGTGTTCAAAGCCCACAGACCCATCCTCAGGTCAAAAAGGCTCTCGTAACTTTCACTGAGTGTTTGTTTCAGTGATGATCAGTGGGTTCTCCTGATGGGAATCCCCAAGGAGCCTGCCCTTTGATTTAAGGCACCTAGCACCTTTCTCGGATTCCCTAATGCTAAGCTTACTCTCATATACTCAGGTGTTCTACCCAGATACCCACCACAGCTACCTCTAAACACCTTCCTTCCTTTCCTTCCTAGAACTTGCAGGACTTGGATAAATTTCCAGATCTCCTGGCTTCTGCTTTGAAAGCCCTTTTAAGTGAAATATTATTCAAATCAACATTTAAGACTTTCAATGTGCAGGCATAATTCAGAGATATTGCAGGCTCTGTTCCAGACCACCACACTAAAGCAAATAGTGTATACAAAGTGAGTGTAATGAACTTTCTGGTTTGCCAGTCCATAGAGAGGTTATATTTACACTACACTGTAGCCTACAAAGTGTGCAACAGTATTTTGTTTTTTTAAAATGTACAAGCATTGTACAAGTCATAATCTTTTTGCTGCTAAGTCTTGCCTCAACGTTGACGGCTACAACTGATCAGGATGCTAGTTGCTGAAGGTTAGTGTGGCTGTAGCAATTACTTAAAAGGAGACAACAGGGGCGCCTGGGTGGCTCAGTGGGTTGAGCCGCTGCCTTCGGCTCAGGTCATGATCTCAGAGTCCTGGAATCGAGTCCCGCATCGGGCTCTCTGCTCAGCAGAGAGCTTGCTTCCCTCTCTCTCTGCCTGCCTATCCATCTACTTGTGATTTCTCTCTGTCAAATAAATAAATAAAATCTTTAAAAAAAAAAAAAAAGGAGACAACAGGGGAGTTTTCTACATTGATTACTCTTATTTTTATAAAAAAAAAATTTCTCTGTAGCATGTGATGCTTAATAAGATCTGACTCACAGGAGAACTATCTAAGATTTCACTTATGTATTTATTTGAGAGAGACAGAGTGTGTGCATGCTCACATGAGCACATGAGGGGAGGGGAAGAGGGGCAGAGAGAAAATTTCAAGCAGGCTCCCCGCTGAGCACAGAGCATGGGAGTGGGAGTGCTTAATCTCTCGAGCCTGAGACTATGACATGAGCCGAAACCAAGAGTCAGTCAAGATGCTTAACCGACTGAGCCGCCCAGGTGCCCCACAGCAGAACTTCTTCCACAACTGGAGCCAATCTTCTCAATCCCTGCCAATGCTTTATCAACTAAGCGTATGTAAGACTTTCAGTCCTCACAGCCTCTTTACCAGGAGTCGATTCTACCTCAAGAAACCACTTTCTTGGGGCACCTGGGTGGCTCAGTGGGTTAAGCCTCTGCCTTCGGCTCAGGTCATGATCCCAGGGTCCTGGGATCGAGCCCCACATCGGGCTCTCTGCGCTGCAGGGAGCCTGCTTCCTCCTCTCTCTCTGCCTGCCTCTCTGCCTACTTGTGATCTCTGTCAGATAAATAAAGAAAAAATCTTTAAAAAAAAAAAAAAAAGAAAGAAAGAAACCACTTTCTTTACTCATCCATAAGAAGCAACTCCTCATCCACTACAGTTTTATCATGAGATTGGAGCAATCTGGTCATGTGTTCAGGCTCCACTTCTAATTCTAGTTTTCTTCTTTATTTCTACTACATCTGTAGTCACTTCCTCCACTGAAGTCTTGAACCCCTCAAAGTCATGCATGAGGGTTGGAATCAACTTCTTCCAAACTCCTTTTCATGCTGATATTCTGACCTCTTTGCATGAATCACAAATGTTCTTAGTGGCATCTAGAATGGTGAATCCTTTCCAGAAGGTTTCCAATTTACTTTGCCCAAAACCGTCAGAGGAATTGCTATCTGTGGCAGCTACAGCCTTACGAAATGTTTTTAAATAAGATAGGAAAGTCAAAGTCACTCCTTGATCTACAGAGTGGAGGCATGAACACAACATTCATCTCAGTGTACATCTCCATCAGGGCTCTTGGGTCACTAGATGCTTGGCCAATGAGCAGTAGTACTAATTTAAATGGAATCTTTTTTTCTGAGCAGTAGGTCTCAACAGTAGGACTAAAATATTCAGTAAACGATATTGTAAACAGAGGTGCTATCATCAGGCTTTGTTGTTCCATTTATAAGGCATAGGCAGCGTAGACCTAGCACACTTTTTAAGGTCCCTAAGATTCATGAAATGGTAAATGAGCATAGGCTTCGACTTAAGGCACCAGCTGCATCAGCCCCTCACAAGACGGTCAGCCTGTCCTTCAAAGCTTTGAAGCCAGCCACTTCCTAACTATCTTCCTAACTATTAAAGTCCTAGATGGCATCTTCTTCCAATCCAAGGCCGTTTCATCTACGCTGAAAGTCTGTTGTTTAGCGCAGTCGCCGGTCACTTACTCTCTGAGCCTGACCTTCCTTCTGTTCACCTTGCTGCAGCTTCAGAAGCCCCTGCCGTTCACCTTGTACTTTCACGTTACGAAGAGGACTTCCTTCCTCATGAACCAAACTCTGCTAGCTTCCAGCCTTCTTCTGCAGCTTCCTCACCTCTCCCAGCCTCCAGAAAACTAAGAGAGTGGGGGCCTTGCTCTGGATTAGGGTTTTGGCTTAAGGGAAAGTTACAGCTGGTTTGATCTGCCCAGACCACTAAAACATATCAGCAATAGCAAAATCTGCTATTTTGCTTTCTTATCCTTCACGTGTTCATTGGAGTAGCACTTTTAATTTCCAAAACTCTTCCTTGCGTTCACCACTTGGCTCACTATTTGGCACAAGAAGCCCAGCCTACAGCCTATCTCAGCTTTTGGCATGCCTTCCTCACTAAGGGTAATCACTTCTAGCTTTAGATTTAAAGTGAGAGACATGTGACTTTTCCTTTTATGTGAACACTTAGAGGCCATTGTAGGGTTACTGATTAGCCTAATTTCAATATTGTGTCTAAGGGAACAGGGAGGCCCGAGGAGTGGGAATAAGATGGGAGAGCATGTTGGCAAAGCAGTCTCCAGTTGGCAAAGCAGTCAGAACACATTTATCAGTTAGGCTCACTGTCTAATATGAACGCAGTTTGTGGCACCCCAAAACAATGACAACAGTAACATCAAAGATCACTGATCAGAGATCATCATAAAAGCTGTAACAATAAAAGAGTTTGAAATACTGCAAGAATTACCAAAATGCAACACAGAGACACAAACTTAAACAAATGCTACTGGAAAATGTGTGCCAATAGACTTGCTCAATACAGGGTTGCCACAAACCCTCAATTTGTGATAAATGTGATTATCTGTGAAGTACAATGAGGTATGCCGAAATAAAGAAATCCCATTTTGTAATGTTGTATTTTTGTAATACTATTCAAATACTTAAGATACATCATATACTTTTAACCACATATTTAGACAGATTGGGCCCTTCCCTTAGCCATGGGGGGCTTAGCAACTTTGGGAATGAAAGCCAATTTTCATTTCCACAAATTATTTTGAAGACCTAGCTGCCACTCCCCCTTAAAAAACAACATCAGGGGGCTCCTGGGTGGGTCAGTGGTAGAGCATCGGACTCTTGATTTTGGCTCAGGTCATGATGTCAGGGTCCTGGGATGGAGCCCTATATTGGGCTCCATGCTCAATGGTGAGTTTGCTTGCTTGAGGATTTCTCTCCCTCTCTTTCTGTCCCTCCACCCCCGTCACCCACATGGACACATGCACTCTTTCTCTCTCCCTCTCTTCAGTTTCCATCATAGATAAGATCACTTTACAACCACTGCAAAGAAGACACTTAAAATTTCTCTTCTCTAAAAAGCATGGCTTGTAACATTCACAAGAACACTAAAATATTTCAAATAATTTTGCCAATGATTAACTTTTACAGTAGACATAACAGAATTATTGTCACCTGGAACGAATACTAAAGTCTCCTTTGTTTGTTTATTTTTCAAATTCGCCCCTGGAAAGCGAGAGCTTAGTATCAGATTTTAATGATATTGATAAACTTTTTAATGAATTTCTTTATCTTCAGTACAGTTAGAAAACTTTCAGTGTAGATAGACTTTAGTATTCAGAAGGCAATAAAACTGATGAGCAGAAAACACCAATCAAAAAGAAGGGAAAAATGGCAAATGAAAGTTAATTATAAATAAACAAGGCTAATAAGTCAAATTAAAATTTGTTTTGACCAATTTTAAATGTCAATAAAGTCCCTCAATGCATCATTTTATTCTCCTGATACAAGGGTTCATTGTGTGATCAAACTGATCAATTGATTTTTTTAATCAATTACATCTGTAAGAATCTCAAAGTTTACTATTTTCAATATATGATATGATGCAAAGGTTCTTATTTACCGCAAAGATTTAATACCTTCTGTCTTTCAATTTTTCTGCCTTCATCTATAAATGCATACCAATCATTGCGATGATTTACTCAGTATGACAGAAGAAAAGACCATTTTGAAAAGCTTCAAATTTTCTATCTCAAAAATAAGATTAAAAAAACTTTTTTTTAGTTTTTAATAGCTCAAAGGAATGGCTACATAAAGATTTGAATTTTAATTATAATGCAGCCCAAATCCTTGTTTACAACAGCCTTCCTGACTTCAAGTGCAAGTACACTTCTAAATCTAGACAATGTGGGTCCCCGGAGATGTGTGAATTCCAGACTAGCCTTCCACTGGTCAAAATTCTTATCTGTAAAACATCAAATTACACAGCAGTAATAAGAGATCTGGAGATCACTGTTTTCTCACCATCTGCTTATATCAGAAATAAATTATTGAGCTGAGGTTGTAAAGACACGGGGCCCTAAACAGAGATTTACAATTATAAGATGTAAGATATATTAATGTATATATATATTTTTTTAATATATATAGATATATATGTAAAATATATATATCACAGACTCAACCTTTAAAATTATATTATCTCCATTAAGTACAGTGTCCTTTCCTTATTCTTAAATCAAAATTGTAAGTCAATCCTAATAAGAGTTAAAGCAACTAGATTATGTCACTTTTTGAAATATAATATTCAGAGGTAGTTTACAATCAATAGAAACAACACTGACCTCAAAGTCTTACCCTGAAACTTAACTATTTGTAGAACTTTGAAACAGATAATTAAGCTACCTGCCTACCTGCCTTGCTTTACCTGCCTACTTACCTTAAAAAAGAAGTTGAGGGAGCAAACAAGAGAACATGCAGGAAAACTCCTCCTAAGTTGCTTTTTTATAAATGTTAGTAATCAGCCAAAAACCACAAATTTTATTTACAATAGGTAGAAAGTTTTTGCTGGGAAAAGGAAAACAAAATTAAGTAAATTCAAGTTACGCAGGCTAAAAGAACAGTACACAGAAAAAGCAAATGCTGCATTAAAAATGTAAGATTTTTTAACCAAAATTTCTAATCAGTGTTAGAAAGGAAATATCTACTAATACATATTACAATTAGAGAATAAATGTATGTGCATGTGGGGACGCCTGGGTGGCTCAGTTGGTTAAGCAGCTGCCTTCGGCTCAGGTCATGATCCCAGCGTCCTGGGATCGAGTCCCACATCGGGCTCCTTGCTCTGCGGGGAGCCTGCTTCTCCCTCTGACTCTGCCTTCTACTCTGCCTGTGCTCGCTCTCGCTTGCTCTCTCTCTGACAAATAAATAAATAAAATCTTTTAAAAAAAAAATGTATGTGCATGTGAAGTGTACATGCAAAAATTAACATGGGATTATTACAGTCGTGAAAAAAACCAGCTTTCTCAAGATCTGCCAAGCCTGCCCAGGAGCACACTGAAATGTGATAAAACAGATTTATTGGTCTCCTTCCATAAACACTTCTTGAGCACTACCTCTGGTGTCAAAAGCCTTTTGCTGAGTACTGAATACACAAAGATTAGTAAGGGGAAATGTTTCCCCACTGCCCGTGGAAGAGCTGTATCAACATGGCAGGATTAGCCTTAATTCAAAAATAAGGTAACTCAACTGGTTTTGCCAAAGAGCGATCGCATTCTTATTGTTCTGTAAAGTAATGCAACTCCAACAATTACATCATCAACAATTTCTTGGGGGATGTTTGTTAGTTTTATTGGGGTTGGTTCATGTGTTCACTGGACAAGTATTCATTGAGTCCCAAATAGTGACACGCAGACACCTCAAAAGAACTCTTCACTCTAAGACTAATCAAGGACATAAGGCATAACTAAATTACTTGGTGTTTTGTTTTGTTTTCCTTCTCAGTCAGAACAAAATAAGAGCAGCCACACAACTCTTCAATATGAACGTCTAACCCAAACCGGCAGACCGAAGGACTGGACAAATGCCACATCTGTTCTACCTGCCTCCTTCTCATCCATCTGTGGTGACTGCCCCATTTCCATACTACAGACCACACTAATAAAGCAATGAATAAACACAGAACGGATTTCAGAATGAAATAATTAAAACCGTAAGCTCCCCGATTCTGATTGCAGACAGCCCCAGGTGCACACAGAGCAGGTTTCTGCCAAGAAATACAGTGCAAGCTGTTGACATTCAGCTTCCTTCAATATGAAAACTTCCTCAACAATTCAAGGTCACAACCAATGATCTACTCTTTAGAGTTCAAAGTACAGCATTCTTTCACATATAGTCCAAGTAGTTTCCAGGAGATATTTAATAAATAACATAAGTGTAATAATTGAAAGAGGAGGAAGGAATAAAACATCTGTACGTGGCCATCTTCATTCATCTGGAGTTCTTGTAAGATGGATAAGCAGAAATCTAACATACACAAGTACTGAGAAAGCAGAATAAACCAAAATGCTGGACTGGTTTTAAAATAAACTATTCTGAGACCGTTTAAACAGCCAGAAGTTACAATAGAGCCCATATGGGCTCAGTGCACTACACAAAGGTTAATAGAAAATGGAGTTCTCCAAGAATCTCATGCCAAAACAGCTCAAAATCAGAAGGATTCTTTTTTTTTTTTTTTTTTTTCCAATCAAGCTGACCTAAGGAGAATAAGACACTAAGTCTGGATATAACTGATCTACTTTCAAATGCTAGAAGAACCCATACAAGCAAGGTAGTTTAAGATTCATTACTTTAGGACAAAACAGTTGACCCTTCTAGAAAGTTAGTATCCTCATATGTAAAATGAGAGGGGTAAATAGTTCACTGGTCTTCAAATTTTATTTTTAGGAGTACCGGATTGCTTCAGGGTTAGGTGGAAACCAAGCCAGCTCTGAACCTCACTTAAATGAGTGCAGATGAAGTTTTAACTACCTTCTGTGTTGGAGTTCTGTGTAGAATTTCATTTGAGAAAGGGGGAAGGGGCTCTGCTGCTGAAAAAAATTTACTCAGACAACAAAAATAAATAACCTCAGATCACATTCATTCAGAATCATGACCGGAATAAATACTTCTATTAAAAACAGAAACTATCCAGCTTCTGCCATAATGGAATAGCATAACTGATCGTGCCCTCCTATAATAAACAACTAGAAAACTGGAAAAAGATATTTTTTCAGACACCAAGACAATAGCCAGCCCAGGACTATGATCCCTGAGTGAAGAAAAACAGACAGAAAAGTGGAACTCTTCTTCCAGGAGGCATTTTCCGTAACAGAGTGCAGGGAAGGGAACTTCCTGAAAGTAATCATGGCCATCTCACTGAGCAAAGGAGATAGAAATCAGATCTGGGAGAAGCTAAAGAGACTGGAGCGTGTGAGGCAGAATACCAGAGAGTTGGGAGCTTGGCAGAGAAAAAGCTCCAGAAATCTGCACAAAGGCTCCTTGAGTCCGTGGCTGCTGATTCAGCTCTTCCTATGTAGGGGGGAGACTCCATGAATTCAGGCAAAAGACTGGGGAGCTCTCAGGGAAGTTAAGTCCCCGTGGCCTCACCGGGCTGGGAGACCTTCGAAGCCTGATGGACAATGAGTGGAGAGGCTCGCTGAACACCCCACACACCCCAAAAGGAACACACCTTAGAAGCAGGTCCAAAGTAGGTTACATAAAGCTGTCACTAGACCAGTGCAAACAAAATTTTGGGAAAAGCCTCAAAAATACAAACTGAAGCACAACTTAGCTGCCACCTGAAACAAATTTCAAAAATTTAAAGGAACACAATAAAACGTAGACATTTAACAGCATAATAGTCATAATACCCAACATTCAATCAAAAAATGCCAGGAGTGACCATGAATGAAATGATAAAACTGCGATCCATAAACAGGTGGGAAAAAGAGAAAACAGAACAGACCCCCAAAATGTACAAAATAATTAGCAAACAGGGAAGCTTTCAAACAGTTTACATAGAAGGCTCAGTATTTCTTTAAAACAAAATATGATAAAAAGGAAAATGGAAGACTTAAAAATGGAACTTACTCAGATGAAAAACACAATATCTGAATGAAAAAAACAGTAAATTTTAAAATCGCAATAGAAATTAACAAAATGGAAGAGAGGAAAAAAAGACTACCAAAAAAATAAATAAATAGAGCCTAAGCAACCTGTGGAACAGTATTAAACAGTCTGATGTAAGTGTAAGAATCAAGAAGAAAAGAGGGAAAGGTTAGAAAAAGCATTTGAGGAAATAATGGCCAATGATTTTCCAGATTTTTATAAAAATAATAAACTCACAAACAGAAGAAGCTTAAGTAGGATATGCACAATGAAAAGCACACCACAGTACATCAACATCACAAGACTGAAACCCGTGATAAAGATAAAATCTTAGAGCAGCTAGCTATAGGAGTTCTTCAAACAGTGTAGATAGGAGTCTTTTATCAGATACACATATGGCAAACATTATCTCCTAGTCTCTAGTATTATTGCTCATTTTTAAGCAAAGACTGTTGATGAGATTTTAATTTTTGTCATATCCAATTTATCCATTTTCCCTTTACACTTAGCATTTTTATGTCCTATATAGTAAACCATTTCCTATCTTCAGACTATGAAAATATTCCTCTATGATCTCCCATGGTCCATCACAAATTAGTATTTGTATGTACCACAAGCTGGAGGTCAAGGTACTTTTTTTCCCAAAAATATCCAGTTCTTCCAGACAGACTGGAAAACATAATTTATGGGCATTGTCTAGAGTACTGAGACGGGCATTGGCTCAGTAGTGAAGGGTATGCGCAAGGTAGTCTAAGATCATTACATTCATTGCTCTTGTCCTACCCAACAAATATTTAAAAGAGATATCCAAAAGGATCAGACTGTTTTCAAATACCGCATCCCAGAAAAAAAGTTCAAGAATATTTATAAGAATACAAAAATATCTAGCACCCAATAATGTCTGTTAACCAATAAAAAATTATAGAAAGAAATGTGAAAGCAGGAAAATTTGAACCATGAGGCTGAGAAAAGTCAATCAATTGAAACCAATCTAGAACTGACACAAATTTTAGAAATGATAGATAAGGACATGACACCAACACTCCAACTGTGCCAAATGGTCAAAAACGTAAGCACAAATAGGAAACATTTAAGGATAAATCGGCAAAAGATCTGCAAGAATGTACGCTGAAAACAACTAAACACTGCTCAGTGAAATTAAAGAAGACCCGCTAACTGGAGAACTACACCTTGTTCATGAAAACTCAGTACCATGAGATTTCAATTCCCCTCAAACTGATCTACAGATTCAAATAATTCAAACGAAACAGTAGTCTCTTTATAGAAGCTGACGAGCTAACTCTAAAATTCACATGGAAATGTAAAGTACCTACCAAAGCCAAACAACTTCGGAAAAAGCAGCAGCTGAAAGGCTAATTCTTTCTGACATTTTTTTTTTTTAAGATTTATTTATTTATTTGACAGAGAGAGATCACAAGTAGGCAGAGAGGCAGGCAGAGAGAGAGAGGAGGAAGCAGGCTTCCTGCTGAGCAGAGAGCCCGATGCGGGACTCGATCCCAGGACCCTGAGATCATGACCTGAGCCGAAGGCAGCGGCTTAACCCACTGAGCCACCCAGGCGCCCCATCTTTCTGACATTTTAAAAAGACTTCTTATAAAGCTACAATAATCAATACAATGTGGTATCAGCTTCAATAAAAGACAAATCAGTGTCCAGAAACAAATCTATATATGGACAATTGACTTTTGACAAAGGCAATTCAGTAGCAAAAGGGAAGTCTTCTCCACAAAGGTAGAGGAACAACTGGATAACCATAAGAAAAGAAAAGAACATGGATCTGTACCTCACAGAATATATAAAATTACAGTGTGCACCATGCACTTAAAAGTAAAACCAAAAACTATAAAAATCAAGAAGAAAACATAGGAGGAATATTTTTGTGACCTTGGGCTTTCTTAAATGTGACACCAAAAGTTGATTCATAAAAGAAAAAGCTGCGGGGTGCCTGGGTGGCTCAGTGGGTTAAAGCCTCTGCCTTCAGCTCAGGTCATGATCCCGGAATTCCGGGATCGAGCCCCACATTGGGCTCTCTGCTCAGCAGGGAGCCTGCTTCTCCCTCTCTCTCTGCCTGCCCCTCTGCCTACTTGTGATCTCTGTCTGTCAAATAAATAAATAAAACCTTAAAACTCTGCTGTCACCATTTAAAAAAAAAAAGAAGAAGAAGAACAAAAAAAAAAAAAAAAAAAGAAGAAGAAGAAGAAGAAAAAGCTGCTAACCTGGACCTCAAAATTAAAAAGCTTCTTCTATCCAAAAAACACTAGTAAGAGAATAAAAGGACAAGCCACAGATTAGGAGCAAGTATTTGCAAAAGCATGTATCTGATAAAGGGCTTGT
The DNA here is from genome assembly GCF_022355385.1 of Mustela nigripes. Taxonomy (NCBI): domain Eukaryota; kingdom Metazoa; phylum Chordata; class Mammalia; order Carnivora; family Mustelidae; genus Mustela; species Mustela nigripes. Next base: position 68,835,630 of record NC_081560.1, read on the forward strand.
ATCCTTTATATTTGTATATTTTATATTTGACTATATTTAAAAAAAACAACTTTCAAAATTTAACAGTAAGAATTAAGAAAATATTACATTCATAAAATAAGATATATGATTGACAAGGGGAAAAAGGCAGATTTAAAGGTGCACAACATCATTAGCCACTCGGGGAATGAAAATTAAAACCATAACAACATTTTACTGCACAATTATTGAAATAACTAAAATTAAGAAGACTGACCACATCAGGTGTCACTGCAGAAGTAAAAGAACTGGAATTTCATACACTGTACAAGTATTTTGGAAAACACTTTGGCACTTTCCTTTTTAGGAGATTTACAGTCAAGCACTCTAAGGAAATTGGGCATGGGAAAAAAGAATAAGGTGTGCTCCGATGGAAAAATGGACTTGGTTGTGCACACCATGCCTTGTTATCTGATTCTAGTCTTCTGTTGACCTTGAGCTATTTTACAACTCCAAGTGAGTTGTAGACAACTGACTGCCATAGGTAACTGAGAGCAATATAAATTACTCTCATCTACAGACATACTGTCCAGTGGAGGTTCAGTTGACTCCTCCAAACAGAAAAGGCCAATTTCCTGTCTATTTATAAATTCACTTCAATATTCCCTTACACCACAGCAATCTTAATTTCTTGGACTTCTCCTTTAACTTGGCTATAACATCTGCCTGGTTCCCTCTTAACTATGATTTAAATAATGTTTTAATATGTGTTCAAGATGTATAAAATTCATGGTTGCACATCGTATAAGAGCAATGATTTGACCTTTTTTTGAAACTTCAGTAATGAGTTGTATAGTATGTATGCTAAGCCAGTGTTCTTTTTCAGAGTGTTACCCAAACCAGCAGCAGGCAGCACCACCTGAACACTTGTCAGAAACGTGCAGTCTGGGCCACATTCACAACTAAATGAGAAAATCTGGGAATAAGGGCCAGCTATCTTTTTTTTTTAATTTTTTTAAAGATTTTTATTTATTTATTTGACAGACAGAGATCACAAGTAGGCAGAGAGCCAGGCAGAGAGAGAGGAGGAAGCAGACTCCCTGTTGAGCAGAGAGCCCATGTGATGCAGGGCTCGATCTCAGGACCCTGAGATCAGGACCTGAGCCGAAGGCAGAGGCTTAACCCACTGAGCTACCCAGGCGCCCCAAATGTAAATTCCTTTTCCTTTTTTTTTTTTTTTAATTTAAGATTTTATTTATTTAATTGACAGAAAGAGAGAGATAACAGGTATACAGAGAGCCCGGCAGAGAGAGAGGGGGAGGCAAGCTCTCGGCAAAGCAGAGAGCCCAATGTGCGGCTCGATCCCAGGACCCTGAGATCACAACCTGAGCTGAAGGCAGCGGCTTAACCCACTGAGCCACCCAGGCGCCCCTGCCAGCTATCTTTTTTAACAAGTATTCTAGATGATTCTAAAGTAAGCTAATGTTGAAAACCCTGGACTAAAAGATTCCTTAAAACTGAGATAAACCATTGTTTGGGGCTTAGTTTAACTTGATTCTTTTCCCTTGTAGAGTCAAAAGGATCACCATATTTAATCATCAGTTTGATAAAGAAGTAAATAACCTAAAAGATGTAAGGCAAGTTTAAAAGCACTGAACACTAAGCACTGAAAATATCGGACAAACTCTGGAGTTACACAATGTGAGAATTGCAGGGTAATACACACCATCACCCCAGGGGGTGGAGATGGGAGAGACAGTGTCCATCACTCCAAGATGTTAGGATAAGGAAAATCACATGGATTTGAGTCACATCTATTCTACTTTAAACCTAAAGAACGCTTTCCTCTCAACAACTGACTCGCAATTTCTTTTCATTTTTTTAAAGTCTTTTCTCAAAGAGCAGTTTGAGATTTACAACAAAATTGAGAGGATAGTATTGAGATTTCCCACAGACCCCCTGCCCTGACAAATGCCTGGCTTTCCCCCATTATCAACATCATTCACCAGAGCAATAATTTGTTACCGAGGATGTACCTACATTGACACACCATAATCATCCGAAGTCCACAGTTCACCTTATTTACTCTCGGTGTACATTCTATGGATTTGGACAAATGCATAAGCTCACAGATTCATCGTAATATCACACAGTATTTTCAGTGCCCTAAAAATCCTGTGTTCTGTCTGTTCACTTCTTTCCTCTCCCCATCATTTTTTTTATAAAAGAGGAGTTTCTCATTTCACTCTTCTACTCTTTCAACAAAGGTTCAGAAAATATAACAAATAATTACCCACGTAATTCAGATACTCAAATCCTGTTTTGATATTCAATAGGAATTATTTAGCCTGGCTTTCTAATCTAATCAGACCTGCTGAATATGGGCTCATCTCTCCAACTCACTAATTACTTAAATACACACCATTTGGAAACATTAAAAAAAATTTCACAAAACTGCTGAAGTGGCCTCTTATCCAGCAATTTTTTTTAAACACTGGGTAAGTTTCTTCTTAAGCAGTTAAATTCAAACATCTAAAATAAATACTAGGATATGAGAAGATATGAAAGTTATAGAATCAAATAATAAAGGAACTCCAATATTCTTGATTTTTGTTTGTTGGTTGGTTTTAACTGAGCTATTTCCTTCAGGGCTGCAATACACACATTTGGGTCATATCTGGATATCCCCAACATCTGCTTCTAACAAAATTTTCTGGTATTTTAGATGTAATGAAGACCAAGTATCAGAAGGTAAGAGTTTTCCATCTGGAAACACAGATGACAAATTTCTAGGCTTCTTGCCCACAAGTGTCAAGGGTAATGAACTTCTGACCCAAATGAATTATTTACTGTGTTCACTATTTTTTTTAAATCCAACAAGCAAAAATTTATACACTAAAGGATGTGTTTTCTCAGCTTTAAGCTAAAATATTAAATAGTTGAGAATACAAGAGAGCTATATTTCAAAGAACAATTAATACTTTACAAGAATAAAGCTAGCACTCTGAATGACAACTCCCAGGTATATAATAAGGAGCAATTGGTAAAAAGGTAGCAAAACAGGTCAAAGGGGGAAAAAGCTATTCTAAACATGTTTTCAAAAGTTAAGGGCATTATTTGGGAATTTAAAAATGGTTCATACAAAGAGTGGTCCATACATTTATCTTCTAAAACATTTTTATATGACCCATGTTGCTATGATAATCCCATTCATATCTCTTTTGATAATTATATAATATAGCATTTAGGAAAGATACCTAAAATATTATACTCTACGATAAGGATACATATATATGTAATGGTTAAATATATATGTTCACCCATATAAATAATACAGTATAAAGAATGCTATAAAGAATATTCTCTTGGTTTGTCTCCCTCTCTGATTTCTTCCCAGTTTTCCTTCCCTTCCCCTGTGAAAAAATAATATATATTATAAAAAAAAGAATATTCTTTTGGATTATTTACATTGTTTACACTGTAAGAAGGAAAACTACTGGCCCAAAGGATATGAACATGTCTTGGTTTCTCCTGGAGAAAGTATCTCTTCTGCTGTCATATTCAATGCAAAAAGAATATTACTTTTTCTATAGCTATGATTTTCTTAGTAAGATTTCATTTCCAACTCTTCAATTAGTTTTGTAGTTTCAATGAATTTATAATTTTTCTTCTTTTAAACAAAGTATGAAATCCTATTGCTCTGCTGAATAAAATGAGTTATTTTATTTAACATAAACAGCAGAGACGCAGCCAAAGCTAGGCTTAAAAGAGAAAAAAAGATTCGAAAGATAAATATTCCTTACCTTGTCAACTACATGCTATTGTCTTCTGATTGATATTTTATCAATTTCTATCCAGTTGCAGATACTGTACTTATCCCAGTAAATCTCACTGGCCTCTCAGTTTGAGGTCACCAAGGAACCAGACTGTTCATGTAGATTATTATAGTTCATGGTTAAAAGGATGGCCCAACTCATCGCCAGTTAACAAAATAGTTTCTAAGCCAAAGCTCAATGCTCAAAACTCAAACTCTACTTGATCCTCTTACACTTGGTTGGAAAGTAGTTGATACTTTTAGGGCATTAAATATTTTATACAATCAATGCAATTTCTAGAAAGACAAACCAGAATTATCTAAAACTAGAAGCATCAGCTTTTTAAATCAAAGTATAGTTGACCCACAACATTACATTAGTTTGTGAAGCACAACATAGTGACTCAACAAGTTATACATTATGCAACACTCACCATTAGTGTAGTTGCCACCTGTCAATATACAATGTTATTACAGTATTATTGACTATGTGCCCTATGCTGTACTTTTCATCCCCATGACTTATTTATTTTATAGCGGGAAGTCTGTACCTCTTAACCTCATTCAGCCATCCCCCTGCCCCCTCCCTACTAGAACCACCAGTTTGTAATTATGAATCTGTTCTGTCATTTGGTTTGTGTATGTGTGTGTTCATTTGTTTTGTTTTTTAGGTTATTAGGTTTCTTAGGTTCCACATATAAGATTCACTTGTATGGTTCACTTATAGATATGATTCATTGAGTCATATGGTCTTTGTCTTTCTCTGTCTTATTTCACTTAATATGATACCCTCTAGGTCCATCAATATTGTAATGAATAACAAGATATCATTCTTTTTTATGGCATTTTTATACTTTTTAATATTCCATTTTCTGTGTGTGTGTGTGTGTGTGTGCGCGCACACACGCACCACATCTCCTTTATCCATTCATCCATCAGTGAGCACTTAAGTTGTAGAAGCATCAGCTTTTTAGAAGTATACATTCTATTCAAAAGTAGAGCCATGAATCTCCCCTCTGAATATCAATATTTTAATCCACCTATGACACTACTTTTAATATTTTATTATAATAGAGCACAGAATCAGGTGGGTGTGTATGAAATATTGGAGAAGGGAGAGAAAACAAACCAGGTCCTTCTAGAACTTGAGCAATGGCACTAAATTGCACTACAGGCTTCACTAAAAAGAAGGTAACAGTAGTGGTAAAGATAAGGCACAAACTTGAAAGAACCTTTTTAATATCACCAATATTATTCAACCAAGAAAAAGTTATTAGCTTCCTCTCTATCCATCAGAATTTGCCACTTGTGTTTTCCACCTACTGATCTCAAGTCCATAGCTTTAAAAAATTCTATGGTCTGTCTTCCATTGAAAACCTGAAAAGGGCTATCACTTCCCCTCCTCCCACCTGCCAAGTCATCTTTAATGTCATTTTCTTCCCAAAACATTCTCATATACCTTCAGAGCCCATAAAATTAAACTGGAAAATATGAAAATTTTATGATTCCATTTCATATATAGAAGGGTATAGATGAGTATAGGGAAACACTATCATTCATAAGAAACCCTCCTCCATAATATCTACAATTTGTTAACAATCTTTCTTCATGACTGCTATGGAAAATCATTATTAGTGTGAAAATATTAAAAGCAGAAAAGTGTTTACATTAGACTACATATACACACGTATATACATACAGATTACAAATATGTTAACCATGGGAAACCACCCAAAATGAGAATATTTTGTGAAAATGTTAAACAGAAAAGAAAACTATCTGTCGTACAAAGCAAGAAAATATCCAAAAGAAAATTATTTAAGAATCAGTTTTTTTAAAAGTTGTGCATTAGATCTCCTGCCTAAGAAGGGATATGGAGAGGAGAGCATTCTACCTGACACACAGAATCAGACACCTGGGGTCAAAACCTAGGCTTCCAGCTACCATCTTCTTTCTTTCAACAGTACATAAATAAGGTGATTAGAACTACGAGCAAGCAACCATCATTCTCTCCCATAGCTCCATGGCAATCTATATTTCTTATTTGTTTATTTTCTCTTCCACTACATGGGAAGCTGCTTGGAGCCTCAGACAGAGACAGTCTCTCTTTCTTTCTTTCTTTCTTTTATAAGATTTTATTTATTTATTTGATAGAGAGCACAAGTAGACAGAGCGGCAGGCAGAGGAAGAGGGAGAAGCAGGCTCCCCCGTGAGCAGGGAGCCCAATGTGGGGCTTGATCGCAGGACCTCAGGACCATGACCCAAGCCAAAGGCAGCCCCTTAACCAACTGAGACACCCGCATACCCCTAGCCTCTGTTTCTCCACCTTAGAATATGAGGTGGTTAGCTCAGAGCCTGACACAGAGTTGCCACTCAGTAAAGATTAGTTGTATGAGTAAATGACTCTATCCTAAGCCTTTCTTTTTCTTTTTTAGATTTACTTGAGAGAGAGAAACAGGGAGACAGTGATCAGGGGCAGAGGGAAAGGACAAGAGCGAATTTCAAGCAACCTTCCCAGACCCGGGGCTTGATCTCACAACCCGGAGACCATGACCTCAGCTGAAATCAAGAGTCAGCCACTTAACTGACTGAGCCACCCAAGCACCCCCAGTCGTAACTCCTTCTTAAATTACCTGATGGTGAAGATTACTTCCTAAGGATTAGTAAACTTCAGAGTGAATATTCAATACTTTTACCACCTTTCTCATAGGAACCAGAAACAAACATTCCATAGTTGTGGGCCACCCTGGAGATCAGCTAGACCAGGAGTAATCCAATAAGCAGTCATGACCCAGCAATGGATTAAGAAATCAATTTAGTTCATGTACAGTATGTTTTTCTAAAATTGATTAGAATGAAAACATTCTAATGTACTACATGATACAAAGATTAACTATTTCATTAAACTTTTATATATATATATATCACCTATTATAAATAATTGTTAACACATACATGTATATATAACACCTGCATACTTACACATAACATACACATACACACATGAATGTGTGAGATGGTGCACTAGGTTAGAATGCAGAATGAATTCTTACTACGAGTTATGAGATGTGATCAAATTTTTTTAAAAAACACTGATCTAAACAAGTATATCAATGGTTTTTCACAAATATTAATTTTCAGATCTAATACGTCAGTATTCAAGGTATGTACTAAGCGGTATTCAAAGCCAGAAGATAATAATTTTTACATTTCAACCAGTATGAATTATACACAACTACCATTGTCTTCCTGTTATTAGAACATTGAGAGTTCTGCCTACACAACATCAAGCTAGAATGTGGCTTCCACTATTAACTAACTGGCTTTGGATATGGAAGACAGTTACACAGTTACCATTCATAACAAACACTCAATAATGACCCTTACTCTTCCACCTTCAGCACCACAGAATCTCATTCTCCTCCGTGGACAAGTAAGAGGTAATAAGGACACATGGTCCAATGAATATTTGGAAATCTTCCACGAGGTGACCTTGATAATAACAGATTACAAGTAACTACAAGTCAACTGAAAGCAGCTTTCTAAAAAAAAATTTTTAAGACCACATTATCTTTAAGTAACCTAAAATTACTGTCAACCCTTTGCATCCATTTGCTAAATAGCATTTAACATCAGTGCTTATTATCTTCTGTAAAAATATAAGGGTGATACACTCAAATCACACATCCCATTGAGAGACCTCCAACAGAATTCCTATGAGATGGCACTGATTCATGGCCATGGCATCCTACAAAGACTTGTGGGTGGAGAAGGATGGACTATGCCGGGCCATTACTAAACAGGAATTAATGAAATTTATGGTTGAAAAACTAAAAAAACTTGATCTGGAATTACAAATGTATGACAGATTTTACTTAAGAAATAGTAAGAGTTTGTTCAAACAAGTCAATTCTAATAGTAAATAGTAAAAGAAATCATTTCTTCCTGCAGAACTTGCCAGAAAGCTGCATAAACAATGTAAATTTAAATTCTATCAGTAAAAATTCCGATGTGTTAGAGGAATCCCCATTCCCAACACCTAAATCAAATGGGCACTGAAAAATGAATTAATCTTGAGTTAGAAATTCTAGAATTCAACTGAAAAGTTAAAACAGTACTCAGAAAACTTATATCAGGCCATTATTTCACTTTAAATATGTTTATTTCAGAGAGAAGAACTCAGCAGAAATTCGCTGAATGAAAATGAGTGTAGCCCCACAAATAATGAGGAATAAAAAGGCAATGAAGCCTTTTTAAGCAACTTCTGAGAAAACGAGTAAGTGTATAGGAAGAATACTATTCATAAATACCTAAAATTATCGATCATGGCCATAAGAAACTTACCAGAAGGAGATCCCGTAACATTTATTCATTCTTTTAAGCATCTTTTCTTTCAACAGCCAGTTACATGCCATACAAAAATATAGTCTATTTTATACTGTAACTTGATTTAAAAAAAAAAAAGGCATCTATATTTACTAGATAGCCACAGTTTGGCTTTTTGGTACAATTCAATTTCGGTTAAACTAGAGCAACTTACTTTCAAAGTTCTATAAGAAATGCTCTACAAAAAACCATTTTATTGGCCAAAACAAGGCTGCAACCCTGAGGTCTAGGTGACCTTGGCCAGACACCCACCCTTTCCTACCCCTCCACATTCACTGGCTTTGCATCACAATTTATTGGAAAACTATCAGGCTAAACACATCCTATCCTTTATTCCGCTTCACATCACTCACCCTTACAAGAATCCCAAGGAACGCAAATTCTTCTTCACCACCTGGTCCCTCATCCCCATAAGGCACCCTCTATTCCCTGATTTTGTCTCATCCCACACCCTTCCTCAGCTCCTGAAACACTGCCACTGCATCCTTTGGAATTTACTATCGACTGTCTGCATACCTGGCTTTCATTTCTCTCCTTTAAATTCTCTCCTAAACCCACGTTAACAGGCCTTTGTCTCTCTCTCACATGAAAAGGACTTGTCCGAAGTCACCAGTGTCCTCAGTGTTGCTCAACCAATGGTCAGTTCTCATATTAACCGAACTATTCACAACAATTAACAGAATTGATCATTCGCTTTTCCTTGAAATATTTTTTAACTTGCCACTGACTGTCTCGGTACTAACTAAATGAGGTTCACTGGCTGCTCTTCTTTGTCTTCTGTGCTGATTCCAGTTCCTCAATTTTGGAGTGCTCCAGGACTCATAGCTTGGACCTCTTTTTTCACATCCACTCTTCGGGTGACAATTGCCAAATTTCTATCTTCAACCCAGACTTCTCCCCTGAAGTGCTTACTGAAGATCTCAATTTCAACGCTTAACAGGTACCTCAAATTTAATACATAATACCATATTCTTGATTCATACCAGTACTCCCCAGCCACCCCCCCACCCCCCACTGTCTTCCTCAAAGTAAGGAAAGGCAATTACATACCTCAGATTGCTTAAACCAAAATCTCTGCTGATGATACCCTTGACTCTCATACACCACAGTCAATCTGCTACCCAAGTGGGATCCACCTTTACAATATATCCAGACAAACTATTTATTTACTTACCAGTTATCGTTTTCTCTCTGTACTCCCAGCAAGAATATAAGCTACACATGGGAAAGAATCATATCTGTTTCAGTAACTGTAGTATCCCTGTTATCCAGAAAAGAAGTTGACACACACCCAATAAATATATGTGGACTGGATAATTGAATGAATGAATGAATGAATGAGAGGTTCCAGATCTTCAATTCCACTCAGAACAACAGCAATCCCATCAAGGTAAATCACTCCAGGCTGAACGTAAATGAGCCTTAATCAGTTTTATAGAACCTTTTTCCTTGAATGAATATATAGTCACCAACCATGACTAGTCAAAATGAAATAGGGGTTAAGAATAAAACAGATTAATTATAAGTGAAATAATTCACCAAAATTCAAATCACTAAAATCCAATATAATAAATACTACAATAATATTTCAAATACTTTTAAGTCATTGATAATTGATCAGTTTTTTTTGCCTTGGACAACACCAAGCATTTCCATCCTTGCCAAATAAGATAATTTTTTTTTTAAGATTTTATTTATTTATTTGACAGGCAGAGATCACAAGTAGGTGGCAAGGCACGCAGAGAGAGAGGAGGAAGCAGGCTCCCCACTGAGCAGAGAGCCCTACAGGGCGCTCAATCCCAGAACCCTGGGATCATGACCTGAGCCAAAGGCTTAACCCACTAAGCCACCCAGGCGCCCCCCAAAAAAGTTTTCCATCATAAGTTCTCACCAGCCTCGTTTAAGACAGAAAATGACTGAACCTATTAATTAATTCTGGTTAGGAAATACAGGAGCACTAGATACTTTATAGCCAAATCTGCTACAGGCAACTCCTGATTTACGAACATGCACTTAATAATGAACCACATTTGGGGAGAGAAGAGGACAAAGGCGAGAAAGTAAAGGAAGAGAAGAGTAAGAAACTGAAGCCATCTTTCTGAAACAGTAATCACCAAGGGAATGAATAACCGACAAGTGCATCTTCATAATGGGACAGGATAGTTATCTACAAATGTATGCTTAATAAACTACTGTTTCCCAGCTTAGCCAGTGACATCTTCTGAGAAGACTCTTCACACAGCTGAGCAAAGATAACCTATTCCTTTCCCACTGGTTTGGAGTATATTTTCCCACAGAAGCAAATATATATATATATATATATATATATAATATATAAGTGAAATAATTATATATATAAATATATATATATATACACACACACATACATATATACATATACATATATATATTTAATAAAATGAAACTGAACTGTACAGTTAAAACTTAAGGTACATTTGGGGTTAAAAAGATTTGTGAGCTAGCCTGGGAACACAGCCAATACTTTTTTATACTGTTTCAGTAAGAGGGGGAAAAAATGTGTTCTGAGTTCCAAACAGCTGCCTTACACATAAACTTTGGAAATACAATTGGCTCATATGCTGGAAACTATCTGCATATAGGTTAGGTTTCATGGGATTCAATTTGGCCCATGGCATTTCTGAGTATGTTTAAGAGTAAGTCACTTTGTATTAGGCCTCTTCCACTCAGATATCGCTGTTTCAAAGACCTCCAGCTTGTCCAGAGGTGAATTAGCTTGCTTAACATTTTATAAAATCTGCAGCAAAGCCAAAAGAAGGGCTTCAAGCTACCAGGCTTTTTTTTTTCCCCCCTTCTGTGAATGGACTAAACTAAACTTCCTTTATCCCAGTGATTCATATCAATTTAGAGATTGAAGTACAATGTCACTACTGGGTTGATTTAGAGGCCAGAGCAATTTATATATCCAGACTCTTTTAAACAGTACAACACAGTATTTGCTTTCTAAATTAAAAGAAGTTAGAATTCATTTTTGAAACTAACTAAAATTATCTGGAAAATTTTCTGAGGGTCCTGAAAAATACAGATCGAGAACTACTTATAAACGGCATATGTCAGATACCATTAACACAACAACATCAATGCCTACTTTGGGCATATCGTCACAGATTAGTACTCTAATTAGTAACAATACTTATTTATTTATGAATTATTTTAATGTGTCCAACTGAATAGCTAAAACAGCTGTCTACAGTGGTTGAAAATACTGTTAGCTATGTCAAGACAAGAAGGACTCTGCCAAAGACATTTATGTATACTCCCCAGGAATTAAGAAAACAAAAAAGAAATGTCAGTGTCCTTTCAGAAGAAAAAGGAAGAATGAAGCTATGTTAAAATGACTTAACTAAGGAGATCCATGGGCACCCTGGTGTTCCTGAGGTAAATTAATTAAAAGAAAAGGTCCTACTTTCTCCAATACCCTTCCCTCTGGATGCGTCATCCATTCTCACAGCCAGACAACACACTCTAGCCAACGCAAGGACCTATTTTTACGGGACAGCTCTTTCCACTTGGACGTCCTGCCATCAAACTCACTGTAGCTTATAAATATCACACTCATTTTGTCCAAAACAAAATTCACCATCTGCTGCACAGAATTATGCCCCTAATTTCCGTTTTTCAGTCTATGATTATCCACGTATCTCTAACTGGAAACTTCTGTGTGCCATTTACATCACAATTACCTAGAGTACCTTTAAAAATGCAGATTTCCGCCCTCTACCCATCCTTCTAAAATCAGAACCTCTAAGGGTGTTATCTGGCAATTTTTAGCTAGCTCCTCAGGTGATTCTTGAGCACATTCAAGTTGCAGAACCTCTAGAGGAATTTCATCCTTAACTCATTCAGCTCATCTAATGTCACACACCCTTCCTCTCCCAAATCCTATCGCAGCCAGACTCTAAGAACCTAAAGCACAATTGGTTTTCCTAAATGTGTCAACAACTTCTCAAACACCATTTATTTTCCCTGCTCTTTAATTTGTCTTGATTTATACACCACAATTAAAACTCATCTTCCTAATTCTTGAGACCTCTTATAATCTGACCTACCGCAAGTTATCTCTCTCTTATCTCCCATGAACCCTCTACTCCAATCACAAACCCTGATTCAAAATGCTAACTCCACTTCAATGATTGTACTCGTTTTAGTCTGACATACTCCACCACTGACAAATGAACTCCCCCAAATCTATAATATCCACTCCTTTCTTGTCTTGGTATCTGTCAAGGGAAAGCTTAAGACCCAACCCTCTTCGTGGCTCTCAACACATACATTATTGCAATTGCTTTCAGACTTTTTCCTAGCCTTCCATTCACTCTACATCCTCTAAACAACATTCTTACCAAAACACTTTTAAAAAATCCTTCCTTTACTCAACAATAGGCGATATGGGTCCTAATTACCCCTTCCATTTGTCCTAATCTGAGGACTAGCATCAAATACACTAAATCAGTTAACTCCAGCTCTCCCCAAAACATGACTTTATTCGAGTTAATCTCCTCTAGAAAAACCTTCTCCTCCCAATCTACAGATCTGAAATCCTATACTTCTTTCAATACACAGTATAAGCCTCAGCATCACTGGATTAAAATAGTTTGGCCTTTTTAATTACAGGCATTTATAATCTAAGGTTAAAAAAAAAATACCTTGGTAAACAATAATAACAAAAATACACAACACATACATTATTTTTATGATGCAGTAGATATATTTTTCCCTATATTTAGTGGTTGCTCCTCATTTTCACAGCATTTAAGTAAAGGCACAAAAAAATCCTAAAACAAAAAATGAAGGAATTGAAATCTCAGCATTGTTTTAAATAACTGAAACAGTAAGGAAATAAAGCAATTTCTACCATTTTAATTATCCCATCCAAAAGATAGTTGTTTTTTTCTGCCACTAAAAATGTATTTACTTCATTGGTCTTTATGTACTATGATGGATTGGAAAGAGCATGGAACTTGGAATCAAAGTGTGTATTAAATTCAGAATGGAACAACTTTTTGGCAAGTCCCTCTCTCTAAGATTCGGTCTTCCTGTTGGTAACACTGTAGCTACCTGACCCTGTGATATGGTAACGTACAATATTCAGATCATTTAAGCCTAAAGTATTTCAAGTGCACTCAACCTGTTCTCAGATTAATCTTCCTCAGGGCCAGGCCAGTACACACCTACTACAATCTATTTAACTGGCCATTCATTTTCTTGCTGTGCAGTAACACCAGTTCCTGAGAAAAAAAACCAAATCCAGGAAACACAGCTGGAACAAGTTAGTATCCCAGCCACTCTGCTAATGCTAGAAAAATCATAGATCTATTATTCATGGGATAATGCCCAGCTACTTGTGACAAATTGAAGGTTGAGAAAATATTTGCACAAAGAGCCATCATACTAGTTGAGTCAGGGCCAAGGTAGAGGTCATTGCCAGAGAATGAGCAGCCTGTCACAATTGTAGAAAAAAAAGAAATCTTAACAGGATAAGTTAAGAATGCATTGCTTCATCTACAAAAGGTTGTTTCCCTTCTCCCTGTTCTATGTTTGATTTGCATCAGTGTAATAAATCATGAAAGCTAAGGTCAATATGAATCTTACCCACTTACAGATTTGAAACTAAAACTCAGAAGAGACAAACTGCCTAATTATAATAACAAGACCTTGAAACAATATGTACAAAAACAAGGATGTATGAAAATACAGATAGCTGCATTTATGAATTAAAATGAAGTGTTGTCTTCACATCCGACAGTCACCTTCTATGCGTGCCTCTCTCAATGGCCTGGGGAGACATAGCTCTGTACTTTCATATTAAGTCAATCCACTATGAGACTAAAACCTAGGTTATTAATTATAGATCAGTATGCAAGGGAAAAATAACACAAGGGGAGCTTTTAATATTAGAAGGCTTCCTTCTAGGCAGAACTTTAAACCAAGTTTTAAAGGAAATGATGGTTAGAAAAGACAAGGAAGAACCTGAAAGGAGAAGAAAGAATTTTTATATCCTGACCAATTTCAGAAACGTGGAAATTTCAATTTATGAGCAAATTCCATTGTGTTTTCCTTTTTAATACCACTAAAGAGGATTTTTATACTTGGCCTAGATTATTGCTTCTACAAGTTAGAACTCTAACTGTTTTGTTTGTTTTGTTTTGTTTGTTTCTCCAGTGGCCCACAATAGCTTGCAAATACTCCTACAGGAACATCACCATGATTTCTAAAGATTACCCTATGTGAAAGATTCCAAAGTTGCGTACAATTAACCTGCTTGCATAAAATGAGTAGAAAACTGCATGCTCACAAGAAAAGCAAAAATCAGTAAGTGGGACTACATCAAACTAAAAAGCTTCTGCACAGCAAAGGAAACAATCTACAACATGAAAAGGCAACCTACAGAATGGGAGAAAACATTTGCAAGCCATATTCTTGCGTTAACATCCAAAATATATAAATAACTCCTAGAACTCAGTAACAACAACAACAACAACAAACCTGATTTTAAAGATGGGCAGAGGAAATTTGAATAGAAATTCCTCCAAAGATGACATACAAATGGCCAACAAGTACCTGAAAAGATGCTCAACATCACTAATGGTCAGGGAAGTGCAAATCGAAACAGCAAGGAAGTGTCACCTCACACTTGTGAGACTGGCTATCATCAAAAAGACCGGGGATAATAAGTGTTGGCGAGGATGCAGAAGGAAGGAACTCTTGTGCACTGCTGAGAATGGAAACTAGTGCAGCCAATATGCAAAACACTACGGAGGTTCTTCGAAAAACAGAACAGCCCTATGATCCAGCAGTCCCACTTCTGGGTATCTATCCAAAGGAAATAAAAACATGATCTGGAAGAGGTATCTGCACTCCTGTGTTTACTCCAACATTATTCACAACAGCCAGGATGTGAAAACAACCTAATGGTCCACCAGTGAGTGAATGGATAAAACTGTGATATACACACACACACACACACACACACACACACACACACACTGGAATATTATTCAGCCCTGAGAAAGAAGGAAATCCTGCCACTTGTGACAACACAGATAGACCTTGAGGACAGAATAAGAGAGGTAAGTCAGACAGAGAAAGGCAAATACTATGCGATCTCACTTATATCTGGAAGCAAAAAAAAAAAAAGTCAAAATTCATGGAAACCCGTGCAGAGGGGTGGAGGAATTAGAGAGATGCTGGTCAAGGATATAAACTTCCCGTAAGAAGATGAATAAGTTCTGGAGATCTGATGCAGACCTTGTAATTACAGTTAACAATACTGGGTTATAGTCCTTAAAGTTGCTAAGAGTCTAGATCTTAAAGATGCTAAAAACAAAAAAGAAATGACAATTATGGGACATGATAAACATGTTAGCTAATGCCCCAGTGGTAATCATATTGCAATATAAAACGTATCAAATCAAAACACTGCACACCTTAAAGTTAAAAAAAAAAGGAGGGGATGTGCCTGGGTGGTTCAGTGGGTTAAGCCTCTGCCTTCGACTCAGGTCATGATCTCACGGCCCTGGGATTGAGTCCCGCATTGGGCTCTCTGTTCAGCAGGGAGCCTGCTTCCCCTGCTCTCTGCCTGCCTCTCGGCCAACTTGTGATCTCTCTCTCTCTCTCTCTGTCAAATAAATAAATAAAATCTTAAAAAAAAAAAAAAATGCTTCTCCTGGCAGGTCTCTTGAAGGGAAGCTACCCTCTACACACTTGGTATCCAGCCACTGCACCAGTCTCTGTTGGAAGCTGTAGTCAAGGCTCAAGTTCATTACCACCATCCCACCTATGCCCAGGCTGAAGCTGACCAGGCTTATGCTGTATGTAGATCTGCATTCCCAGCCCAAACAACTCCATTCTGAGCCCTTCTCATCACGAGACCCTCAGACAAAACCATTCCAGATATTTCCTTGTGAGGTGATATTTAACTACCAAAAAATTAATGATTATTAAACCAATAAAATTTGATTTCTTCTTGAAAAAAAAGTTGAATTCTCTCATGATGATCCCAAAGAGTTTTTAAAGTGACTAGAATAGTTCAAGTAAGAGTTCAAGTAAGAGTTAAGAGTCATTTTTAAGCTTGATTGGCTTGTTTTACACTTTTCTGCAATGAGAAAAATAACTACAAAGTCTGGCAATGAGTAGTAAAGGAAAAAAAAAGTGTTGTCTTTTCCTGCTTGGTCAACGTTACCAATTCATTTTAGCCAAATTTTTTTTTTCATTTAGCCAAAATTTTAAGCGCAAAATGATTACCAAGCAACTTTTGTTATAAAACATCATTTCCCCATTTATCCAGTTGGCTGACTTCCTGAGGACTGCTTAAGCATCATTTTCACCAAGAGATTTTCACAGACACCCCTTCACCTACACCCTGGCCCACAATGGATAAGGTACCACTGCTCACCAGTTCATCAGCACTCAGTGACAACCACTCTCTGGGCAGGCACAGCACAGGCTTCTATCTGTTAACTAATGAATTCTGCTTTTTTTCCTCTTCTCCCCACCTTTCTACTAGACTCTCAGCTCCTCTGAAGATGCACTATCCCCAAGTCTTGGCACAAATCTGCCACAGAGTAGTAGACACTTAGCAAATGTTTGCTGAATAAGAACACAGACACACACACCTTAGAGGGGTCTTTTTTAACAGATTTTTTTTTTTTCTTTAGAGAGTGAGAGGGAGAGAGGGTTGCGGGAGAGAGGGAGAAACATACTGCTCTCTCGGCAGGAAGCCTGATAAGGGGCTCAATGCCAGGACTCGATGCTGGAACTCCGGGATCATGACCTGAGCCAAAGGCAGATGCGTAAGCAACTGAGCCACCCAGGTGTCCCTGACACCTTACAATTTAAATGGACAGAGATCTTCCAATCTAACTCTCACTTGCCATATAAGAAATTAGAGATATAAGAGGTTTAAATGCTAGAGACAAGATTAAAAAACCCATTTCCACTACTCAAAGATGTTTCCTTATGTCAGTTCATTAGGAACCTATTTACTTTGGGGCACCTGGGAGGCTCAGTGGGTTAAAACCTCTGCCTTCGGCTCAGGTCATGATCCTGGGGTCCTGGGATCAAGCCCCATGGTGGGCTCTCTGCTCAGCGCCTCCCTTCCTCTCTCCCTCTCTGCCTGCCTCTGCCTACTTGTGATCTATGTCTGTCAAATAAATAAATAAAATCTTAAAAAAGAAAGAAAGAAAGAAAGAAACCTATTTACTTTTAACAATGGAAAATTACCATTATAAAAAACTCACTATACACTTCCAGGCATACATCCAAAAGAAATGAAAACCTATGTCCTTGCAAAAATGTATATGTGAATATTCACAGCAGCATTATTCACAATAGCCAAGTAGGCAAAAGAACCCCAAATGACCATCAACTGATGAGTGGATAAATACATACAGTCTATCCATGCCAGGGAATATCATTTAGCCATAGAAAGGAATAAAATATTGATGCATACTACAACACGGATAAACCCTGAAAACATTTTACTAAGCCAGACACAAAAGACTGTATCCCTTATGATTCCATTTATACGAAATGTGCAGAACAGGAAGACTGAGACACAGAAAGTAAATTAGAAGGTACCTAGGGATGGGGTGAGGAGAAGGGGAGCTGCTTGGCCTAGCATTCCTTTTAGGAGCAACGAAAATTTCTCAAATTGCTTGTGGTGATGGTTAAGCACCCCTGTGAATATACCAGAAACAATTTCATGGTATATGAATTACATCTCATTGAAACTACTATAAATAGTAACTTTGTTGCAAACTGATTTATCTGGCAGATTAGAGTTAGGAAATTCTCATTCACAAACATTTGTTCCATTGCTTCCCAAACACAGGGTTAAGTGTTGCTCAATTGGTAAACCTGAAATTCATTTCAAATGCCTAAAATGTCATGCTTACATCCCACATACACAAAAACACTACATTCAAAGCTTTTTTATATTAAAGATATTTTATGGGGCGCCTGGGTGGCTCAGTGGGTTAAAGCCTCTGCCTTCGGCTCAGGTCATGATCCCAGGGTCTTGGGATCTAGCCCCATGTCAGGCTCTGGCTCTGCAGAGAGCCTGCTTCCTCCTCTCTCTCCTTCTGCCTACTTGTGATCTCTGTCTGTCAAATAAATAAATAAAATCTTTAAAAAAAAAAAGATATTTTATTTTGCTATTTGGAGAACTGGTTGCCCATGTAAAGGCTATGTGATTCTATAAACCTGAATGCTTGATTCCTCAAGCATCCTGAATAGAGATTTTTGCTATATTTAAATGATTTCTATTTGGAATGTTAAATGCTACCCCTTCATATATTCAAAAGCAAACTGTTCCATGAGAAAGCATTTATGAAGAAGAGGCAAATCCAGGAAAGAAAATTTCTTTCCCAAAGAGGTGCTATGTATTATTCTGATACTTTGTGGCAAGTCCTTTGCCTACATGGAAACTCACAGTTATAAAAATTAATATGCTAGCTTGACTCCAGTGAGAATATATTTAGTCCCTTTATACTCAAGTCAATGACACTGTAGTCACTCAGAATCCCAAGATTAAGACTAAAATTAAAGTGGATTTCATTGCTTTGGAAGGTATGTTTATTTTTCAGAGTCTATATGCATAATTTCAATGTATTTTTTAATGCAAGGTAATTTTGCTCTTTATCTGAATTTTCAACTTGAGGTGTTTTTTTTAACTTGAATATTACATGCTTATAAACAGATCTCTAGATATTTTCTCCTTATAAGGAGTTACTTCTACATTTCCTTAAACAGAAAAGCAAGGTTCTCTTATGAGGAAGAGGTTAAAGAAATCCAATTTAGAGTCATATATCATTGGGGTAAAACATGGGGTAAAACTTTTGGAATACTTGTGAAAATGATGAGTGGAATTTTTTGAAACCCACTAGTTTCACCTGACAATCCAATGTAATAATATCAAAAATCTTACTTTATCAATAATGTCCTTAAAAATCAAATGACAGCTAAGCCACTAGAGTTAAAAGTATCTACTTAATGGAATTAATGAATAACAGATATCTGAGCAGTTGCACATTTTTGTGATTTATACATTTTAGGAACAAGAAATTGCACAGAAATTAAGCATGGACGAATGTAAGATGAACTGGGTATAAACATTCTCTAGAGAGGATGGATACCCAGGTGGACTGTAAAAAAAAAAAAAAAAAAAAAAGGGAGGATTCTAGGAGAATGAGTTCTGACATTCCTGATAGTTGATTAGATTTAAGTTAAGAGCAGGGAATTCACAGAGCTGCAATGAACCCCAGGAAATTCATATGAATCTAAAGTAAGTCTGTATCCTAAAAACCCTGAAGTAAGTCAGATCAAAAAGTAGATCTGATATAGCTATTACAAGATACACATAAGGCACATAATGAGCATTCAGACATTTCTGTAATAATCAGCAAAATTCATAAATTAGGGCGAAATGAGCATCCTCTGACATACTGATTGTCAGGCTCTACCTAAATACATTGGTTATATCAATAAAAATGTGTTCTAGGATATACGCTCAAATCACAAGTAAAACTAGACTGTATAAAAGGCCTAGGGCAAGCATTTTCCAAATACTTGAACTCAAACTTTAAATAGTAATTTGCTGCCTGCGAAGCCATTTACATCCAAATTTGGCACTATTTGCTACCACAGTGGGTACAAATATTTCTAAGTAGTTTTTGCAAAGGGGGCACGAGTCATTTCTAAAATTAACCTTAACTCCTTAGATGCTCCAATATCCTACAGATAACCAGCTCGGATTCCTAAATCTCGTTTTATATTTATAAAGATCCTCATAGTCTTCCATTTTGTTTAAAAGATTATAGCTTTTCAGGGCACCTGGATGGCTCAGTGGTTAAACGTCTGCCTTTGGCTCAGGTCATGATCCCAAAGTCCTGGGACAGAGTCCTGCATAGGACTCCCTGCTCAGCAGGAAGCCTGCCTCTCCCTCTCCCACTCTCCCTGCTTGTGTTCCCTCTCTCGCTGTGTCTCTCTCCATCAAATAAATAAATAAAACCTTTAAAAAAAAAAAGATTATAGATTTTCTACTCTGAATTAGCCTGAGGTAAGTAACTTAGGTTATTCGGGTTTTTAATTTACATATTAATAAAATAGGAATAACCTGTCCTACCCAAACCACAGGGTAATCAGAATATACTAATATTATTAGTCATTATTCTGCTTTGAAAAGCATAATATTTGATACAGTCAAAAGATAACCCAGTTATATGGAAAAGAAACTCCCTCATAAGGCTCTAGTTTCCCTTTCAGATGTTGAGAAAAAAAAAAAAAACTTTTCGTCTACTCTCTTAGGTTCAGTAATGATTAGCCTGTAAATTAAATTAACAAAAGAGATTAACAGGAGACAAGGCATACAATTTTTATTAATATCTTAGGTGCATGGGAGGTCACAGAGAAGTAGTAAAACAAAGAAGTAGTTAGATTCAAGGGCTTATATAACATTTTAACAATGAAAAGGTGATTGAGACTTCACAGGACAATGAATTCCAAGTAAGTAATATACAATATATGGTGGAAACTACCGGAAGGTCTGTTTTAATGAAGTATGCTTATGTAGGCTCATCTCAGTGCCAACTCGCCATATCAGAGGTAAAGAGTCACTCTCTTTCTTCCCCACAGTCCAGGAGGACAGACACCTTTACAAAGGAAATTTATGCCCTGCTTTTAGGCAAGTAAGGAGAAGACAGAGAGTTCTGCCCGCACCTGCTGACTGAATTTCTTTGGTCTCAAAATAATCCTTACACCAAAGTGGGGTAACATATCCTAATCCCCTTCAAGTGCAAGTCTGTCATGTTACTGGCCCACTTTTGTTTCCTTCTGATGAAGCAGAGGAAGGAGAAGATAATACATCAGAGATGGAAAGAGAGTGAATTTAAAGGATTCCCTTCCAGACAATCTGTATCATATCACTAGTCAACTCTCCCCTTTACCTATCAAAACAAATTTGCATAGTGGAAAACTCTGGAGTCCAGAACATGCATCTCTCCCTGCCAACAAGGGCATCTACAAAACCCAATGGGCAAGTCAGGAAACACACTCAACTTTGCTTGTCTACTAAATACATTAGCAAGGAAAGCAAGCAAATATGAGGAAGCATCATCCAGAAGAAACATATTTGTTTATATGAGCAAAATCTCCACTTTTTAAAAAAGATTTTATTTATTTATTTGACAAAAAGAGATCACAAGTAGGCAGAGAGGCA
>NC_081560.1:68857142-68950705 GCF_022355385.1 Mustela nigripes
GGTGCAGAGCAGGCTTCCTGCTAAGCAGAAAGCCCTATGCAGGGCTCAATCCCAGAACCCTGAGATCATGACCTGAGCCAAAGGCAGAGACTTAACCCACTGAGCCACCCAAGCGCCCTCCATTTTTTTTTTTTTTTTCATTTATCTTCTGACAAGGCAGGGAAAGAGATCTGAGCACAAAAGAGATAAGATTCAGACTCTGCTCCACCATTTAATAGTTTCATGACCTCTGTCAAGCTGTTACCATCACTGAACCACTATCTCTTTATCTATACATAAAGATACTTTATGAGGAACCAATAATGCCTCCCTGGCAGGTATATGGTAAAACTGAAATAAATTTAAGTTGGATAGTAAGTATAAAATGCCTCACAAAATGTAAGACTTAAGTGTTATTTCCTTTACCTTCCCCTACTTTCTAAAAGGATTTCAGAATTCTCTTTTCATTTTATTTGACCTAAACCAAAAGGAACAGATGCTCCCATTTATAATATAAAGATATCATAGGATTAGTGACAGGGTACCTTCTGAGAGCACTTTCTCTCTCCCCCTCCCCCTGCTAGTACAGAGGTCATATACAAACCGTTGAAGAAGGGTCAAGAGACTAATAGGATTCACTGATTGTTTTTGTTTAATATCTACAGAATGACCTTGCAAGTTGTAACTGAACAAAGTCTTGAGAGAATGCCAGCATTCTATCAGATAGTTTCAATATCAGTAAGATTTCTGTGCTCCAGCCAGACATAAAGGACATTTTAAAAAAAGTTAATGCCATCAATTTCAAAAGCCTTCAAAGTTTGGGGAAAAGATATTTAGTTATCTTAGGAGCCAAAGAAATACAAAATCCAACCAAATATTACAGACTACCTTCTCCACATGAGTAGAATAGGGATGTGGGCTGCGTGGTTAAGAAGGGACTAACTTAGTATGGCCCTGTTACCTATAAATAAAGTTAAGTCTGTCTATAAAAGGAACTGACAAGAATCTGATAAGAATCCTGCTTAAATTCCTCACACAGTCTCTAAGGTTGAGAAAATTACTTGGGATGACATAATCCTAAGGAGATTTTATAATTAAATGTAAAAAATGTTTGGGAGAATCAAAGTCCTATCATTACTATTTTATAATAATAATGTAAGTTCAGTTAGGGGCGCCGGGGTGGCTCAGTGGGTTAAGCCTCTACCTTTGGCTCAGGTCATGGTTTCAGGGTTCTGGGATCAAGTCCTGCATCGGGCGCTCTGCCCAGCAGGGAGCCTGCTTGCCCCTCTCTCTCTGCCTATTTGTGATCTCTCTCTCTCTCTGTGTCAAATAAATAAATAAAATATTTTTTAAAAAAATAATAATAAGTTCAATTATATTTTAAGGATTTGTAACTTTTAAGAGAATCTGATCTATCAGAGTGTTAGGTCAGCCTTGGAATTCCAAGTAAAATAAAAAAATGAGTAACTGATTTAGACCAATGAGTCTAAGTATTTCTAACTAACTCTGTATACACAGTGTTGACATATTGGGGAACTTCAGAGTCACCATATTTATAATTTAATCTGTGAGATGTAGAAGAATTTTGCTGGTTCTCTGAAAAATATTTAAGTCAAATATAATAAATTTTATAAAATATTAAATGGTTTAAGGAGTTTAAGTTTACAAATGAGACTAAGTATCACCTAAAGCCTTTAAAATTGTTAAAATTTGATGGACCTACAACCAAAATAATATGATTAATATAAGCTGGACTTACACTCCAAAGGTAAAACTAGGAATTTGAATCTTAACTTTAAATACTAATTTTTAACATCAATATAATCCCTGGATATTTTTTTCTGCACATAACCACTATGCTCAGGAATACTGAAAACATATTAATTCAGAAATTTAATGACAAGCTTTAAAAATGGCTACTACTTCTATAGAATATGACCTCATATAATCCCTTCAACTATCAGTGGTTACTAAATACTGAAGGTATAAGTAAATGACTCTTTCCAAAAGTAAAGTGAAATACTTACTAATCTTGACATGCTCTGTGCTCTTTCATTTATACCTCAATTTAGAATGTGATAATGAAGGAACACTTGATTTAGTTTGGATATAAATGAAAACGTAATTCTACTTTCTACCGGTAGTTCATTAACTACTTTCATTAATTTTGTAGTAGTCGTTCATTAACTATTTTCCCAACTTTGTAATCTGTAAAATATGTAACTACATTCATCTTTGGTATTTGTAAGCCATCCTGCTGTTGTAAAAGCCCTTAAATGGAATTTGGGCAGCGATACAGAAAATGTTTCTTTTCTTTTAAAATAACCAAGTCAATTTAAAAAACAAATTGTCAATATAATCTGGGATTTTAGCCAGGTTTTAATTTTTATGAATGGAAATAACTGTATAATCAGTGTAACAAAAATGCTAACACTATCACAAAGCTTAACTTAATTTTGCTGATGATTTAATGAAGCCACTGCATATTAACTCCAGAGCCCTAATTTGATACAGCCATTTATTAGGTTTTAGGGTTCAACTCTCATTTATTCCTATAACTCCCACAGTACCGCCATGACAAATAATCACCACCAACAAAAGGTCTGAATAAGAAAATACACACATTCAGTTAGCGAACATTTTTGAGCACCTGCCTTGTGCCAGACACCAACCTAGACCCTGGGGATAAAGAGGTGAATGAGAGACACAGTGTCCTGGGGAATAAATCCCAATAGGAGAGAAATAACTAAGGAGAAAACCTCAGTTGATCAGTTATATTGATCAGTTATATTGTGGAAACAAGAAGTGTGATTCAACAGAGCCTAGGAGGCTAATGTAAACTGGAGAAGGAGGACCTGTAAGCACAGCGACCTGGATATCAGAAACTGGCCACAGAAATATCCAGAAGAAAGGGGAGGTTCAGGCTAGAGAGACATCTATCTAGTCCGAGGCCAGAAGACAGGTGCAAGTATGGAGGCTGCAGTGTCAGCTATCAAATTTATAAACTCCTTACAGTAGACACATTATTCACAAAATGTACCTCACTTCTACCCTGTTCTTGGCAAGGGCTCGAGACCAGCAATTTTCGGCCTTTTTTGGTGCACAAAGCACACATGATGTCTTACCTTAGGTGAGCACATACAAGTCCCACCTATGTCTGATTAATAATTAATAGGATAGCAACACCTCAATCCACCCATTTTTTAACATAAAAAAGACTATTAGTGGGGCACCTGGGTTAAAGCCTCTGCCATTGTTTGACTCAAGTCATGATCCCAGGGTCCTGGGATGAGCCCTGCATTGGGCTCCCTGCTCATGGGGAGCCTGCCTCCCCCTCTCTCTCTGCCTGTCCCTCTGCCTACTTGTGATCTCTGTCAAATAATTTAAAAAAAGAAAAAAAGATTATTAGCTACTTATAGTTTCCACTTAGAAATCTTGGTAGTAGAGCTATCAAATCTACAGGTGCTTTCTCATAACTATTTACTCAAAGGTATCAAGAAAAATTAAAATTATTTTACTTAGTATGGCCTACTTCCTACTATTACTATCCTAAGAATGACTAAGGGAGAAACTGTCTTCCCCTTCAAACATCTGAGGTAGTGCCAAGAATAAGTCCACTATTAGCAGATAAAATCTGCTATAGAGTTTTAAAACAAAGGATATAAGGAATCAAATTTTCTACTTGTTCCAAAATAAGGCAAAACTTGATATCTCTGTGACTGGATACGTCTCACATGTGCTAAAGAAATAAAGATTATAATGATAATTATATTTTGAAAGATATATTTAAATATGATGGTTAATGATTTATGAAAAGAAACACTTATGTATACTGATACCTGGATACAAGAAGCTGCAGGAAAGCGGTTATCTTTTAATTACCCACATCTTTGCAAATACTAACAAATGAAATTCTGGATCTCAACTTTAATGCTACCTAATCTGATTGATGTTTACTGAAACATGATTAAAGCCCAACTATACACTTTGAACATACACTGAGCCAGGGACTGTGGAATAAAGAAAGGTTAAGATTTGCTTTCAGGGGCTGGCAATCTATATATACATTACTTTTATATTTTAGGTAAGAAGTGAATATTCATCAAAAAAATTAGCATAAACCATCAGGCATGGAAATTCAGAAGAAAGAAAAATTAAAGATAGTATGATGACAGAATTATTTGAGGAAAAAAACTAATACATTTACTGCTCTCATTTGCCTTTATACTTAGCAGTATAATTCACAAGGACAAAAAAGCATGCTCTGGAAAACACATTTTTACCAAGGCTGCATCAATTTATAAAATTTCCTACCAAATTTTAACCAGTCATACTACAGCGTAACTTCTGCTGACTTAAAAATTAATCATTTGGTAACAGTTAAAAAAAATGAAAGAACTCTGGGGCACCTGGGTGGCTCAGTTGTTAAGCATCTGCCTTGGGTTCAGGTCATGATCCCAGGGTCCTAGGATCGAGCCTTCCATTGGGCTCCCTGCTTAGCGGGGAGTCTGCTTCTCGCTCTCCCATTCCCCCACTTGTGTTCCCTCTCTCGCTGCTTCTCTCTCTGTCAAATAAATAAATAAAATCTTAAAAAAAAAAAAAGGAACTCAATTAGGTAATATTTCAGTACTATATAAAAAGAATCCATTTGTATAGTCAAACTAAATATGACAAAATAATATGAAATGCAAAATGAAGAATGAAATTAAGAAATCAATATTTATACATAAAATTCAACTCTCAGGGCAACAGGTGGAGGTTATATTTTTGTTTGGAAATAAACTGTAACCCAAGAATATCAACACTCAATACATTTCCAATAAGAAGGTTTGTCACTGCAGCTAAATTCTCTTGAAAGCTCATGTTACAAACCAACTCTGTTCTTTCTGAAATGCCCACAGGTACTTTAGTACAGGGGTTCACACAGCAACAAAATGGGCCATCCTGGAAAATTAGACATGCCTACTGAAATGAATGGCCTGGAAGTTTATAGCAGCATTGACCAATGGAAGGAATTCAACCAAGCTGGGGACCAGAAGTAACTGGAGAACACAGCACCAGCATTAGGACAGCGTGAGCAATGTTGTGAGAGGTACAGGCTGGCAGGTAGGCAAACAGTCCTTGCACCAGATAGCAAAAACCCCAGCTAAGGTTGCCAAGGTACCATGAAGGCCGATAATCAAGCACAGGAAGCAAGGTGGAAAGTCTCATCCTCCAACACCAGCATGGAACACCTAATCTTCCCGAACTGAATCAATACTGGCCCCCGAGCCTATGTCAGGAATGATTCAGAAAGTGGGGCAAGCTTATGGGAGACTGGTAGACTCTGGAGACAGTCATGCAAGTTGTCACAATGTCAGAACTACAGATACACAAGTTCCTAGGTCTTACTGTAAGGGCCTATTTAGCCAGAGCGGCCCCACCTCCGTTGAACAGCCATTTTGTTGTTTATGCAGATAAAAGTTAGTCTGTGAAGCAGGGAGGGGTCGCGCTCTCTGTAAGAGGCGTGGCCCCAGCTGGTCAGTTTGGTTCTCGATGCTTCGATGCTTCGTGGGAAATAAAGCTTTGCTTGACCTTCGCTTTGTATCAGTCTCACTCCTTTAATCACGGACCCATTATTGGGGGACCCAACATTGGGGACCCAACACTACCTCTCCCTCAAAGAAGCACTGATTTTTAAAACCATCAGGAACAACACATTTGCAACAACTGAGAATGAACGGAGATTATCTATTCCTCTTTTATGAGGAAATTCAGTACCCAGACAGGGGAACTAAGAAAATTAACACACATCTTGTTCAGATATTTTTATAGGACAGCAATTAGAGCAAAAAAGAAAGTACTATCCAGTGGGAATCAAAAGAAATAGGAAGACTATTTTTGGGCATTTTGTAATAGAAAAAGATTCTGAATCTCCTCCGGGTTATTCTTGATTCTCCATGCCATAGGAAGAATGCAGGGCTACGGATAAAATGAAGCAACAGATATTACAAAAATCATCACAACTTGATACACATTTTAAGAGGTGAAAATTTTACACTAAATTTGCTTTACTACAGTATGAACCCGACAGTATGTTATTTATAATGCTGCTTAAAGTAATCATATATCTCCAAACAAAAATACAAGAGGGCTTAATACCACTAATCCTTTATTAAAGGAGATACACGTCAGGAAAAAGGAAACTAATCCCAAGAAAAATCTAGAATACACAATAAATGGTAAAAAAAGAAAATGAAAAACAGGTACATAAATCGTATGTAAATAAACAATGACAGTGTTATTAATAATTACCTACCTTGGTAAGTTTTTTTAAAAAGACCTAAAACATGGACCATTTCATAAATATAGGAAGCGGAGTAACAGAAATTACTTTTGTGGTTCAGAGGGGAGTGAAAACATTGAGTAACATTAGACTTTAAGATATACATATATACAAATACACAGAAAAACATATATTTCTAGAGTAACGAAATAAAAAATAGACTGTATAATTTACAAACTAGCGGAGAATACAAAACCAGTCTGAAGGAAAATCTCAAAAGTTCACAAAAAGGAGAGGTGAGAAGGGGAAAATCAGCAAAAGTCAGAGTATATACAAAAAATGCTCAAAATAAACACAAACACATTAGTAATCATAATAAATCTAAATAGACCAAACCCCCTATTTAAAAGAAAAGTTTACTCTTTTAAAAAACAATCCAGGGGCGCCTGGGTGGCTCAGTGGGTTAAGCCGCTGCCTTCGGCGGCTCGGGTCATGATCTCAGGGTCCTGGGATCGAGTCCCGCGTCAGGCTCTCTGCTCAGCAGGGAGCCTGCTTCCCTCTATCTCTCTCTCTGCCTGCCTCTCCTTCTACTTGTGATCGCTTTCTGTCAAATAAATAAATAAAATCTTTAAAAAATAAATAAATAAAAATAAAAAACAATCCAGTGGCATGTTATTCATAAGAAATGCCTAAAACTTAAGGACACAAAAAGTTTGCAAGCAAAAATATGTTTTTAAATGATATAGTAGGACCACATAGAAAGGGTGATAGAACAATATTTGTACCAAACATAAGAGACCTCACGCAGGAATAATGAAATGACATGTAATGATACATAAGGAAAGAATGATTTAAAGAAAATATGAAGGAAAACCTAACAACTCGAAGCTTATAAATATTTAACAAACAGCTTCAAAATACATAAACAAAAAATTGTCAGCGAGAAGTACAACTCTCTCACTGTTACTATACAAACCTAATAAAACACTCAGCAAATGTAAGTACCAAACTTGAGTTAATGTGCACAGACAGAAAACTGCTGTCATGAACTGGGGACTACCAGCTCCTTCCAAGCCTACGGGAAACAGCAACAAAAACTGGCCACAAACTAAGTCTTAAAGCCAGTCTTAATTTCAAAAAAATCAACATCATATATACTATATTCTCTACGGTCTATAGTTAGAAGGTTAAGTTCAAAATAAAAAACAAAAACATAAGTTGGGGACATGAATTAGAACACTTTAAAACATAGATCTAAATAACTTACAGGTTTGGAGTAATCACTAAAGAAATCAGGAAATGCTTAAAAGTGAACAGTAAAAACATACTAATATAAAAAAATGTGTGAGATTTAGCTAAGGCATTACACAAAGTCAAATTCAGTCCGAAAATATCATATTAGAAAGGAAGAAAGACTGAAAATTAATGAGCTAAGCATCAATTTAAGAATTTACAAAAAGAATACACACAAAAACAAGGGAAATGGAAGAAAAAACAAATATGGAAATTAATAAAACAAAAAAAGACAGAGATCAATGTAAGGGCCTATTCAGCCAGAGCGATTTCATCTCGGTTGAACAGCCATTTTGTTGTTTATGCAGTAAAACTTAAACTGACCCTGTGCTCTGCCTCCCAGGGGACTTACTTAAAAGCAAGTCCGGGAAACTAGTAAAATATGGTCGACCAGTCCCAGGTAACAGAGCCCAAACACAAGGGCGGGTCAGGCCAGGTGGAGACATCCAATCACTATCACCCTAAAGAATGTGGGCCCCACCTTTTGGGTGCTTTTTGGGCCCCAATTCTGACCAAGGTGATAGGCTAGTTCAAATATCTACTATACAACTGGCCACCTGTGTGTGACCTGGCATGACTGTGCAGCTTTCTCTGTGTGTTACAATCTCATTGGCCACCTGTGTGTGGCCAGGCTCAACCACATGGCCCTTGCTCTATAAAAGTTAGTCTGTGAGGTTGGGAGGGGTCACCCTCTCTGTAAGAGGCGACCCCGAACGGTCGGTTTGATTCTCGATGCTTGGCTCAAGTCTCACTCCTTAGTATCAGTCTCACTTCTTTGACCACGGACCTAACAATCAAGAGACACAAGATAGTTCTTTTGAAAAGACTAAATAGGCCATATTGCTGTAATAAATTAATAAGACAAGTTAACAATAGTAAAAACTACATATCCAACAGAAATTTTAAAATGGGAGAATATTATAAACAACTTGATGCTAATAATTTTGAAAACCAGACAAAATGCACAATTTCCTGGAAAATATAACCTATCAAACTGATTCAAAAATGACTTTAAAATTAAGAGCACTATAATCTTTAAAGATACTGAATGAAAACTTTAAATCTCACAGACAAAAAATTGTGTATACGGTCTCACAAGAAACTGATTCAAACACTTAAGAAAGAGATCGCTCCAGCATTACATAAACTATTTCAGAAAATAGAAGAGGACCCATCCTCTGGGTCCCCTGCGTGAGACTGGTATAACCCTATACTAAAATCAAGCAAGGACAGTACGAGGAAGGAAAATCATGGGGCTTGTCTCACTCACAAAAACTGGCGAGGGCAAGCCTCTTGAAGAAAATGTTAGTAAATAAAATAAATCAGTGAATTCAAAATGTAAGAAAGTTAGATTTATCCCAGGAACTGAAGAGCAGTTTAACATCAAAACACCTATCAATATAACCAAAGGAGATATCCTCTATCATCAAACAGATACGAAAAAAAATTCAATGAAATTGACTATCCAACCACAATTTTAAAAACAGAACACCAAATAAATAACTGATTAGAACTTTCTTAATCTGATAAAGGATATCTACCAAAAAATGTCAACAAGTGTCATATGTAATAATAAAAGAACTCACTAAAGTGAAAAACAAGACAAAAAAAGTCCACTACCACCACCTCTGTTCAGTATTTTTAAGGGAGGACAAGAAGTCCTAGTCCTAGTAAGACAAGAAAAAGAAGACAAAGTTATAGTCTTAGAAAAGAGGAAATAAATTATAATAATTATAATTGGTAAGCTAGTATATGATTATCTTTTTTAAAAAACCCAAAAGTCTACAAAAAGAATTTCAGAATTAGTATCAGAAAGTCACCAGTCACAGGAACAGTATTAAAATTACCTTTCAATTCACGAATTAAAAAACAGAGAGACCACTTATATTAGAAACAAATCTGAAATCTGAGTACTATCCTTCTTAATATAACCACTGAACCAAAGGATCCTCATGAAATTCACCTGTTAGTGCTCCTCCTCCTGTGTCAGAGGTGAATTGTGAAAGTGGGGGAGGGGGCAGTACAGAAACAAAAAGGCAAGGGTTTCAGGAGAATCAGGCACTACTCTCCCAAAGATAAACACTAGTCCTAGATTCTGCCCCCACGTAAATCCCCCAAAGCGCTCACACAGGCTCAAATCATTTAAGTTGGTTCCGCTCACTCCAGCCAAAAATGGAAAACAGCTGGGCAAACCTTGCCATATATTCCTCTTTAAAAAAAAAAAAAAAAAAAAAAGGTATTTTCTTACCATTCCTCCCTTAGTATTTAAGGACTTCTTGAAAATGTTAACCTATCTCAGCTTAAAGAAGGGGAAAAAAAAAAAATGACCATATTTGGACCACAACCTTCAGGCCAGAGGCTTCCAAGGAGCATTAAGGTTTAAGTTACCCAGGGTATTCCCAGAAAGCTTCAAAGTGCTAGTTAAAAAGAGGAAATGCTTTCGGGACCTTTGTTATGGTACAGGTGTTAAATTAGTTTAAGAGTCTCAATACATCTTATTTATGTGCAATTTTAAGCTTTGTTAAGAATCTTGGGGAGCCTGGCTCAGTCAGTTAAGCTTCAGACTTCGGCTCAGGTCATGATTCTCAGGGCCTTTGGATCTAGCCTCAAGCCCTGCTCTGCGGTGAGTGAGGAGTCTGTTTCCTTCTTCCTCCACTCCCTCTGCCCTTCCCCAGCTCACAAGCACACTCTCTCTCTCAAATAAATATATCTTTAAAAAAAAAAAAAAAAGAATCTCTGTATACTCTTAGCATCATATTAGCTTTCTGATGACTGTAAGTTCCCAGAACTAATGCTATGTGAGCCACTGATGTAATAAAAAAAATTAAAATTAATATTCATACTAATGAAACAAAATCCAAAAAATAAATTTTGTACTCGCACAAACCTCTTTGTTAACAAGTTCTTTTATCTCTATTTATAGTGGTTTGTGCATGTCAAGCAGATTACTGAGAAAATATTTAACAGATTCAAACTGTTTTAACAAAACAAATTTACATCTTTATTGATTTTCTTCCTCCAATGTTTCCAAATTTCAAAACATATGTTCATAAATATTTTAGCCTACTTCAACGGATACAGTTGAATGGAATGTTACTGTCTTCTCACTGTGACAGTACAGCAAGAGGATGTTTGTGAGCTGGGCATAATTATGAAGTGACTAGAATGGCAGTTTTATGCCAATTTCATACAAAACAAAATAAAAGATGGGCAATTTTTCAGTGAACTGGGACAAGTACAATAACTCAGTTTAAATTATTTAGACACCCTTCCTAAAATATATCCCTCCACCCCCGTAAAACGTTTCTTGAAAGGTCTCAGACTTAATTATCCAGATAACCCTCACTATGTTCATTTGACCTTAAGCATCCCTGTCTTTTGTATATGTCATGAAAACAAGCCTTATAATCTCCACTTAAGAAGGTATAATCAAGCTCATTTTGCAAGAGGAAGGGAAAGCACAAGAGGTTAAGTAACTTACAAGAGGTTACTCCGGCTTGCAAAGAACCAAAGGACCTACCCTAAATGCTTTCACTACCATTCTGCTCTGATTTTTTTTTTTAAATACGCATGTATGGCTTACAAAAGTTAAGTAAAGGTATGTATCTTATGCAAGGAAAGGCAAACAAGGCAATCAATATCTTTAGAAACGAAAGTCGGCATCTTGGTTACCATGTGCTTTCAGAAAGTATTCTCTTAAGCAGTTTTACTGATACAAACATCACAGACCATCCCCCTTAAGCCCAGTGGAACTGGGTGCAAAAGCTGGACTTAGAATCCAAAGTCTGGTTAAGAATTTCAATTTTGGGGGCGCCTGGGTGGCTCAGTGGATTAAGAATTTCAATTTTTTGAATCCTTGAAATCTAACTATCCATATACATCTGAAAAGTTATTACCCCCAATACCCTAAATAACAGAATTCAATTAAGATTCCAGCGTAGTTCTTAAAATCCTTTTCAGAGGTAACCAGAATCCCAAATCCAGGCAAGCTACTATTTTGAGAAAAAGAATCAGAGAACCAAAGTATACAAAAGAAACAGCTCTGTAACAGGGATTGGGATTTCTACAAATGAACAAATCTGTCAAAGAAATGTCTTTGATCACTATGGTCATCACACTGGTTTTAGTCCAAGCTTAACTTTAACTGCAGGTTTAGGAAATGAGGAGCCCTCTTCTCTCTTAAGTAAAAACTAGCTGATTTAAAGAATCATGAATCAACTCCTCGGAACAGTAGTAATGATCTTTTCTTTCTTTCTTTCTTTCTTTTTTTTTTTTTTTTAATGGAGTACATTTCTACCAGAGTCACAAACTACTTCGCTAATTGCATGTTTAATAAATGTGCAGAGCACATGATACTTAGCACTGCTGGTGATAACATCTGGCAATTTTCATTCAACTGTTAAAGAGGCGTAAAGGGGCACGTGATCAACACCGGGTGTATTTGTTGGGGTGGGAGAGCAGGGAAGGAAAGACAGCCTCAACAAGGACTGAGGACGTATTATTGGAAACAGACCTGGAGTACAGGCAGGACACTCACATAGGAGGTAGCACTTCACAAACAAAGGAACAAACTAAAAAATGAGCCAGTTGACAACATTTAAGAAATAAGTATTCCAGTTTTGATAAAATGTAGGTCACAATGGGGCTTTCCTTGATTCTCTCTCATAATCATATGCCACTGCAGAGATCTAAATGCCCAACACGTTTTTAACTTCTTTTATAAGCTATCAGCACCCACCATGCACAGAAACGGATCTATCTTTTATATTTTTTAAAAATTTTATTTTTAAGTAATCTATGCACACAACATGGAGCTCCAACTCACAACCCCAAGATCAGGAGTCACATGCTCCACTGACTGAGCCAGCCAGACACCCCTCACAGACTTATCTTAAAATACCAATATGGATAAGGGCCTACCTTTGTCTAAAACATAATAAATATTATCTCCATCCCACTGCCATCCCCCTTGAGCTGTGATGGTTCAAAATACATTTTTAGGTGAAGTAGATGCAGATAAAAGCTTTACTTCCAAAAACAGATGTCTAGATAATATAAAAGAAATGTTCGTGAAATTACTGTAATCAGCACTTTACTAAGTTTGCAACAGATTTCCAGAAATTTGGGGGGAGAACACACAAAATAATAATAATGAAGACTGACTACACTCTCTGCCCCAAACACCTAACTAACCCAAGAATAGTGAACTAATGAGGTCTGTGAATTCCAGATCACATTTTGGCTCTCCTAGACTCAGAGCAGCAAATGCTCAGAAGTTGTAAGATGGAGAGTCTGTAATGAGAAAATCAGCATAGCTGTTCAAACATGAATATTTAACACCGAAGGTTTTCAGTTGATTTTCACCTAAAGAAACTCTCCCAGTCTTCTAAATCAGTGGTTGGCACACTTGTTCTGAAAAGGGTAGATAACCAACTCAGCTGGCCACGCAATCTCTTTTGCAACAACTCATTCTGCTTTGATAGCACAGATAAGGAATGGACGGGTCTGTGTTCCATAAAACTTTATTTACAAAAACAGAGGTCTAGCTTTGTCTCAGAGGTCAGAGTTTGCCAACCTGCTCTAAATTATTCAATTATGATGACTGCCTTTTCATTGAGATGGTTGACTTATTCCTAGATGGGTCCATAACCCCCCACCTCACCACCCCCTCACCCTGTCACCAAGTGTAGGAAGTGGCTGTTTCCTGCTGTAGAATACAGAAGAACTCATTTGAAGCTCAAATTAAACCCAAGGGAATTTCTATAGCCTAGGGAAACCACCCTTTCTGCTCTTCCAGCTTCTGAGAGACTGGCCCAAAGATGAAGAATCAGAGAGAAATGTTCTATCTGACTGAAGGTAAGACAGGGAAAATAACATTTATTGAGTGAGTCAACATAGCAGACACAGCAAGGTAGGTCATTTAAATGCATTTCACATATTCTATAAAAATCGTATGAGGCAGAAATTATTTCTATTTTCAGATGAGGAAACTGTGGATCAAAGCAAGGATCTTCAGCCCAAGGTCACAAGGATTTGAAAACTAAAATTTAAATAACCAAATCCATGACCTATACTGCCATGCTAAAAATTCAGTGATTGTTTTTCTCATTTCCTTGACTACTTTAAAAATAAAAATAGCACTCCAACTCTTATCACCAAATGATTTTTTGAAACGAATTTTTCTTTTTTCTTTTTTTTAAAGATTTTATTTATGTATTTGAGAGAGAGAGAGAATGAGAGAGAGCCTAGAACAGAGTGAGGGGCAGAGGGAGAAGCAGACTCCCTGCTGAGCAGGAAGCCCCATGTGGGCTTGATCCTGGGACGCCAGCCGGGATCATGATCTGAGCTGAAAGCAGTTGCTTAATGGTCTGAGCCACCCAGGTGCCCCTCCAAGATGATTTTTCTAAGATTTTTTAAATGCATAGAAATTAAAACTTAATCGTACACAAGTCAAGATTTAAATGGAAATTAAGTTCCCACAATTGCCAGCTCAGAGAAGCCTATTACACCCCCAAATACAAGAGGCTTTTAATTTTGGGAAATGGGTCAGCCTAGCGGAAAATGGGGGAAAAGCTGACAATGAACTGACGTTTGACCATTTAAGTATGAAATTGTGTTTTAAGAACACAATTTTCTGTTCTGTTTCTGAAATACACAAATATAGTCAGGCATTCTTAAAAAGAGCACACTGCGGAGGCTCAAATCGTCCCTGAATCATACTGTCACATATACAAGTGTACATATACCAGTCACTGGGGCTAAAGATACATGTAAAGATATAGTGTCCTTATCTTCACTGAGGTGGAGACAACACTACACACGCACGCATGCGCACTCGCTCTAGCTCTCTCTCTCTCTCTCTCTCTCACTGTGGTTACCTGTTCATGGCAGAACCTTGCTTTGCTTGGTCCCTTTGTTACCAACTCTATTGCCCCACCTGATCTCTCTAACCTTGTCTCCATGCCACTGCTTTTTTATTAACCTCTTCCTCTCTCTACTTCCATTTTATCTTTGTCTCTTGTGTGTGACCATCTGCCCTGCTATTTCTCAGTTTTCTTAAGTGTTGGTCTTTCATAGCATCAAAACCAAGTAGAAGTTAATTGTCTTTTATTCTTTCTGGCAAAATGAAGAATCACAGTGACAATCTGCATAATGTAATCTCCAAATTTTCAGTTCTTCTCTGATTTCACTGCTGCTTGAAGAGGTCTGTTTCTTCATTATGCAAAACTTTTTATGGCTTACAGAAAGGTGGGAGTTGGGCAAGGTACTTTTTTTGGAAGAGATAACACTAAGACTCTCAGTATCCTAACTTTTTAAAAAGTCTTTTAATTTTTAAAAAGATTTTTCCCAATTTAAAAAATTAGTCTGGGGGAGCCTGGGTGGCTCAGTGGGTTAAAGCCCCTGCCTTCGGCTCAGGTCATGATCCCAGGGTCCTGGAATCAAGCCCCACATCAGGCTCTCTGCTCAGCGGGGAGGGGCCTGCTTCCTCCTCTCTCTCTGCCTTCTTGTGATCACTGTCTGTCAAATAAATAAATAAATAATCTTAAAAAAAAAATTAGTCTGTTTCAAGTTTTCAAATTCTATGAACCTATCAAAAACCTATGTATGATACTTTATCTTCTGATCTTGAATTCGGGTCTTGAAGAGAAACAGGTTTAAGCAGAGAAGATAATAAAACAGATGAAGACATTTGAAGGAATTCAGAATAAACTTTTAATTATTTTCAAGGACTCCAGAAGCTAACAGCACTGGTTCGTTTTACTTTAAAGCTTGAAGCTTTCCTTTCCCCTTATGACATTATGACATCCAAATATGACATTACTACCAATCTCATGTTTTGGAACTATGATTAGCATCATCTTTGGCTCACAGATCACACGTTGGAGGAACTAGGAGAGAGGTAGTAGGGAAGGGGAACGGTGTCAGGGAGGATGCTGGCCATCTGGATAGAAGAGACTAAATTCCACTATAGCAAAAGGAAAAGAAAAAAAACGAGAGGCTAGGCTATCCTGGATCCTCCCAGGTAGAAGAAATAAAAAAATGAGTTATGGCTATACCAGGCAAATTATCTAGTCTCTCTGAGATTCCAGTATTTCATTAGTAGAATGTGAATATTAACAGCAGCCTCTCAAGGTATTGAGAGGATTAAATGTGTTATTGCCTATAAACCACTTAGCAGAGGAAATGACAGTGTGTTAATTAAGGTTAGACATTATGATTGTTAAGGCTCAGGTTCTTTTCCGTATAAACACTGCTAAATCAAGAGCTTCATGGGGTTGCCTGGCTGGCTCAGTCCCTAGAGTTTGTGACTTAATCTCAGGGCTGTGAGCTCAAGCCCCATGCTGGGCATGGAGAAGGAAGGAAAGGAAGGAAAGGGAAGGAAAAGGAAGGGAAGGGAGAGAAAAGATTAATCAAGACCCTTAAAGTGAGACATTCAGTTGAGCATCTGCCTTCAGCTCAGGTCATGATCCCGGAATCCCAGGATCGAGCCCCACTTCAGGCTCCCTGCTCAGCAGGGAGTCTGCTTCTCCCTCTGACCCTTTCCACCTCTCAAGCTCTCCCTCTCTCTCACTTTCTCTCTCTCAAATAAATTAATAGAATCTTAAAAAAAAAAAAAAAGATCCTCATGTATTCAGGATTCAACAACTGATCAATAATTATTGATCAGTTGTTATTGATCAGTTGTTATGTCCCAAGTGCTGGTGGTACAGGAATGAGGAAGACATGACCCTGCACTTGCAGAGCTTTCAACCAGCAATCAGGACAGGTCAAGGGAGGAAACAAAGAGAGCATATTTGATGGGCTGTAAGGCTGGGTGAGCTAGCTGCAACACTACTGTACAATCCCCTGGGTTTGAGCACATGGTATGCTCCTAATAATGGTTACCTAATTGATTAAACAATAAATCCATAGTGCATGTTCAATAAATACTTATTATGAAAACTGTCTTTGCAATATAAATAATTTGCATATTCTGTCTGTTTTCTTAACTAAGGTGCTCTGTACCCCAATGGGATATGGAGCATCCCATTATTACTATCAACATCTTATCTCTGCCAGAAATCTATGTATCAGAAGATTAGTATTTCTTGATTTGGAACATAAAGAAAGAAGGAAATAAAAAGGAGTAAACTGAATGTTCTGTTAAGAAGCCATGGGTGACTCAGTCAGTTAGTTAAGCATCTGCCCTCAGCTCAAGTCATGATCTCAGAGTCCTGGGATTGAGCTGGGCATTGGGCTCTCTGCTCAGTGGGGAGTCTGATTCTCCCTCTCTCTCTCTGCCCCTCACCCCCATTCGTGCTCTCGCTCTGCTCTCTCTTTCTCAAATAAATAAATAAAATCCTTAAAAATAAAAAAGAAACAAATTGTTCCAGCTTAATTTCCCCAATTCCTTTATTCAGCAAGTATTTATTTAATACCCACTATCTGGGGCACCTGGGTGGCTCAGTGGACTAAGCCTCTGCCTTTAGATCATGGTCTCAGGGTCCTGGGATAGAGCCCCACATCAGGCTCTCTGCTCAGCAGGGAGCCTGCTTCCCCCCTCTCTCTCTGCCTCCCTCTCTGCCTGCTTGTGATCTCTGTCTGTCAAATAAATAAATAAAATCTTAAAAAAAAAAAACACTACCTATGTGTACTATGCCAGCCACTTGTACACTAACAGTTCAGTCTATTGACGTAAACAATACGTTTACATTTTAGAAAGTGCTTTCACATATTCATTTACTTAATTCCCAAAACAACATTATGAAAAAGTATTATTATCCCCTTTCCTGGGCGAAGAAGTTGCAACTGGGAAGAAAGGTGTGCTGTTACACAGCCAGCAGGTCCCAAACCTAGGTCTTCTCCCTCTGAATCTGCCGTCCTCTCTACTAACCCTTACTGCCTCTGCAGCCACTCATCTATATCATACATCACCGAATTCCTCTCTTTTAGCATCCCTATGTCATCAAACAAGTAATAAAGCATTTGCTCATAAAATTTATATACAGTTCTTTCACAGTTTGGGGGAGAAAAGTCACCATTTATTTCTCCCTTACAAAACACAGTAGTAGCATATCTGCATCATACTACTTATTGAAGAAAACACTGCCCAAACTCATTCAATCACCAAAGCTACATTTGACATGGCATATTTCAGTTTTGTGCCCTACAAAAAGGAGGTTACTTAAAGAACCAGCTGATTCTATTTCTGGTAGTTTATCCTTTTGAAAGTAGTTTTACCGTTTTTTCATAAACTGGTCTGATGAAATTTACAGATTAATTTAAAAATGGGCTTGATCAGGAAAGATGAGAACCAGGACCACTTCTGATCTTTGACAAGTATAACCTAACTCACTTTGAAAAAGGATCAAGGACATTTTTTTAATAAACTACATTAGGGAGGATAACAGGAAAAAAGACAAGAACTTGCAAAAAAAAAAAAAAAAAAAAGCATGAAATCACTAACAGTGGTAAATTAGGAGCACTTTTCTCCTGGTAACAAGAGCAATGTCACAGTCAACATATACATCCCAAAGGGCTGGGAGGAATGAAGAAGCAGGTATGTGCGAATGAGAAAAACTGAACCGCAATTGTCTAAAATCTCTCCAAGACGCTTGTCAATTATAACAACCTTCTACTCTACCAGAGTTCCTCAGCAGTTTGGAAAACCAATGTGGAGGCCTTGTGAGGCCGGTTCCCCTCGAGGATGGAAAATTATGAAGGTACCTGGAAAAGGGAATTAACATTGCCCAGGTGCCTACCATGTACCAAGTCTCGTGATAGACATTTCACATTTAAGATCTTTAGTCCCTCTGATACTTAATTGTAATATATAATACTATCTGCATTTTACAGATGAGGAAACCAGGCCTCAAAGAGATCAATAAACTTGCCCTCAGTAAACGGCTATCGTATGCCACAGAGAAGATGCTTTCAAACATCTGACACCCAAACCCGGATTCTCTTCATTCTAACACAATGCTGATAACGTAAGAGTTCTCATCCCCTCATCTCTAACTAGGAGAATTATCTCAAGAGACTTGTCGAACATTGTATTCTGTAAGAAAGCATACCTGTGTCACTGGGTCATGCCAGACTCCTGAAACTTAAATTGCAAAGAACAAAGGAGCCACATCATATGTTGATGGCTCTGAATTTCAGGAGCTATGTTGTCATGATCCAAATGCACCGGGAAAATAGTACTAGAGTGTTACAGAAGTCTGTGTGAGACAGGCCAAGACTAAAATGGATACTGATTTTCAAGTTGCAGGTTCAAATTTATTTTTCACTGCTATGTGCTCAGTGTTGGGGATACAATACATAAATCACAATCTGCATCCCATAAGAGAGTCCAGTGGAGGGGACAGCCTCATACTTACAATAAAATGTAGTTTTAGAGCGTTAGAGGGATGTACAGGAAGCTTCAGGAACTTAGGAGAGACAGATGTAACCCAATTTGGGGGATGGGAAAGGGCTCTGGGTGGCACTACTTCTAGGAATCCATCCCACAACACTAACACATGTACACAAAATATATCAAGATGTTAACCATAACACTGTTCATGGAAGCAAAAAAAAATGGAAATAACCAAGTACCCATTAATAGAGGAAAATTAAATAATACATTTTAATATATTTATACTAAGGAGAATTTAAAATGCTGATGCACAGACTTTATGTACAGATACACATGGAATGACCTTACAATGGCTGTAACTGTCATACTATTAATTGAAAAATGAAAGAATCAGCATAAAGACACAAAAATCCAGTCCTATTTTTACTTTAATATGTGTAAATTTATTCAGAGAATTCTAAATACATATATGAACTGAGAAGTCTAACAACCAGAGAAAATTACTTTCTCAAAGTCAAGGAAGCAATTAATGACTATGAGCTGGTCATTCATTAAACTGAACATATTACAGAATTACTGTTTTGCCATTTGGTAATATTTTCCCCTCAGTTATTTTAGAGCTCTTAATTATTTTGAGGTAGGTTATTCTTTGAAATAAATAAATATGTATGTATCAGGGCGCCTGGGTGGCTCAGTCGTAAGTGTCTGCCTTCAGCTCAAGTCATGATCCCGGGGTCATGGGATCAAGCCCCACTTCAGGCTCCCAGCTCAGCAGGAAGCCTGCTTCTCCCACTCCCACTCCCCCTGCTTGTATTCCCTCTCTCACTGTCTCTTTCTCTGTCAAATAAATAAATAATCTTTTTTAAAAAATGTATGTATATATATTTTTCATTGTCCCTGTACTTAGATTGCTTATTAATATAGCAATCTAAACAACTTTAATAATATACTTCCAAAATTTTTTCAACCTGATCTTTGCTCAGGTTTCCCTATTCATAATTCTACGTAAGTATGTCCCACACAAATAAGAAATAAGATAGTTCTATTCAAATCCACAGAATAAAGATAGTGCATAAAATAAGAAAGAAGAGCATCAGATGAAAACAGAGAAGTCCTTTTCTCTGGACCTCCAGTATTAAAAAACAAAGGATGTTACTGGCCTAAGCCTCATTTGTTGTTAAAAGCTTTCCAGGCCAAAAAAAAAGGAGCAATGAAAATTTTGTTTAGGTACAACAGTAATGAGAACTGAATTTAGGACCTGAAAGAGATCTTAAAAAGATAATCTAATAGTACTCTTTCTTTTTATTGAAAAGGAAATCAAGACCTTTATAAAAAGATCACTCATAGCTAATGATTACCAATAGAAGAAAACAGCCAGCAGAGTCTACAAGTATCCTCTATAAGCTCAACCGCCTTCTCTGGTACCCACACAGCAACACTTAACCTTAGTTATTGAAGAAAACTACTTTAATTTAGACTTCATTATCCAAATGGTCTGTCTCTAGGGGATGAGATTACTGCTCAAATTTCCTTTTCCAAGTGCAAACATAGCCTAAAATATTTACCTCACTCTTATCAATTATTTAACAATAGGAAGACAATGTTTTTAATTTTCTTGTGTTTTACAGCAATATGGTTATCATGAGCTAGAAAACAGAGCATGCTATAATCCAGGCTGACTCAGGAGATTAAAAGAAAATTTTAGATCCAGAATCTCTGGTTTCTAGAATGAAACAGCAAAAATGGACTACTTCAATCAACAAGCTTTACTGCAAGTTAAAAGTAGCAGCACTTTCATTAACTGAAAACACTTTATCATAACCTAACATTCACTATTATAAAATTCAAGATTTCTGGGATAATCAGTGAGGAAGGAGAAGGCAGTAAGAGCAACTGAACTTCTGAAATGCAACTTAAAAGAAATATTCTACTTTAAAAATTGTACACTTATCCCAAAGTAGCTCCATGAGCCTTGGAATGCTAATTGACATCACGGAATGCTAAACAAAAAGAATAAGGTGGGAAGAGAATTTTTTCAAAAAATGTAACAGCGTGGTCTCCTTGGAGCATTGAAGAGGCTAATAATAGTC
Source organism: Mustela nigripes (assembly GCF_022355385.1). Lineage (NCBI taxonomy): Eukaryota > Metazoa > Chordata > Mammalia > Carnivora > Mustelidae > Mustela > Mustela nigripes. The sequence goes on from NC_081560.1 coordinate 68,878,108, forward strand.
TTGTGATAGAAGATGCTCTAGTATAAAGTTTCCCAAACATAATTAACCACAGAACCATGTTTTCAAAGTGTTCCCTAAAGAACTAATATCCTGTAAAATACATCTTTGGGATAAGCTACCACTTCTTATTATTTGACTCTAGACTACACAAAGCCCTTGCTTATTGGTGCTTTAAGGTGGGCTTTGGCAAGGAATAATGTTTAAGTAGTAGCTCAACCCTACCATCCCCTCTTTCCTTGGCAGAGAGATAAGAAAAAAAAACTAAAGGTGACCAATTTCAGGCAGGGGGAAAATGACCTCTCCAGAGACAATGTATGAAAACACAAAGTACAACCTGCATGTTTGAAAGCTCAAGACACTGCGTCTATTAGGCTCCCACTTCATTACATAAAAGTCTGCCAGAATTGTGGCTAATCCACAAGGAATATTCATTGTGCCAGAAACATGAATGTATTTTTTAAAAGTATGATGTACAAGAAAGGGCAAAACAATGACAAAGGCTTAGACAGCAGACGAAAACTGCAAAGGTACTGTGAAATGCTCATCATACGCTTTCTGAAGTGCTTCCTTAACTCTGCACTGAATCTGTTCAGAATTCAAAGGCCATACCTTTTTAACACAAATAATATTAATTTATAAACATAAAAGGTAAGAATTAGATGATAAAATTCAGGATAGCTCTCAGCAGTTAGGGTTGAGAAGTTCTCAAAATTTATCCCACATGTTAGGGATCCCGAAAGGTCATATTTAGGGGAGATTAAACAAAGGACGATATGTTCAATATGTCTGAAGAGTGAAGGGTGTGCTGTTGTGACTCAATTATACTTCCAGAGCTGCCAGTGAGCCTGATACAGGAAAGACACATTAACTGGCTGATGGTCCAGGGCTCTATTCTGGACAGAAAATATAAATCCAGTCAAAGGCAAAAATGTTGCAAAAAAAAAAAAAAAAAAAGGCAAAATTTTTGCCTCAACAGAATTCTACACTCAAATCATGCCTGGATCATCACTTAATGGAACCCAGACTCATGGATTTAACACTCCACCCCTCTGATTCCCCACTTGTTAGGATGAACGGTTTCATAGACATTTTTCAAAGACTAGTCAATTAAACAACATTAACAAGGAAAAACTAAAAATGTTGGAGTTTCCTATGTTGTAAATTGAGAATCTGACTTCACTTTCATCAAGTTGTGCAGTGGCAGTTCTCAATTCAGTTAAAAGCAGGAGCAGAAAAACTATTTTCTAAATGGTGGGGGGACAACATATGAGGAACGCTTCACTGGCTGAGTCAGTAGAGCATGTGACTCTGATCTCAGGGCTGTGAATTCTGGCCCCAAGCTGGACATGGAAAGAGGACAGCTTATGGCAAAGGGCCTATTCTAAAGCCTGACACTTAGCATAGTAACTAGATTTACCAAGGTGAGCATTTTGCGAACTATGTAAGTGTCGGATCACTATGTGGTACACTTGAAATAAATATAGTATCGTATGTCAACATATATTTCAGCCTCAAAAAAGGAAGAGCAAAACAAAGTATTGCATTAGTAAAGACCACAGGCTCTGGGGCTAGATCACCTCGGCCACACACTGAATCTACCCAGAAAGCGTGGCCTCTGCCCTACAGTGCTCAGTGTCTGCATTTCTGTTGCTGTAAAGTGACTGGCTATCCTAAGGACTAATGGATTTAATGCCAATAAAACCCTTCACTTACAGGGCACCTGGGTGGCTCAGTGGGTTAAAGCCTCTGCCTTTGGCTCAGGTCATGATCTCAGGTTCCTGAGATCAAGCCCTGCATCGGGCTCTCTGCTCCACAAGCAAGGAGCCTGCTTCTCCACCTCTCTCTGCCTGCCTCTCTGCCTACTGATCTCTCTCTATCAAATAAATAAATAAAATCTTTTTTTTTAAAGATTTTATTTATTTATTTGACAGACAGAGATCACAAGTAGGCAGAGAGGCAGGCAGAGAGAGAGAGAGAGAGGGAAGCAGGCTTCCTGCGGAGCAGGGAGCCCGATGCGGGGCTCGATCCCAGGACCCTGAGATCATGACCAGAGCCGAAGGCAGCAGCCCAAACCACTGAGCCACCCAGGCGCCCCAATAAAATCTTAAAAAAAAAAACCTTTATGTAGTGTCTGCCATGGTAAACGTTAGCTCTTTTTATCATTATCATCAATGCAATAATGTTCTATGCAAAAACTTCTGGTTTTGGAAAAAAACAAAAGCTTTGTTGCTTCTGAGGTTAAAAAAAGAAAAAATGCTGCTTGTCCTTATTGGGGACTGATAAGGGGCTGAGTATACCTCCTTCTCACTATGAGTTATGGGATATTTAAGATCACATGTGAAGCACAAAGCAAGCAACCAGGTCTGCGGACTTACAGTCTCCACATTTGGGTTCCTCTTCACTTTAATCCTGATTCTCTATTTAATTTTATTTGTTTTTTATTGTGTTTCCTTTTTGGAAATCACTTGGAATTCTTTGGGAAATAACATCCACAACACTACCAAAAAAAAAAAGACTTCAAGTAAGAAACAAATGTGTTTATGTAAGCAAAATAAAATGAAATGGAAAACAGCAGGAAATGTTAGTAAAAAAGGGAACTAATGAAAGTATAGAGGGAAAACCTTAGAAGTGAGGACAAAATTTTGAATATTAAATAGACGGCAAAGGAAGGAATTCTCTTAAGAGGCTTATGGGTGAAAATGGGGCCTCAAAATAGCAATTTAATAACAAAACTATACATAACAACTTAACTGGGGAGTCTGGACCTCATTATGGAAACAATAACCAAAACACATCTGAAATAAAACCAGATTTAAATTTCTGTTGCTGGGGACGCCTGGGTGGCTCAGTTGGTTAGACGACTGCCTTCGGCTCAGGTCATGATCCTGGAGTCCCGGGATTGAGTCCCGCATCGGACTCCCAGCTCCATGGGGAGTCTGCTTCTCTCTCTGACCTTCTCCTCGTTCATGCTCTCTCTCACTGTCTCTCTCTCAAGTAAATAAATAAAATCTTTAAAAAATAAAAATAAAAAAAATAAATAAATTTCTGTTGCTGAAACATCATAAGAGTTTAGTTTTGTTAACTAAAAGAAAAAAAATTATTTGATTCTATCAACTCCAGCCATATGATGCTATGCATAAGAAGCTACAAAAAGACAAAGAGAGCAGACTTGACGGCTCTAATTACTTCTCACAGGGGAAAAATTAAACCATATAAGAGGAAAACATCAAAAACAGAAATAAAACAAAAAAAAATAAAAGTTACACATCAAATAACTATAGTAATATAAAATCTAAGCAATAAACATTTCAAATAAAAGTAAAATCCAAATAAATAAGATATTGAAACATGACTTTTGTACACTGCCAGACTTAGACAAAGGCTACAATGAGAAGATGCTTGAATTGAATTGCACAAAGCACCTTCTCCACTAGAAAAAGGAGTTAACCATGTTCTTTAAATAAACAATACCCTGGGGACGCCTGGATGGTGCAGTCCTTAGGCGTCAACTCTTGGTTTCAGCTCAGAACATTAGTGTGAGATTGAGCCCCACATCTGGCTCTACGCTTAGCACAGCACGGTTTCTGCTTGAGATTCTCTGTCCCTCTCCTTCTGCCCCTCCCGCTTGCATGCACATGCTTGCTCTCTCTCTCTCAAATAAATAATCTTTAAAAATAATAATCATAACACTTCAAATATCTGCTCCCTTTCCATAAGCACCATCATAAATTTGCTGGAATAATGACAAGGTAAAAACCAAATAATCCCATGAGCAAGTGGAGAGAAATCTAAAGTACTACCATGCCCAAAGCAAACATTCAACAAATCAGTTTACATAATATTGCAAACCTACAAAAGAAAACTAACTCAAAGTTATTCCAAATTAAACTAAGAAGTGAGATGGCTTGGCAACCTATCCAAAAGGCTATACCAATCTTTACTTATATCACCTCTTGCAAAAAAGGCCAGTATCCATCACAGTGCCACCTATCTAATGACTGGGCTAAGGAAATAGGGCATCAGGTATCTTGGCTATCTTCACCTCAAAAATCAAACAGAAAAAAGAAAAAAAAAAAACAATTTTTATTTCTCCAGTTTTTCCCCTAAAAAGCAGTTTACATGAGATGCATATAGTTCTGCATTAAACCAAACCACTTATCACTACATACTTCTACTTCACAGGCTTCATTACTCTAATGTCTAAGAGCTCTGGAAATCAGGGCACACACTTGTAGAACTAACAGGGGTAGGTGGCTGTAAAGTTTCATTCATTCACAATTAATTATTGAACACTCAAAGCGTGCCATAGACAGGGAGCACCCAAAAATTACAAAGACATAGAGCATCCTGCCTAAGGAGCTCACAGGCATGTAGATTATTTGGTTGAAGCAGAGTAACAAAAGGACTTTTATTTATTTTTTTTTAAGATTTTATTTATTTATTTGACAGAGAGAGATTACAAGCAGGCAGAGAGGCAGGTAGAGAGAGAGAGGAGGAAGCAGGCTCCCTGCTGAGCAGAGAGCCCGATGCGGGACTCGATCCCAGGACCCTGAGATCATGACCCGAGCCGAAGGCAGCGGCCCAACCCACTGAGCCACCCAGGCACCCACAAAAGGACTTTTAAAGGGGAAGTTTGTGAGACAGAGAACAAATGAACTTCCTGGAGATCTAGGATGAGGAGGCACTCAAACACTTTCTGACTGTTGGTCCACTGGTAATGGATTAGCACGCCTATACTCACAAACCTACAGAGGCTGTTTTCTTAGCTCTAGAATCAAGACTATTTCCTGTTATTCTATTACTGTTAAGTGTTCACGTGATTAGGAAAATTCCTTCAGTTATGGAGAAATCCCTGAGTGGTTACAGAATAGAGACAAACTAATTAAACTAAAACTTACCCGGGTGACTTAATCCGGGGGCTGTGAGCACCCTAATGGCCTATCTCCCAGTGCTTTGCCCTAGGATGGCGCTCTCCAGCTCATCCCCAGCTGACAGGTTAGAGGCCCTGCTCACTCTGATTTCACATTTCGGCACAAAGCTCAACCACACTGCAGCTGTCTCCAGCACAGCTGGGAGAAGGGAGGGGAACGACTCCCACTTCACCTTCTATTCTGATCTCTCTGCCTGTCTACCTGAATTCAGTGATGACTTCAGAAGCACTTTGATGCTTTACATGCTTCGGTGGCATTTCTGCAAATAGTTCAGAATATTTTAACTTCACCTTGTTGTATTTTAGACTTTTCAGAGAAGGAGCAGCCTGCAGTTAAAAACTGAACCACAGTGAATTTCTGTTAATCTCCTTATAAATTTGCACATTCCCAGTTGGATCATGGCAAACTATGTTGCCAGAGAATTTCTTGGAGCTTTGTAGTTTGATGATGTAACTGTTCTTAACAATAAAGTTCTGACATTTTCCTCCCCAGTGGCAGGACACTATATGCTACACACCTGACCCGTATGTGCAGAGAGACGTGGGTATACATACATGGCCAAAGACAGCCTGTGTGTATGTGTGTGTGTGTTTAATAGTCAAAGCTCATTTCTTCCTCACTTCTATCCTAGAGTCACATATTCCATCACACAGGGCTGCTCAGCAGATACACATCATGCTCCTAACCATCTGTTTCACAGTTATGTGATACCAGTCACACCAGAGATCAGAGGATAGAAGGTTAATGAATCAAAACTCTATTTCCTTTCCTGACCAAAGGGAAAAAAAAAAAAAAAGCATATGCCCCAGGTAGGCTGGAATCTCCATCTTTGTAAAGGAAGAGCAGCATTTAAAAAAAAAAAAAAAAAAAAAAAAAAAAAGATGTATCATAATTATTGGTAGAGTAGGTGGTTCATTTAATTCATGAACTGTCATGATGAGGCCCACCACCCCCCTTTCCCTTCCTCTCAACCACTCCTACCTATAATTAATTCCAAGGTCAAATGCTGTGAATATATATTCTCTCAATTTTAACACAGAGCTTAGTTTAACTTCCAGAATTAGCTCTCCAAAACTCTGCCTCAGTTCTAATAAACTTAACAAACACTAAACTAACACCTCAAAACAACATTCACAAAGGTAAGGTGTCTGATTATTCATGTAGCAAATCAAGAATTCTATAACACAGCCTTGAAATTTTATATCTACAAATATATATACACTTCTAGATAAAAAGATTACCTAATCCAGCACCTTCATTTTACAGAATTCCAGTATAGAGTCAGTACCAAGTCAATCTGTTTGATACCATTAACAAAATTATTAAGTAAAATACAACACAAAAATCCAAAGTGTCCTTCAGCCAGTAGATATAGATTCACTTAAAAATAATAATCATGGGATGCCTGGTGGCCCAGTCGGTTAAGTACCTGCCTTCAGCTTGGGTCATGATCCCAAGATCCTGGGATCCAGCCCCATGCTGGACTCCCTGCTCATCAGGGAGTTTGCTTCTCCCTCTGCCCTTCCCCCTCCCTCCCTCTCTCTTTCTCTCTCTCTCAAATAAATAAAATCTTTAAAACAACAACAACAAAGAAAACTGAATTTGTCTTTAAAAGTGACTAACGCCCAGCCCAACACCTATCTCAAGTAAAATAAATGCCAAAAGCCTGAAGGTCAGTGTATCTTCAGCAACAAAAATTCACTGAAGAAGAAATAGCCATGGAAACAGCCACTCCCATCTAAATACTTTCAGAGGCACACATTCATGCACATAGAAGTGGTATTTTAAGAACCCACAGCCAGTCTAATTCATGCAGGAAAAATCCCTAACAGGAACAATTCCGTTATTAGTGTGTTTAGTATATGTCCTATTTGCATTAACTGTATGTTCTCTCTATTCATTTTCATGACTACTTTTAGCATTTTTATAAAGAGACATCCCTTCGTGGGAACAATATCTCACTGTATGACATCAGCCAGCAGGAAGATTTTAATTTATAAGGACCTGTCAAAGGCAATTGCTTGAAATCAAATAAGGAGTTACTAGAATACCATCTAAAGCTTACCACGCCTTCAGAAAAGAAAACAAACACAGTATCTTACTGAGGAGCACTTACTTTTGCAATGCAAATTAAGACTGAAAGAAGTACTATTTCAGTCCACTGATGATTTAGAATAATATTCACGTTTGTCACTCTGGAGCCTTTGTTAAGGATCTTCACAGATCTGGTATCAGGGGGCAAATTACAGCTAGAAAAATGTACAAAAAAAATAAAGAAAAGCTTTTCGCAGTCCAGGCAAAGTAATTCTAGAGAAGGTGACCACCATCTGCATACCCGACCATTTTGAGAGCTGGATCCAGCTCTTTTAGTAAAAATCTAGAGCTTAACCTGCAAGACACTGACAGCTAAGCTTAGCACTGGTTCTTTTCAACCCCGAATCCTGCTTCCAATTCTGCCACCAACCTTGGACACGGCTCTGAGTTACGATTACAGTTTTTTAAAAGGTCCAGTAGTACTAACTTATTTGATCAGAAATAAATGGGAGTCAGTGTCTTTACATCTCTGTACCTCTTTGACCTTTCCTAATCAGAAGTGTTCTTCTCCAGTCTCAATCCATAAATGTCACCCTCTTTCCTCAGAATTACTCAGAGTACCCTACTTCACCTACGAACCCACTAGCAAGGCTGCTAAACCTTTATACTTCTTAAAATCTTTCTAAACCTCATTGTTTCTCAATCTTTGTTCCTCCAAAATGTGGGCCTGATCCATGATGCTGCCTCCCAGTACTTCCACCAGGTCTTACCCCCTTATCCTGGTCTTTCCTCTTCTCATGGTACCCCAATACCATAGAAACCCAGATCCAGCTCTCATACCCACTGCGCTCCCCAAAGGACCCCATCAGTTCATCCATCCAATTTTGCAACTGTTGGATCAAAGACAATCAACTCCCTCTTTATATGTAGCTAATTCCTTCACTACCTCCCATTTACTGAGTACAGGTTATAAACTAAGCATGTGACAAAGTTCTATTACGAGACGGAAGGAAAAATACAGGAGATGAATAAGAAACAGTCGCATACGATTTTTGCACTCAAAGGTTAACTTTATTAAAAAACAGCACTCCTCATTACCTTCCACTTTATGTCTTGCCCCAGGTTGCCCTCTGCCCGTCTTGACCCCCATTCTTATAAATATTCACCAGTCTTATCCCTGTTCATTTGGATTCCTACATACCCACCTCGTCCCCATCTCTATACCTAACCCTTCCATCCAGCTTCCACCCTCCATCAGAGCGGCCTCTCTAATATATGAATCCAACCACGCCTTTCCATGCTCAAAATCCCCTATGACTGATAAGTTTTAAGAAAAGTATGCAAACTCCTAAGTCTAGCACAAAGAACTCTCCTGATCTGAACTTGCCTTACCGTGTATCAACAACCTTAAACTACTTTAAGATCTGCAACAGATGTGTTTTTCTCTCCTCTGTGCCTCCCTGCTACCTTGCACACCTTCCCCTTCCTCTACAGACACTTACGAAACCTTTGAAACTTAGCTAGAGCTTCACCTTCTCCTAGAAGTTTCTCCTCACTTCTCTCCAGAACCCAGGTGACCTTTCTCTGCCCTCAGTGCCCTGTGCATACCTCTAACACAGTGCATCTCTCACTATATTATAACTGTTGACTCACCCATCCATCTCTCTCACTGGAATGCAGGCTCTTTGAAAAAGAGTATGTTCCAATATGTAATTTAGGCGATTAGCTTAGTGCTAGCTTAGAGCATTCTTTACAAGAAGATGCTCTCTTAGCAGAAGCAATCTGGACTAAGAGTTTGTCAACTAACTGAAAGAAGTTAAAGTGGGGAATCATAAAAAGTGATTTATATTTTATCAGGTCTTGACTGACAAAAGACAACTAAATGTACATTCCTTCCCTGATCTCTGGGTATCAGGCCAGGCCCTTTGTTTTGAGTGTAAGCCCACAGGTTAACAATCAGCATTACGCCCCGGCTATGATGGCCAGTTTGACTTTCTTAAAGTGGATCAAAAACTTAAAGACACTTGAAAAATAACTGGAGTAGTTGATCATTTTAGCTGTTTGGTCAAACAGTTGTATTAATCCCTATCACCCTCATTTAATTCAACAGCAAGATTTTTAGGTGACCTCATCATCAGATCTTTCTGAAGATTTCAATTTACATTTTTATAGAAAAGACACTGAACGCTCATATTTCATCAGTATACATAATATTCAATTAAACACACACCTAGAAAGACAAGAAACAAGCAAAAACAGGTTGGGAATCTAAGCACTAAGATAAATGTCTACTGAAAGAACAGAGTGAATGGAAAAGAATGAACGGAGGACTGATGGATCTCCTCCAGCTTTCCAGAATCAGTAACATATAAGAGGGAGGCACTAGAACAAAGTGGCGAGGTCAACCATCCCTTTAAATTCCTCAGTGACTCCCCAGTTTGCATCTAATTCCAAGCCCATAGTAGAGAAGTCTGTCCTTGAACTATTACCTGCCTACATTCTAACACTACACACACGCACACACATGCACACATGCACACGCATCTCCCCATTGTTCCTCCAGTTATTCTGATTTATCTACAGTTGCCTCAAACATACCTTTCCTGGACTTAGAATGTCCCACTTCTCTACCTAATTAACTCTTAATCATCTTGAAAGTCTCAGTACCACTTCGTCTAAGGAGCCCTCCCTGATGAGTCCCCTCCTCCTGACGAAGAAGGGACCTCAGCACCCTGTTATATATGCAGGCGACGCCGTGTACTGGCCACCCTGGGTCAGACCTAGGTTATGCCTACTGTTGGAGACTAAGTGGTAAGAATAGCTCTTTCGCTCTCAGAAAGCATCCCAGTTTGACAATAAATCATATGGTCACCCTAGACACTGGGGGATACGAAGAAGACGAAGCAATGGTCTGTGCTCTTTTTCAAAAATAAGTAAATAAAACCCAAACACACACTCAGATTTTCTGGTTTCTCAAATATATATAATTCTTACTCCTGTTTTATTCTGAAAAAAGTCACAGTTTGGCCCACAAATCACATACAGTCATCTTCTGATTATAACCATATCCCAGTACTTATTCCACTATCCTATATGTGTTTGGTTCTCTATCTCCTTGTCAAGACTATAAACTCCTCGAGAAGCAAGGCCTTCTCTTATTTATCTTAATAACCACACATCAGCCTGCTGGTGGGTATTCAGGAGGGCATGTATTACATGGAGCACTGGGTATGGTGCATAAACAATGAATTCTGGAATACTGAAAAGAAATAAAATAAAATGAAATTTTAAAAAACACAAAACAAAAACAAACGAACAAAAAATGTCCACACATCAAGCCCCATGCTCAGCACATACTAAGGATTCAATAATGCTGGTAGACTGCTAACAATCAATTAGAAGACAATGCGTTGAAATGGCTGCAGCATAAGCAGCTACTCATAAACACCTGAATCATAAGTGATCTACCAACCCTGACTAATGGCCAAGCAGTAATTGCAGAGTGTTAGAATCATATTAATCTCAAGCAAAAATATCACCAGCAGTAATAACATACAGTACATTACAGTACCTGATATACTGGCTTAAGTCACTCAAATAATGTGAACAGAATATAAGGCCACATGTTTTTACCAACTTCGCTATCACCAAAAGGTGTTTTGTTTTTTTACAGAACACTTTTTTGTGTGTCACCAGATATGTAAACCTTCAAACATAAACCTTCATACATAAACCTTCAAACAGTTAGGGTATTTTTATTTAAAAAGAAAAATGCAGAAAACAGCTTAGCAATTGTCTTCCTTAGAGTGTCATTAAAAGCTATTTCTGCCTGTGGAAAATGACATACATTTTGTACCTAAACGAATTTACATGAACAAGCAAAGCCATATCATATTTTAGTCTAATAACAACTGTCAGACTTCTCCCAGATAATATAATTCATGGAGGAAACATACAGACAAAAAAATATGATTTGAAGACCTTGGATTATTTGTTCCAATGCAGCTTATTACTAATTATTTACAAGTCATAGAGAAAAATGAAAAACTGTTTTCTGGATAAACAAGTCACACTCAGCAAGAACCTGCCTGATTCGAGAATGAGAAAACTGACTACCAAAATAATTACAATATTATAACTTAGGTCTGCAATTAAAACCAAAGACATTTCTAAAATCAATTATCAAGGGGGTGGGGGGGCGGATATTATCCAAAAAAAAAAGCATTTCCTCTCTAATCAAAGAAAAGTACAAAAGAAACCACATTTTAACAAAGAGGTCAGGAAATAAAATGTGGGGAAGAGACTAAATGTTAAGAAATAATTCAACTGCCTTCTTTAATTAAATTTTCAATTTTCATGTAAGAATACAGACATATTCACATATACAATTTACCAAAGTTGTAGCAAATTACTGTAATTTCTAAGTAGCTTTACAACTTTCGTATGGAACCTCAATTTTTATATTTTCTTGCAACTAATTACAAGCTTGGTCGATCACTCAAAGCAGAAATAAAGTTAAGGCAAAATGAATACTTTCCCCCTTCAACTCTCACAGCTATATCTCATGCAACCATACTTCAATGACCGTTTCTGGTTAGTTATAAACTGTCATTATCTTACAGGGCAATAGATTGAGATTTCCCAAATGAAAGAGCACAAGAGCCTCGGCCAGCCAGAGCAGGGGCCAGAAAAGATTACAATCTGTAATGGGATCACTCAGCCTTCATTTCTAACTGCTAACTTGAAGGATTTCACTTTTAAATAAATTATACAATCATTATACATGTACAAATATTATCACCATCATCCCCGTTTGGACCTTCAGATGTGGAGAGGGAATGGGAAAGGGGAAGGAACATGGATAAGGGACATCAAAGGTTACCACCACTGATTGTGTACCTACTATGTGCCAGGCACTGTAGCAGTCCTGGAGACACAACCATAAAACGAAGTCCCTGCTTTCAAATTGGAAACAAACTTTATTAAGTAGATCATATGTCAGCAGGATCTGGATCCAATCTGATTCCAAACCATGTGATCTTCCTACTGGAACTACTACTACTATTACAAACTGCCCCAAGAGGGAGAATTCTGTTTACAAGTTTTCTAAGAAAAACAGACAGCAGAACAACTCCACTAAGATATGAGGAAAAAAACTTAGGTTTTTGTTTTGTTTTGTTTTGTTCCTAAAACTGCTTCAGAGGTTAGAACCAAGTAAGAAAACCTAACTGTAAGAGTTAATTTTATGTGAAAACTTGGTTGGGCTAGAATGCCCAGAAACCTGGCCAAATATTATTCAGGATGTTTCTGTGAGGGTGTTTTTGAATGAGATTAACAATTTAAATCGGAGTAAAGCAGATTACCCTCCATAACATGGGTAGGCCTTAAACAGTCAGTTGAACCCTGAATTGAACAAAAGACCAACTTCCCTTGAGCAGGAAGGAATTCTCCAGCAGATAATCTTTGGACTTGAATCCTTACCCTCCAGCCTGGGTCCTTCCTTGAGTCTCTAATTTGACAGATTTTAGACTGAAACTACAATACTAGCCCTTCCCTGGATGTCCAGCCTGCTAGCCCACCCTGTAGATCTTGGACTCAACAGCTTTCATAATCATGTAGGCCAAACCTTAAATAAATCTCTCCCTGTCTGTGTATCTGTCTCTCTCTCTTTCCCTCTGTCTCTCCCTCACCTCCCCCAACACAAGCACACACAAACGCATCTTCTATTATTTGATTCTGTTTCTCTGGAGAACCTTAACTAATAATACTACCTAAAATTAAATACAACACATGGTAAAAAAAAAAAAAAAAGACACCTTCAAAAGTATTTCACATTAACTTGTGATGAGCTCTGGGTGTTGTATGCAAGTGCTGAATCACCACAATCTACACCTGAAACTAACATTACACTGCAGGTAGTTAACTAACAAATTTAAATAAAAACTTGCAGAAGAAAGTATTTCATATTAATATTTACAATCTATTTCCACCATCCTCCAGTGAGAGGAATCAACTCTACTTAGTCAATGGTTCCTTTCTAGATTAAGGGCAAGAATGTCACAAAACAACCAAAACCAAGTAACTTCAAACTAAAACTTCTGATTTGCTATATTTGCAAATGGGGCAATCTCCTGAGAGTTCTCTAGTTCCTTAAAAATACTACTCACAGAACTCATTATTCAGAGAAGGAACCAGCAACATAAAAATTCCACAAGCATCAGAATCTCCCAATGGAAAAACACAAGTTTCATCTCAAAGTTAGTCGGATGCATAATAATGTTGCCTTTTCTCCTTCATATAATCCTTGAAATTATATACAATCAATCATAGGAGTATTACTACTGTAAAATCAATATTCAATAAAATACAAACAGAATTTATTAGCCACATTGTATGTAGTAAGGTTTAAGTACACCTAATGGAAAATGGTAAGGCAGCACCAGTGTATACAATAAGGCAATTTAATTACAACTTCACCAGAGCTTATAAAATGCCAGAATTGCTTAAAATTTTAAGATTTGAGTTATCAGTTGATCCATTAGGCCAGAAGCAATACGTCTAACTTCTAATTTCAGAAAACTCTGCCACTCAACAAAAATATTTTTGTTATCACCTATATGCTCCAGCATTATCTACCAAAGCTTTTCAAAGGTGGAACACTATCCAATCCAATGCATGAGAGGAACTGACCCTTTGACCCTAACTAAAAATATTATATACTACCATATAGCCTAATCATACATCAAATGAATCTCTTTTCACCTAAAACTTTTGTTAAGAAGAACAACAGGAAACTACATATTGGCTGGTGTTTTGTGACAGGAAACATATTCAAAAGGACACTGTGGAGTCTTAGAACTCAAAATCCTGTTTTTAGCTGAAAGCATGCAAATGTTTTCATAGGATTACATATAGCCAAGGTACTAAACTTGACATCTCTACTCTCTCAACTTCTGAAAGAGAAAAGCTGTTGAGGCTCAGTAATTTAACAGGTTAGAAAGAAAAACATGTGGCAGAATTATTAGGCTTTTTAAAAACAAATATTTATTATTTTTATTAAGAGTACTCATTAAAATATACTTTTCTCTTCAAATCCAAAATATATGCTCAGTTTTTAAAAGCATACTTTTAAAAACACAATAGCAACTAATGGAAAGTATCTAACACCTATGCAAATGTTATCATCATAATTTAAAATACACTGAAATATGTCCCCCCCCATAATATTCACAAGCTTAACCACAAATGCAGGATCAATTTTACCAAGGATTAAAAAGTATGCACTTAATGAATTCAATTGCCAAAAGTACGCCCATTTTCTTAAACCAACACTTTTTCAGTATTCCATAAATTTATACTCCCCAGATTTTTCTGTGACATAATGACCTCCAAAGAAAATAACAATAAAAATTAATCATTTTAATCTTGGACGATATGAAAAAATGTTTTTGTCAACTTCTTAAGTTGTTATCACTGATCATTCCAATTGTGTTCCCATCAACTTTTTTTACCTATCATTAAGAGAGGAACATTTGCTCGCTGTAGAAAATTTAGTAGCTCTAGAAAACTATAAATAATTTTTTTAAACATCACCTTTATTCTCTCCACCCAGGAATTACCATAGTTAACATTCTGACATATGTGCTTTCAATCTTCATTCTAGGTACAAATACACTGAAAGTAAAATGATGATAAAAATGCATATTAAGCTGACAATTCACAGATCTGTACGCCTGGGGTAAATAATAGATTATATGTTATTAAAAAATGCATATTAAGTACTTAACCAATCTTTTTTTTTTAATTTTTTATTTTTTATAAACATATATTTTTATCCCCAGGGGTACAGGTCTGTGAATCACCAGGTTTACACACTTCACAGCACTCACCAAAACACATACCCTCCCCAATGTCCATAATCCCACCCCCTTCTCCCAAACCCCCTCCCACTCAGCAACCTTCAGTTTGTTTTGTGAGATTAAGAGTCACTTATGGTTTGTCTCCCTCCCAATCCCATCTTGTTTCATTTATTCTTCTCGTACCCACTTAAGCCCTAACCAATCTTTTTACCCTACAGTATACTGGGTATAGCAAGTCTTCATCTTTAAAATTTTAGAAGACATGACCTGTAATACATTTATCCTATTACTCTACATGCATATATCATAATGAATTATTATGACATTACTATGAATTATTATGACTATTATTAGACATGTCAGTTCTTTCTACCAACTTTCTACCAAGACAAATAACAACTTTGATGTACTCCTTACCAACAGTCATTGACCAAAAAAAAACACATTGACCATAAAAACAACACTCAGAACTCATATCCAAAAAAGGCCCATAAACACATGAAAACATTTAAGCTCATCAATGTCAGCATAAATCATAGAAATTATAGAGATGTTTTTCACCCACCAAACTGAAAACTGTAAAGCATGTAAATAACACCAAGTTATTGGTACAGGAATTGTGAGAAAACCATTCCAATGCAATGCTAATTATAAAACTAATACAACCTTTCTAAATAATAATTCAGGCAGTATGTATGTGAACAGCTTTATTTTTTTTTAAGATTTTATTTATTTATTGATGGTCAGAGATCACAGGTAGGCAGATAGGCAGGCAGAGAGGGAGAGAGGAGGAAGCAGGCTCCCCGCCTGATGTGGGGCTTGATCCCAGGACAGTGGGATCATGACCTAAGCCGAAGGCAGAGGCTTTAACCCACTGAGCCACCCAGCACCCCTGTGAAGAGCTTTAAAATATTTTAGCCAATAATTTTATTTTTAGAAATCTATACTAAATGATCATAGATAATTCCAGATCTTGAACAAAAAACTGTTCAAGGGTTAATTCCCTTTTAATGCTAATCCAGTATTAAGCACATATATCAAAAGTCAGTGAAGACTTGCTCTATGTTATCATCATTTTTGTATTCTGCTTTCCCTATTATTTTGTAGATTTTCATTTCTGATCCAGTTTTTGTTTCCATAAGGCTTGTTTGTGTGTGTGTTTTCAAGTTTAGTGACCAATCTTGAAATTTCTAAGAGGAAATGGGCCCTCTGGGGATAGTATATTATATAATAACTCCTGCACAATTTAAATTGTTGCACTTTATTATTCTACCTACAGAAGAAACTTCTAAAAATAAATCCATCTTATGTATAGTGTACAAGATGATAGTGAAACACCCTACAGTAACTTCTGCCATTTCGCCCCCCTAGAAATGGGTTCTTTTAAAAGTATATGTAATATATATCAGTTGATTCAAAGAGCAAGTGTGAATTTATGTCTTTTTCTTTCTTTATGAAACAACTTTGCACATCCATTTTATCTGAAACAAGTGGTTGGTAAAAGAACCCATCAATACAGCACTGACTCACAGGTTGATCTTAAACACCAACCAATAAACCTGCCCTTCCCTTCCCCCAGCTGAGGTCCCTTACAGTGGAAGGAAAACTCTTCAAAACCCAAACAGGTACCTCTGATTCTGAGTACAATTTAAAATCCTTGTATTGGGGCAACTGGGAGGCTCAGTCAGTTAAGCACCTGCCTTCAACTCAGGTCATGAAGCTAGGGTCCTGGGATCAAGTTCGATGTCCTGCTCCGTGCTCAGCTGGGAGTCTGCTTTTTCCTCTCCCTCTGATCCTCCCACCCCCTCAAATAAATAAACTCTTAAAAAATAAAATAAAATAAAATAAAATCCTTGTATTCAAGATTAGACAAACTTTCAAGCATGAATGTACCCTCTGCAGAACTCTATCCTGACATACTTTTGAAAGAGGAACAAGTAAAAAGTGACTTTTGGAGGGCAGCTCTTAAGTGGAGAAAAGAAGGGTCCACCCTACTGTACAGTGACAGATCTGAAGGCACAGAGTCACTCAGTTTCTCAGGGTTATGCCAGTCCAAAAGCCTCACCGGGAAAATTCCACAAATAGCTACTCTGCAAGCCTCTCACCTGGTCACTCCTGGAAAGGAGCCTCTTAATCATGACTCTTTATCTTTTAGACCCTTGCCAACCACTACATGTTCCAATCTAGCCCAGTATATTTCGACTGGTATAGAAAACATCTTGGAGGATCAGCTTTCCCCAAAATAAAACTCTTATCTGACTTTAAAAAAAGAGAGGAGACTAACAGGTCTATGAGCCATTTCATCTAAAACCACTTTTCCTGATACATAAATATATGGGGGAAAGTTTTAACTCTACAAATGCTTTTCTTCAATCCCTCTGAAAACAGATCAAGTAAGGGAAGAACAAACCTTTCCTCCTCCTGAAATATAAAATTTCCAGGTATCTTTATACTCGGCCTGATTCATTGTCCTTTTTGTAAGAATAGATGCGTGAGGAGAGAACAAGTTAGAGTGAAAAATTGGGAATTTTGAAAAAAAAAATAAATATATATATATATATATCTCAATCATGTTGAACCGTGCTATGAAGCTATTTCCAGAACAAAAGTGAGTGAAGCAATTAATATGTCAGCAAGTATATTACAAAACATTTCTTTATTCTTAAGGTTCCTCAGCAGGGTGTTTAATATGTAGTTCAACCCATACTTCCAAAAGTTGAGTTGCTCTGAAAAACTACTCTATGAAAATGTACTCCCTTGGATTTAAAATTTTAATCATTTTAGGGGCGCCTGGGTGGCTCAGTGGGTTAAGCCACTGCCTTTGGCTCAGGTCATGATCTCAGGGTCCTGGGATCGAGCCCCGCATCGGGCTCTCTGCTCAGCAGGGAGCCTGCTTCTCCCTCTCTCTCTCTGCCTGCCTCTCTGCCTACTTGTGATCTCTGTCAAATAAATAAATAAATAAATCTTTAAAATATATATATATATAAATTTTAATCATTTTAAACTATAATTTACAGCATAAATAAGATAGTCACGAACAACTAATCTAAATTCATTTCCATACTGCAACCAAAGATGTCCATTTCACTTTGAAATAACAGCACAAATATGTATGATAGCAGTACTTACTGTACAAATCTTTTTAAAGGATAATCAGAAAATCACAAGATGTTAACACTGAGCAGGGGTCTTTTACAAGTAAGACAGCCTCCATTATAAATAAGAAAGCCAAGGCCTCAAGAGGCAATCCGTCAAGTTTACAGAATACCAAGTCACTCTTGGTGTTACTTTCATTACCAGTTAATAATATTTAACAGCCATCTAGATACTATGCTTCAGTAAATAACATGCAATAAACTAAATGAGTGCCTGCCCCAAATTACTCATCTCATAAATGGTTACATTACGAATAACAGCAAGTATGGCATATGAAATCTGTATTAAAATATGAAAGAATGAGGAGAATTTTAAAGATAAAGAGTGAAGTTTGTCTATGAACGATCTCGCTGAACATAAAAGAATAATGAAAGCAACAACGTCAGAGCAGTAGGATGGAAAGAAGCTGATCAGATCATCGGAAAAGGACAAGGGTCCCTTGTGCTCAGGCCACTGCAAACATGAAATCAGCATTAGTGCTCTCCGTGCCTTTGACGACAGCCCGCGCTGAAGCAAGCACTTAGGCTCCATCAGTAGCAATTTCAGATTACATGCATGGAAGTGCAGTATCCCACACAAGGGAGCTGTTCCAACCGTCCTCTTCGCCACGGGCACCGCTCTTCCTCGGTTTACAAATACCCTCATCCCCTCCTGGACCCTGCTGTCTCCTCAGCTTGATTTTTTTTTTCCTCTCCATGAAACTGCATAAGGGGCAGACAGCATCTGTTGCTCCCACACCTTGTCACTTGCTCTTTAGACCATGTCAGCACCCAGAAAATTCTTTTGCCCCCTGCTCTTTAGACTGTCCTACAGTCTGACGTCCTCAGGATAACTTAAATTTTAATATATCGCGGGGTGCCTGGGTGGCTCAGTGGGTTAAGCCTCTGCCTTCGGCTCAGGTCATGATTTCAGGGCCCTGGGATGAAGCCCTGCATTGGGCTCTCTGCTCAGCAGGGAACCTGCTCCCCCCACCTCTGCCTGCCTCTCTGCCTACTTGTGATCTCTCTCTCTGTGTCAAATAAATAAATAAAATCTTTTTTAAAAAACACGTAAAAAAAATTTTAACATATCGTAAGTCACATTCGTTGTGTCTCCTACGTTCCTTTCAAAGATCATGCCCCTAGTTCCATTTATATGAAATGTCCAGAAGAGGCAAATCCATAGAGACAGAAAGTGGATTAGTGCTTGCCAGAGGATACAGGAAGAAGGGGAATTGAGAGTGACTGCTAACAGGCACAAGGTTTCTTTTTAGGGTGATGGAAATGCTCTAGAATTAGATAACAGTGATGGCTGCACAACACTGTGAATATACTGAAGGCCATCAAACTGCATGGTGAGTGTTATGCTATATGAATTTTAGCTCAATAAAAAGTTGCCAATTAAAAACAAAAAAAGTGCATTCACAATGCTGTACAACTACACACATACACACACACACACACACACACACACACACACACACACAGCATTTCCCTCCTTCTAACTTCCCTTTCACCTTGCAAAATAATAAACTCCCCAAAAGTGGGGAATTATTAAGGCAGAAGCCGAATGATCATCTGTCAGCAATGAGCTACTGAAGAGCTAATGGGAGTGAGGGGGAAATTACACTAGACTACCGCGAAGGGTTTTTCATCCGTAAATTCCTATGTCACAAACCACAATGAAGAAATGAGACTTGGGGAAAAATTTTTAAGTAGCCAGGAAGAAAAAATACGAATCATCCCTTCCCATTCAAAATGGGAACTGTGGAATATAATAAAGCAAAAGAAAAAAAAGTGCAATAGGTCCAAAAAGGAAGAACATAGAAGACTAAGAAAAGAATATTAAATAGAAAAGCAAAGAAATTAAGTAACAGCTCAAAAGCCAAGAAATGATATTCAGAGTTTAACATAGCAATGCTTGTTTTGTTTATGCAGATATTATCCCATAGCTAACTGTATCTCTCTAGAAAAATTCCGAAACCTTTTTTGTCCTTGAGTGGTGAAGAAGTAAGATGTTGAAAAAAAAAAAAAAATTATAATGCAGATGAGACTTAAATCAGATTACTACCGTTGGGCATATAACTGCGTTAATAAGGTAAACAAGGCATGGATAACATAGGAAGTTATTTTCCCCTAAATACAGTCTCTTCCCTTTAAAATCCATTAATGCCAACAACCAGTGTCCTTTGTGAGGAAGTTTAGAGGGGAAGATAAAAATTATGGCTGATACAAAAAACAAAAAACTAAATCTTTCTACTACAAATAAATGCCAGCAAACGTCTGTAATAGTTTGTTGTAGAAAAGAACCCCTTTTTGCAGACTAAATGACCAGCGTTTAGTAAAACAGAAAAGAGGTATTAGTCTACACATTCAATATTAGAAAAGGGGTACATTAAAATATTTGTACATTAAATGTGTATAGTACATTAAAATATTTGACATATTTACCTGGTTATGAATCAAGACATCAGAATGTTAAAGGAAGTCCAATTTAAATGTTATGAAATCAAAGTTATCCAAAGAAAAACAAACTAAATAAGACAACAATCCTATACTCTTCTCTAGTTTATTAATTTAGGCTTCCAAAAAATGAAAGAAATGGAGTTTCTGAGTCTATCAAGAACTGCTTCCTCCTGCTTTTTTTATAATTAAAAAGATTTTCTTAAAAAGCTCACATTAATAGTTTGCAAACTGCTATTTAATTTTCACTCTAGATTCAGCAAGTTCATCAGATATATCTCAAATTTACTTAGAGTAATGTTTTTTCGAGTATATTTTCTGCAACTTATATTAAGAAATATGTCAGACACCTGGCTGGCTCAGTCAGTTAAGCATCTACCTTCAGGTTATGATCTCGGGGTCCTGGGATGGAGTCCCATGTCAGGCCCCCTGCTCAGCGGGGGTTCTGATTCTCCCTCTCCTTCTGTCCCTTCCCCTGCTTGTGTTCTTCTCTCAAATAAATAAATAAAATCCTCCAAAAAGAAAACAAAAACAAAAACAAAACTTAACACTCTTGTATAAAACTCTTGTGTGGTCTAACACAAGAGTCTATGATGTGACATTTTAATGACCCCAATTTTTTATGAATTTAGAGGTCATAATCCACTCTTGTATCCACAACTATCACGCACCTTACAACTTTACACCTGCGTCAGCTTCAAAGAACACAATTCCACAAAACCAGCTATAGCAGACCAATCTGAAAAGCAAATGTGTTAAAGGATTCCCCAACATTTTGTGACCAGCTCTTGTCAGCAGTCAGAAAACTACTTCACAATCATATTCCAAAGAGCGATCTGTTGACCAGCAGCCTCAGCACACACTTGAGATCTTTTTAGGAATCCACAATCTCACCTGAGACCTACTATTTGTGAATTTGCTATATTATTCAACAATATTAAATTCTGTTATATAGATCAAGAAAACAAATGGGGGGGCACCTGGGTGGCTCAGTGGGTTAAAGCCTCTGCTTTCAGCTCAGGTCATGATCCCAGAGTCCTGGGATCGAGCCCCACATCGGGCTTTCTGCTCAGCAGAGAACCTGCTTCTTCCTCTCTCTCCGCCTGCCTCTCGCCTACTTGTGATCTCTGTCTGTCAAATAAATAAATAAAATCTTTAAAAAATAATAATAATAAAATAAAATTTAAAAAAGAAAACAAATGGGATGGATGACACTTATAAGTGATGGTCACTAACGGTAAGTAAGCTAATAACTTAAGGAGGTAAAGGCCACACTCAGAGGCTCAATTAGGTACAGATAATAACAGCTTATAAGCTTCTAAAAACGAAGGCAAAATTTTTAAGATGTGCTAAAAATAGTTAAGTTAGTAAGCGGAAAGACATTCCAAAATAGAAAATATATTGATGGAACAAACAAGAAGTTCCCTTGCAGAAAGAAAAGGGATGGAAAGACCAAGTCATCCTCGTGCCATCTCTGGGCTGCCAGATACGCCATCTCCATTCCAGCCACCCACCGAGGCCGCCCAGCCTGGTCTTATTTCAGACTCACAGGTGCCTGACCCAAGAAACACTAAAACCCAGGGAAACTGGCAAAGCTACCGCTGTCTTTTTTTTTTTTTTTTAAAGATTTTATTTATTTATCTGACAGAGAGAGATCACAAGTAGGCAGAGAAGCAGGCAGAGAGAAGAGAGAGGGAAGCAGGCTCCCTGCCGAGCAGAGAGCCCGATGCGGGGCTCGATCCCAGGACCCTGAGATCATGACCTGAGCCGAAGGCAGCGGCTTAACCCACTGAGCCACCCAGGCACCCCCGCTACCGCTGTCTGTAAGTGTACTTGTACCGTCGCTCCTCTGTAGAGCAAATACCATGATATCATGAGCTGAGGGGATTATTAGTATGTGGAGCCCATGCTCAAAAATCAACTCTGGTCCTCATAACCGCACCGTTAGTGGGAAGGGTGATGTGAAAGTGAGAGGGCTGGCATATAAATACTGTGTACCTGGGCCTCAGGTTCCGTGGTCCCTCCAAACTTTGCTCCTTACCTGTGTAAACTTTCCCTATGGCTTTCCTCTTGCTTCTGGCTGTGTGTTTTAAACTGATTTGATAAATACTGTGATTCAGACATTTAATCTGGTTGCTGAGCCTGTCTATTGTATAGCCCGTGGGAAAGCTGGTGATGTGCTTAAAGGTTAATCTTTGCATCAAGGTGATTCCCCCCCAAATAACTGCTGAATCAGAAATCCGCACTTTAAAATATCCCCAGGGGTTTCATAAGCATATTAAAGTTTAAGAGCACTGAGCAAGACTATCTGAAGAAACAGAATGACTGAAATCTGAACCTCAGAACTATACTCTGAACACCTCCCAAATAAAAGATCTTATATATGTCCTGTGTATCAACTCGGAGCCCCCCAAAAGAAAGAGAATGCTAAGGGACCCCACTTTCAACAAGTCTCATGTAAGATTTAGAGAAGCACTGCAGTCCTTGGTGATTCTCCTTTGAACCCCAGCTCTGCAAACTCCCTATAGCTAGAGAGAACATTCAGAAAGGTAGAGCACAACATACGGTCACATTAACCCTACAATCTCCTTCTTGCTAAGGGAATTGGGAAAATACCCTTTTTCATGGATGCTAAGTTTCAAGAACACCTATCCAAAGGACATAAGACTACCAGAAAGAGAGAAAGGGTTATGACTGCCTTAAAAGGGTTGCAGTGACCTTAGAAAGAGCATCCAGGAACAGTTCAGGAGAACAGCCCGAGAACCATCCTTCAGGGGCTATCCACTCCCCACCTCCTGGCATTTGCTGACCTGATCAGCTCCAGTCACTTTCTGTATTTACTACATTTTATAGTATATTGCACTGTTAACCCACACGTAGCAAGGTCTCAGTAAATATTCCAAATTAATAGAAAACAATAATGAAAAATGTCACCACTTCTTTCCTGGGTTCATTTAAAGCAAAGCTAATTAATTCAATCTCTTGGTTTTGAGAAATTCCTGAGAATGAAGGCATAATTCCATAGCTCAAATTAGCATGGTTCATAACACTCTCTCACTCCATATTTCAAACTTGGATTTTATATTTTCCATTATTAATCAATCCCACTGTAATTTTCCACAACACTGTGAAACACATCAACCTATCCATTAAGAAACAATCCATTTCTAAATGTCACCGATTATGTATAAGTAATACGCTACACAGGAAAGATCAGCTATCATTTTGATGCTTTCCTAGATCCAGATTTAAGACGTCTCGGGAAAGTATCTATTTAAAAAAATCTATAGAAGAACTGAAATAAAAACTGACGAAATGATCACACACATAAAGATCATACACAAGATGTAAAACAAAAGCCTAAAAGTGTTGAGAATATTTACTCCAGTGAAGAGTAAATGAGAATATCAGGAAAAGAATGTAAAAGTTCTAAAGATCATTTCTGTAAAGAGTATGTCACCTTTGGTTGCTGAAAGAGGCAGTATGTTTAAATTTCAAAAGAAAAGGTTTAGGTTGGAAATCATAATCGCCCATTCTGTAAGTGCAACTTTACAAAAGGAATAATGAAACATACATAGGGAATGGCACAGTTTATTACCTTCCAAATGGTTTATCAAATCCTGTTCAATCCATGCATTTAGCACAGCCAAGGACAGTTACAGTCCTCATAGGACATGAGACATTTCAGCACAGGTTTTCAGACTGTGCTATATGTGTTTTAAATAACAAGTATTGAAGAACCGATTCAACCAGCTCACATAGTTTGAAAAAGGCAACATTGTAGATTTGCGTGCCTTCTACCTCAAACAGCATGAGCACAGACACATGAAAAGCCTTCAATAAACACTTGTTGAACTTCATTGTTACCACCCTCTGAGGCAAAAATCTTAATTGGAGAATAATCTAAATACTCTCATCCCCAGTACCAGTAGAAAAGTGACTCTCAAGATTTCCAAGTGAATCCACTTACATGTTAAACAGTGAGAACAACAAGAAAGAGTAATTGTCTTATTCATTACAAAGGGCTAAGAATGAATCTTCTGTTTGCAAACTTAATCCACTCCAACTAATACTTTTAACTGCCCACTAAAACCTAGTACATTATCTTTGTTTCACAAACCTTATTCTTGATAAAATGTGTTACAACTTATATGTATGTAATCTATTTCATTCCTTGTTATATAAAATACATAATTTATTACATGAAAATTAAAAGGCAAAATGCTTTTGTTATAAGCAACAGTAGGAAAAATCACTTGAATTTCAGAATATCCAAACCTGGTTTGTTCACCTATGAACCGCCATATTTCAATAAGAAATCCTTTAAAATGCATTAAACCCATCACCATATATTACATTTTGTGCAGCTCCGGACGCAAATACAAGGCTGGTGCCCCATTTGGTCGAGTGGGTAGTGTTCTAGTTGATAAATTTTCGTTAAGCTGCTATCTCCCATTAGGGAGTTAGTCACTGGTTTTAACAAACTCCTTGAAGAGTTCATTTCAGTTATTCCTGCCTTGCTCAGTGTAAAACAATTTAATCTTATTGCTTTCTTCCTAAGGGGTAGAAAGATGATGCTCAAAGGAGAGCACTTGGAAGGGAACATGCACAGCGAAATTTAGGAACTCCCTGGATAAGCCTGATGGAAAGACACCTCTAAAGAGAGAGCCTAAGACTTGGGGAGTGGGGGGCCGAGGTTTAGGGGAGAGGCTCACAAATGAAAGTGGGAAAACACAGCAAAGAAACTTAGCTTACTCAGAAACCACACTCACATCCCTAGTTATTTTAAACACAGTGTAACTTGGCATGGCCCATTCTGACCCAGAAATTTTGTCTTACCCTAATGAAATGAACTGCCTACTAACACCTATAAATAATTTCATAGATTATTTATTTCAAATTAGTATTTCATAATTAGAGTAAAGTCAAATTTCTCTTTGCTTTGTAAATTCTCTCTCACAGCCTTACATGGAAGTTTCAAAAGACGGAAATGACAATAGACAGTGGATTTCAGATTCCTTTAAAAGACATCACATCAAATTCCAAATCTATTATATATACACACAGGACAAGCTGGGAGTCCCTAGAAAGTGGTTTCAATCTACACATTTCTACCACCACAACCCTTCGATTCCCCTAGGAGGGCATGCCAGAATCTTAGGACGGAGGCTGATGGGCAAGTACACTTTGAAAAAGCATTCCAGGAGACTGTGATACTCAACCCACCACCTCCTGCCCCTCCTGCCATTATCAGCTAATAATGCTTCACCCCCCGCTTCTGATGTACGCTGTGCTATTTCTTCTACACCAAATGTTAAGTAAGTGAAGTCATTAGAATAGAGCATCTGAATTCAATTGGCATTTATCCAGCTTTTAAGAGGTAAAAACATATACATGAATGACAAATCAATTTAATTTCCTTTCATAAAATTTCATTTCAGGGCTACATCACAAGTTCTGAACTCAAAGCTAATCACAGTCATAGCTTTCCAATTAAAGTATTTAAGTCCGCTAATATATTTCCATGAATCAAACTTTCGCTACTAAGTAGCAGTACAAAAAAAAAATAGTAAGTTTCAACATTCCTCACAATCCACTTACACTTAAGTAAGAGAGAACTCAAGAATTTTTTAAGCAAGTAAATAAAGACTATTATTTCAAGGTCAACCATGACTTTCTCATTGTACATTATGCCTCATATCCTAGAGGGTCCAGATTCAGAAAATGTTATTACATGTGGGTACTTTTAGTAGAACTAGTTAAAGAGGTAATTCTATTTTCAAACTAACACTCCCGGTTTTCCGGGTTCATATTATTCATACTCCAGTCCATTGGAATGTATCTCACAATCCTCAAACTTCTTCAACTTTACTATTAGTCAATACCGGTTTAAGCAATCCTAAAGTATATTAGGAAATATGTGGACATCTCCTAAACTTTTAAAATCACTTGACAACATGTGTATATCAACAACCGTGACTTCCTTATAGTTGTCAAATCTATTCTACATACATTTAGGCCCAAATACCAAAAAAAAAAAAAAACACAACTTGGAAATTTCAAAAACAAACTGAGAAAACATACTTACCTTAATTGGAGCACTACTAAACTTAATTTTCCTATTTGCTGGGATGTCGTCTTCTTCTGGCAATCCAACAATTTCCGAGTATTCCATATCAGGTTGATAGTAACTGTTTTCATCACTCTCTTCCTGCTCATCCTGCTCAGTGCCCGTCTCTCCCCAGTCTGAATTATACCTGGACCTGACCCTGTATACATTATAGTCACTGTGCATGTAAACATGGGAACTCTCAAAATGAACCGAATCTTCAGGTACTTCCTTTCCACACCTGGATCCAGAAGCATCAGCAGAGGTAAAATCACCACCTGCCAGTTCTTTCTTCTGATGCATTGCTGCCTCACTCCCAACTAAATTAGCTTCGGCGTCTTCTAAAGGTTCATTTTGTGGTGAAGGGATTTCAGACTCGGGCATTGCCTTAGTGTCAGCACAAGGTTCTTCAGGAACGTCTCTGTCAATCCCGACAGGAGTCTCTTGGTTGGATGTGGAGTCCTCAGCTTCCTCGCTCTGCTGTGTCTCTTCACTGGGTATGGAGGCTAGAGAGGTACTTTTCAAAGCCACTTCTGGTCCCGGAGTTGTATGACCCTTCTGAGAATCCTCTGCATCATCACCGTGTTTGCTTGGAGGAGACCAAGAATTAGAATCCTTAAGGTGACCAAAAGTGTCAAGATTTGTAACAGTAACAGATGGTAGATTCAGGGGATAATGGCCAGTCACTGAGAATGCGTTGTTCTCAGCCTTCTCAGGAACAATGGCACTGGGGGAATCGGTATTCTCAAACACTGCACTCAGTTGACTCACAGTTGGGGAGACAGCCTCTGTCCGGGAGCTAAGGCTGTCCAAGGAATCGGTACTGCCTCTGTTGGACTTCGAGCCACCCCACTCATCCTGAGGCTCACTCCCTCCAGCTTTCTCTTTCTTTGGGGAATAGCGGTTGTTCTGTCCTGACTCATGCACACTTCTCTCAAACATCTTCCGAGTTTCTGTGAACTTAGAATATGAAGGGCCATCGTACATTGTGTCAAATCTACTGATTCGTTCGGAAACAGAGGACTCCAACTTAACAACCGAGCCATCTGTTTTTTCCAGAAATTCTTTGGGCCTCATTCTTCTCTGTGGAGATGAAGGTCCACCTTTCCCCCTTGTTTTGGCAATGACTGCAGCATTTTCATTGGGTTCCATACCCATCTGCATAAATAGATTTTTAATTCTGTTGACGTTGGAGCCATATTTCCTCCCCCTGCTCTGCTGGGAGCTCTCACCTTCTTTTGTTTTTTGCTCCCCATCTGACTTGGGTTTGTCAAAGGTACTTTTCAGTGCCTGGAACTCAGTTCTATAAGCATTCCTGTGAGGAGAGGCACTTCTGAGAGTGGTTCGTTCACCTGAAGACTCGGTTTTCAACATTTTTACTTCAGGGGTGAAAAGCCAATGTTCATAATGATCAGGAAAAAAAAAACAAAAAACAAAAACAAAATACCTCTCTTCTCTAATCACCAGTATTTGGTCAAGAAAAAGTACCTCTCAAATGCCATACTGTATCAGTGATCCTCCCAACAGGTGTATTAGGAAATTATTCAGTCAGGGGTTACACAAAATGGCTTTTTCAAAGCGAGACTAGAGGTTCATCTGTAACAGAAAAGAATGAATTTCTAAATTCATTTACTTATTTGAATTTAAGTTCAGTCAACTAACAATACACTTTTCAATGTAGCTTAGCCATATGTCAAACAGGAAAAAAAATCATTTATTGATAAGGGAATTTAAAAGCCAAGAATTTAAAAGTTATCCCTCTAATTGGCCTTAGATAACAAAAATGTTTCAAACACAATTTGGAGATCCCTACAGAAATCATATACTGACACACATACAAGTTACACATGAGTACAAGTACATAACTTTAGCCTAAGTTTCTGTTGCTTTTGTGAATGACCTTCAAAGAAACCAGCAGTTCACAGATCTTTAAGATATCACCAAACCTTCAGAAAAATGAATTTCATTTGGGGTGCTCCCCATCAGGTAGAATTTATTCTTTCCGTATAAGTACAATTCAAAGTTTGGAATCTATGTTTCCAAAGTCCAAAATATGCTTACAGAAGCTTAGTTCACCCTCTTTGGTCCAATATTCTCATGTACAGCATCCCCCGAGCAACATTAGTACATTTTCAGACCAAAACAAGCAGAAGAAAGTTCTTAAATGAAAATAAGTTTCACTCTAAGTGCACTCACATCTAATATTTGGAAGTTTCCTAAGCGTGGATACTATTAATTATAGAGTGAGATGTAGAATATCATGGGAATAAATGCAGAACGTGACGATCAGAAAGCAAATATAACATGAGCCCTCTTTTCATAGTCCTGATTTGTTTACTCCTCTAACTTACTACAAGCTCAGAATGCAACGCAATGCATGCTTGCTGGTCTCCACTAGCCCACAGCTGGATTTTATATCAATATGCCAGTAATCAAATACTTCAAGATCCGCTGAGGCGCAGACAATGTAGCTCCAAAGATTTTTCATTTTGTTTTTGCTTTGTTTTGTCTTTTAATATTAGGCCGAGCCATATCACCCTCACGCACCATCAGCTGAGGAAGCACACACTTTCACTTAAACCGCCTCCAAACTCGGCTTCTGGCCCAGCACGCATGCATGGCCCATGCAGACAAACAAGAAAGGCTTGAGAGTGTGGTGCCTGTTTTTTTTTTGTTTTTTTTTTTTGTAAAGCATCGACAATCTCCTTGTACCCTGACATTTGTTTAAGCCCTGCACACCCTCCCCTCCCCCCCCCCACGTACACCCCACTCCCTCCCCGGCCAATTCGAACCCGAGGGGGCGGGGGCAGGGGAGATGGGGCCGCCGGGGGACTCAAAACCTGCCCTCACAAAAGACAAACATAAATAACACCAACTTGAGAGGCAGCCGGTTCCCAAGCCTGGTTCGGGACGCAATCCCTCGGCCCCGGGGCAGGGCCGGGAGAGCAGGTGACGCCAAGCGCTATGGTAGGAGGTCGCAGTCTAGCTTTGTGCCAAAAAGCACCTGAAGTCCTAACACATTGGCTGCGGCTCCCGGCGGCTGCCAGGCGGATCCCAGTGTGGCACGGGGAAAGCCGAGCTCCCTAGCCACATTAAAAAAAGAAAAAGAAAAAAAAAATTACAGGGTAATGATAATAAATCCCTTTGTTTTTCCTCCCAATGTGCCAGGAAACAATAGATCCCACTGATAATGCCTCCGATCCTCAACCTATCGCTCCCCAACCACAACCCACCCCCACCCCCAGCCTGCAACTCAGCCTTTGTACATCCCGATTTTTTTCCTCTTCATCTCCACCCTCCCCAACTCCTCGCCCCGCGCACAGCCTCCCCCTTACCCGAGCGGGAGCCGCCGCCGGCGGGGAGGGTCGGGCGGCCGCGGCTCCCACCCCCCTCCTTAGAGGCGCCCCCCGCCCCACGGTGGCCGCGGCTCTCTCGGCGCCGGCCGGCTCGGCGCCCCTCCACCCGCCGCTCACGGCGCAGCGCGGAGGGCGGCTGCGGCGGCCGCTTCCACTCGCGCCGCGGCCCCCACGCGCGCCCTGCCCGCGGCGGGCGGCCCCGGGAGGCGCGCTGCGCTCCCCAACGCCATAGCGGGCGGGCGGCGGCCCGGGCCGCGACACGCTCGCACACTCGGGCCGGCCTGGGGCGGGGGTCCCGGCGCGGAAGGGGCTTGGCCCACGTGCGGTCACCCGCGCCGGGCCGTTTGGGCCGCCCGGGAGCCCAGGTGTAGTGGGGGAGAGGCCGCGGGGGTGAGGAAGGCCCAGGGTAACAGGTGCCTCACCTCGGCTGATGGGATTAACTCTAGGGCCGCAGAGAGAGGGAGCCCGGCAGCAAAATCCCAGGAGAGGGAGAGAGAGAGGGAGCCTCTGGCGGCCAACCGAGGGCGAAAAGCACCGGCCCGAGGAGAGGCCGCCCCACCCCCTCGGCCGCGGGCTAGGGGCCTCCGGGGCCTGGGGCAAGGCCTGCTCTCTTCTCCTCTTGGCCTTGCTGAGAGGGGTTGGTTCGGCACAAACTGGGCTACCGCTCGGCCCGCTGCTGGGCCCCCACAAAGTCTGCATTAACTTGATGACCCCAGGGCATCTAAAACCCCAGGCCACTCACCAGGCGGGGAAGGCCAACACCTAGGCCACTGTGCCCCGCCTAACACCCACCTTGACCTCAAGTCTCCACTGTTAGAAAAGAAAAGGATGAGGAGGTCTTCTGACGTTCGCGTCAGGATAGAATTTTTCCGACCCCCAACCTCCCCCTTTTGCCGCTACTCCCCCTTCTCCACCCCACACCACCCCACCCCACCCCCCACCCCCCACCCCCCGCCCAAAGACCGGAAGTGTTACAGCCTTGGGGCAAAATACGAAACTGATCATGAGGATCAATGTGGATTTTTTAACCAATCCTCCCAAATATTCCACAGGGTAGAAATGACTAAAGGATAATTTTTGAAGAAGGTAATACCGTAGCTCTCATGGACATAGAAAATAAACATGTGTCCGAAATATCATTTAACTCATTAATTAGGGAGGGAATCGCAAGATGTTACAACCCATTCCAACAAGGATGTAAAGAGCAGATCTTAACGGACAATCCGTAAAGAGGCCAAACTGGTTAAAACTCTATAAGGCCTCAAAATGAAATGTTTCGAATTATCTGTTCTACAGGGAAGTAATGGTATCTCTAAGAAAAACAAAGTAATTTTGCATTTCTATAGATAAGAACATTTACATTACCATTACTTTCTACAGCTTATAAAATAGTAAAATGGCCTTATCGAAGGTCAAAGGTGCAGACTGCCTTAGAACCAAAAAACCAGATTCCTGTAGATAATATCCAGCCTGCCACTGAAAGAACTCCCTGTGATAATTTTGCCCATTTCAAAGTCTTAAACAAGTTTTCCCAACGGAACTATAATTATCTGCATTTCCCAGATGGGAAAACTGAAGTTTAGGTTTGTAACTTACCCAAAGCTTTATCAACTACTAAATGATTGTAGATGGATATGAACTCCAGCAAGTCTGTATACAGAATCTATACCCTGGAAGCAAAATCTCTCCCCACTTAATTTCAAAAAGCCTTTGTAGTTACTCAATTCTAAGTATTTTGAACAGTGAATTTTTTTCTTCAAGCTCACCAAATTCTGGGTGCTTTCCCAAGAAATTGGCATTCTCTGTCTACAAAGTGGATGTCACTTCTATAAGCATAAACAGATGTAGCAGGCAACGTGAGGGGGCTGTGGTTCCAGTCTCCACTTTTGGAAAGAACATTTGTGCTGTCTGGGATAATTTAGTGGAAAAGTTCCTGTCATTTATTTGCAGTATGGAAACCATGTTTTTTAGGAGAGTAACCTAAATAAATGCAAGAACCTAATCACTGAGTTCTGTCTGTAGAAGAGGGGGCAGAGTTGGCAATAAAATCAGTCTTACACCTCTTTGCAAAAAGATGATTCATACAGAAAAGCAACCTAAAGAATTTGGTTGGTTTTTGTGTTTTTTTTTTTTTTATGTGAACCTTCTGGAAAAATTCATACTGAAGGAATGAATGACAGAGTTTTTAAAACATAAAGCTGATAATTTTAAGATTTCTTGATTGCCCATAATCTACTTTCCAGTTCTAACACTTACCTATTTTAAGACTCTACTAGACCAGTACTAACCAATACATGTGGCTGTTTAAATTACTTAGAACCAGATACAATTAAAAATTCAGTTCCTTGTCCCACCCGCCACATTTGAAGAACTCAATGGCTAGAGGCTACCCTATTGAACAGTGTAGATACAGAACATTTTTATCACAGAAGTTTCTATTGGACAGTGCTATCCTAGACAATGTTTGCATTTTTATAAATTTAAAAAGGCATATTGACTTTATGAGGGTTGAAACTTAGTTTAGTAGCTCAGTAATGTATTGAGAGGATTCAAGGTCCTACATTTTGCATTTTCCAGTTGGAAAGGGGTTGGAGCAGTGTTAGGGTATAACAGGTGATGTTTAGTATTGACATGAGTGGAATACAAAGTACAATACATTGGGGCAGATGATTTTCCTATATGATTTCTTTCATAAGTCCTGGAGGATATTGTGGACTGTTATTCTTAGTTCCTTTGTAATCAGTAATACCATGATTAGTAAAAATGGACCATAAGATTAGTAGGTAAAAAGTACAAAATGTAGGGCACCTGGGTGGCTCAGTTGGTGGAGCAGCAGACTCTTGATTTCGGCTCTGGTCCTGACCTCCAGGTCACCTAGTCAAAGCCCGGTCTCTGGCTCCAAGCTCAATGCCTGTTTGGCTTCAGAGTCTTTCTCAGGCTCTTCTTCCTTCCTCTGTCCCTCCCTCTCGCATTCATGCTCTCTCTCTAAAACAAATAAAATCTTTAAAAAAAAAAAAAGTTCAAAATGTACTCTATGTTGTTTTAGGGGTTTTCTCAATATATTTTTAAAGTTCTCATAATGGATATTCTGAGTAACTAGTCAAAGAGTTATTATTATTCAAAGTGTAAGTGAAATATTGGGTACAGTTATAAATTAAGCCTAAATCAAGCCTGAATCAAATTTAAGACTAGATAATATTCACTAAGATAAGCCTGAAACCTGCCTTTCACACCGTAATTTAATGCAGGAAGGCACCTGGCTGGTTGTATATTAACAGAAGGTCATGGAGAGAAAAGACTAGAACAGAGTTAAAGGTCTCCACAATAATCTCTTTATGCAATACACAAAATAATGGAAGAGCACTTTATATAAGTAAATTTACACATAGGTTTAGCATAAAAGGATATTTTACTCCTATTACTATTTCTTTACCAATACTAATAAGAAAAATGTGTTGATAATAATGAAGCAATTTGGTTGCCAAAAACATATTTATAACCGCTTATTTCACATTTGCAAATACCAGAGTGCTTTGTCCCCTTCAGATGTGAATGTTGGTATTCGGGTATCTTAAAGGTCCATCTTTTAAATTTTAAATTTTTTTACCTATTTAAGGGTAAAAATTGAAGTCTGCCTTATGGTGTTTTAGGTTTTTGATATTCCGCAAACACTCCGTTGTAGAGATGAACTACATTTCAGTAAAAGACTGAATGTAAGTTTACAGCTTACATTCAGAATACAAGAGATATCTCTGATCAGTCTGATTTTGTGTTACTAACTATGAAATTAAGCTTAAACCAATAAACAGATTTTCTAATCTAGAAGGTGTCATTTCTGCCCAAATAAATTGATAATGATTCAGCATTGCTTTCTACCTACATTCATGCCTTGGCCATGCCACTGAAAATTTATACCATCACCTTGATCGATTTCTTATTCTACAATACATCCAGTATCTTGGCTGTTCCACCTAAAAGTAGGCTCGTGATGGGTTTGAGTATTTACTTTTATTTGAAAGTAATAAACTATGGAACTTCTTGGGATTCCTAAAGTCATTTTTTAAGTTGCTGTTAATTTGTTAGCTCTACAAATATAGCACAATAGATCTACAGTGTGTTCACGCTAAAGTGATACCTCTTCTGTTTTATTCCCTATTTTTACTTTATTTGGTTGCCCATACAAAACACAGTAAACCAAGGATTTTATTGGATTAGACATTGGTATGATGTTTTCATTACTGTCGCTGCTTCTAAGTTTGAAACAATAGCTGCCGTAAACATTCTTCTCAGTTTTCAGTTTTACCACAGTATAAACTGCATGTTTAATAACAAGTGTGAGGTATTATCTGTTCCTACAGAAGCCCATTTTACTTTCAGCCGATTAGCCCCTCTGGCAAAAGGATTCTTGTGGTGGCATTCTATGTGCCAATTCTCCACCCACAAAGTGCACCCGAACTCTGGCATCTTTGGGATTGACATGTTGTCTCCTCTGCTTCAGAACAATGTTATATTTCAAGACAGAGACAAAATGGGAGAGGCATGGTAATCCTTCACGGAAAGAACAGGTAGCAAAGTGTCAAATTGAGATTCAAGTTGAAAACATTTTACTGGAATTCATATTCATTATTCTTTTACCTTAGAAATGCTAAGCCTATTTCTTGAGCTATATGATAGCATAGCTCTTCTTTGCACACAACTGTTGGAGGAAATGGTTGTCCAAAATACTCTTGTGAAAATATGAAGGAAAGAATCAAAGAATAACAAAACTATGTCAGTAGCTTCTCTGTTCTACGGCATTAGCTTTGGTGAATTAATTATTAAAGCTCATAAATAAACACCCCTGTTTGTCTACAATTAAACAGGAAATTTCTTTGATTTTTATTTCCATTTCTAGTCTGGTTCTAGTAACAGAACTAGATCTTGAGGAGGTCCATTATAGTCCTGTTTGGTAAAAAATCCAAGTTATAAAAAAAACATTTTTTAAAAACTCTAGTATTAGGGGTGTGTAGGTGACTCAGTTAAGCATCTGACTTTTGATCTCAGTTCAGGTCTGGATCTCAGGGTTAGGAGTTCAAGCCCCAAGTGGTGCTCCATGCTGAGCATAGAGTCTACTTAAAAAGAAAACAAAAACAAAACTCTAGTATTTAACTTGTAGATGCGATTATCTGCTTTTAGAAATAAGGAGTGCCTGAGCACTGTAGTCAGTTGAGTCACCAGACTCTCAGTTTCAGCTCAGAATCTCAGGGTCATGGGACTGAGCCCAAAATCATGCTCTGCACTCAGCTTGGAGTCTGCGTAAGACTTTCTCTCCCTCTCCCTCTGCCCTTCCACCTAGCACTCTCTCTCAAATAAATAATTTTTTTTAAAAAGTAAAGAAATAATAAAAAATTTGTTCTGAGTTGTTAGTACATTTTTCCATAGGTTCTTAGCTATAATTCTGATGTCCAGCATAGAATGTTATCGATACAATTATTTTAAAATGAAGTTTGAAAATGTATCATAATGCCTTCCTTACATGTTTCTACACGATTAAATTTTTGAATTGGATGAATAATGAGCAAATACTTATCCTAATCGGTGGGCAGATCTAGAGCAACCAACACTTTTATTCATGTCCTAGGACAGTACCCAGCACTGTAATTGTATTTGGAAGTGTTGCTGGCCCTAGAGTTAGTTTCTTGATTAAGCCACAACAAATTTTTTTTCACTCAGCTAGTGTTTTTGATTAGATTCTAAAAGTGTAGATGGATCACATACTTTCTGGGCTTTCTTAGTATTGTAGAAGAAAAAAAAAACTGTCCAACTGAAATTAGGAGACTGTAGTTTTATTTTTTG
The DNA here is from genome assembly GCF_022355385.1 of Mustela nigripes. Lineage (NCBI taxonomy): Eukaryota > Metazoa > Chordata > Mammalia > Carnivora > Mustelidae > Mustela > Mustela nigripes. Next base: position 68,913,829 of record NC_081560.1, read on the forward strand.
TTTTTTTTTTTCTTTAATGTATTTGTATAAATTAAAGAAACCAGTTAGTATAAAAAATCGTGTATCTTAACTCTGCTCCTGATTTTTGTCTAATTGAGGGAAAATGCTGTTAAATTCCACATTAATAATTCTCTGCCTTACAATCCAAGTGTTTATTCCCTTTTAAAAAAGAAAGCCATGGACACCAAGGCTGTATATGTCCATGCAAAAATGATAATATACTACTATTTCCCATATTGAATTGTGGCAAAACTTAAACAAGAATCTCTTATTTATTTTATGGCTACAGAAACAGCATAATGAGTAGTTGAAAACTGCCTAACACCTAGCTGAGTCCTCAAAGGAAATGAAATTCATATTTTATGATCCTGGGAATAGAAACAAATACATTAATGTGAGATGAAATTGAGCTGATATTAATTAAAATTTTAGAAGGGAGTTAAGTACTACAGTTTCAACAAAACAAAAAGAAGATATCATCTTTGCCAAGAATGTAAATTTGACCTATTGTAGCTATAAAGGGAAGGAAACTGAATTTTGTGGATTTTTAAAGAATTTTTTGCTTTGCTCTAAAATTTAACAAGCTACTCTGACATGATTTTGTGAAACCTGAATAATTTTCTTATAAGAGATTACATGTATTTAAGTACAATGTGCTATAATTTAGCAAAGTATACATATTTTGCAAATTCATAAACTGAACTCATCTCTAGAGCCTCAGAGATTAAGCAAAGAGCTACATAAAACCAAATGATAGACTACCACATGCTCATCCAGAGGAGAGTTGGACCAAGGCCAAATGAGGCATTTAGATGCATAAATAAATAGTCATTTATTATGTGTTGTAGCTTTATTTTCTGAAAGCAAATGCACCTTCAAAAATCTAACACTAAGCCTAAAATCGACACTGAGATGCTCTCGGATGAGTGCTGACCCAGAAACTTACATATTTACATATAGACAGTTTCCAAAATATTTGGACATAATCATCACCTCACTGAAACCTTTCTGATCACTTCTCTGAAATTTTTGAATCACAAGGTCAATGCACCCGACAATTGCTTTTATTTTGCTCTAAGTAAAATTTTCTCCAACTGTGGAAAATTAAGACTTCTCTGCAAGATTCTAACCATATGTTTAGGTATGTAAAACCTGAAATAGATAAGAAACAAACAATTCAGAACTGACACAAAATGTTTTTTAGAGACTATTACCTTTTAGGCTGACTGTGTAGAAATCAAATACATAATTGATTTTGAATCAATTGAATAGTTCTTGGTAGGATTTAGAAATTAAAAGAAAAAATAAATGCCTGGTATATTAATTAAGTTCAAAAGAAACCAGGTACGTGGCTTATAGAATCTTTATTAAATAAGACTCTGCTATATTCCTTGCCCATAAGAAAATTTGTTTATCTGATTTAATTGCTTGGCACACTGTGAGGCATGAACAAGGAACATTAGCTGTCCTTGGCCTGGTAAAGAACACTTGGAGAGCAATATAAGAAAACACATAAATTTATATTGCACGATTTAGGAAGTATTTCTCTTCATCTGTAGTATCGTATCCGCTGTCTCCAAACCTTGTGTGAAAATCAAAATGACTAGGGCGCCTGGGTGGCTCAGTCAGTTAAAGTGTCTGCCTACAGCTCAGGTAGGGGTCCTGGGCTTGAGCTCTTGCCAGGTGGGCACCTGCTTCTCCCTCTCCTCCCCACTTGTCATGCTCTCTCTCTCTCTCTCTCTCTCTGTCGCTATCTCTGTCTCTTTCTCCCTCAAATAAATAAATAAAATCTTCAAAAATTAAAAAATAATAAAAAGGAAATCAGAATCACCTAGAGAGCTTGATCAGATTAAAATGCCTGGGTTGTAGGCCAGCTCTCCTAATAAGAATATCTAGGGTGGAATCTAGTAAATTCCAGAATGTTCTAAAGTTGATACTGTTGTGCAGCTAGACAGAGCGGATGTTTGGGAAACACTAACTAGATGATGTTACTGGTATTAGAATCCAATAAGTTACGATATCCAGTATATACCTACAGTTCTCATTCCTGAATCACTATTTGGTTACTGCTGTGTAGAGTGTTGTGATCTATGTGGGGGAGCCTCTGGGACCATGAACGGGAGGTATCAGAAACCATGCTACTCCATCCTCCCTGCTATGTTTTTGGATATGGAGGTCGATGCTTGGCTTTTTGGTTAAGAAAATCATGACAACCATTGCTTTGTAGTTACTGTCCTGATTGGCTCTCTACATCAATCCAAGTAGGATAGAAAAACTTATAAATGTGGTCCTCACATTTCTAAGAATTGAGAAGACTCCTTGAGTCCTTCTGCTCAAAACTTTCCTCTAACTTCAAAACTACAGAGAAAACTTTAATCTCTTAGACAGAATGTATTTAAATTTGAGAATACAGTGATAGGTTAGCTAACCTTTGTTGCGATTTCAGAAATGTTTTAACCAACTGGTGGATACTTCTCAGAGCCACTAAAATTCTAATTCCATCAGAAAATGCAGGACTTTTGGAGGCAGACAAACACTGAGGGTGTTGTTGAAAGATCATTTTCAAAAAAGGTAAAATCATGACTCCCATACAGATTAAAAAATAAAAATGTGTTAATGATTTTATTTAATTCATTAATGAGTAAACTGGCAAGATATTGCAACCAATTAAAGAGAGATCATTTTTTAAAAAACACATACATTTGGAAATCAGAAATATTGAAGTTAATGTATACATGAAAGCAAAAATGGCCTGTTCCCCAGTGATGGAGAGAAGGCAGGTGAACCTCTATCTGATAGAACTTATAGGTCTATAGGTGGGAATTATTTTGCATTGTTATCAGGCAACCTATACTTCAAAGAATTGTAAAATAGCACAATGACAATGAAAAACTAGAATCAAATACCTGAAAGAATGTGATCTAAAAAATGTATAGTTTTCTGTTGAAGCATATGTTCTTTTTTACAATGGCAGACTTCCCTAAGGTTCCCCTTCTTTATTTTCAAATACTTACATCAGCAGTCTTTGGGCTATACACAGGAATGTTCATAACACCATTATTAACAAATTGTCAAAAGGGGAAAGCAACACAAATGTCCATCAAAGGATGAATAAGTAAATAAAATACTGTATATCTATACAATGGAATATATTTGGCAACAAAAGGAAGTACTGATACATGCTACAACATGTATAAAAATTGAAAACATTAAGCTCAATGACAGAAGTCCATTACAAAAGGCTACATATTTCAGGATTCCATTTACACAAATGTCAGAATAGGCAAATCTATAAAGACAGAAATTAGCTCTTACTTAAGGCTAGGACTGGGGAGGGTGATGCTGGTGAGTGATGGCTAATAGGTAGGGAGTTTCTTTTAAAGGATAAAAAGTGTTCTAAACTTTGTGGTGGTGATTGCACAACCTTACGAATATACTAAAACACACAAATAGGTACACTTTAAATGGGTGAGAAGTGTGGTATGTATATTATATTTCAATAAAACTGTAAGAAAAATTTTGACTAATCTATAAAGTCTATAGCCCCACAATTAATTGCCTAGATCTAGTATGACTCCCACTTTTCAAATCAGGTTAGTTTTATTAATTAACACTGCTGTCTACCACTGAATGGTTCTCTTAAGGTACTAGACATATAGATCAGGGCTAATTCTTATTAAAGCCGAAGAATTGGTTAGCTAGAACTAAGTGGAATAATTCAGATTTTTACAGTTATGTGAGAGAACCTGTATACCACAAGTAAACAGAATTGAAATAAAGTATCAAAACATTCAACCAATAATTTCACTCTGTTTGGGAATTTACAGAATCTGTGACTTGGCTGGCGCTGCTTATACCATGCTTAAAATTCTTTTTGGAATGCAGTGAAGATAAAGACATATATAAAAGTAATTCTTTGCCTGATTTGACATACCCAAAACATTAGAAAGGAATATGTGAGGTACTCATGGGTAGATAACCTCTGTAAACACTTGATTTTGTCATTTTATTTATTTTCTAAGAAGTCACAATTAGTCAAAACTTTTTATATATGTATATAAGTATATATCAGGTAATATGAGTGATTTTTAAACAAGCAGGTCCAAAATTTATTTGTATCCAAACAATTCTTACCTCAAAGCAATTTCCTAATTTTCCAAATTCCTACTCGGTAATGAATGCCTTCATTCTTTGAAATAGAATTTGACATTTGTAAACACTCTAAAGTCATTCACAGTTAAATATGATATGAGAAATGAAAGTAGTGAATCCAGTTTTATTAAGTAGGTTGTTGACTAGATCGGAAGCTAGTTCATAGTAAAAGAAGAGCTCCAAAAGGTAGTTCTTAGCATTACTTGAAAAAGCATATGGTTGAAAGAGGAAGAAAGGAAGAAAGAAAGAAAGAGGATAACATTCATTTTGGTGCCTAATTTACACATTTGTCATTTTTAAAGGCACGTCATTATTGTCATAGTATTGGTTAACAGTATTCTAGAACTTATACAACAAATACTATACAAATAAAAACAATCACTGTTTACAATGTAGTAGGTAAAACTACAAAGTTTCATTATACAATAGGAAGCTGTCCCAACCACACTAGATAAAAATGTGTAAGAGGATGACACAAAGTATTTTCTCAAAGCAAGTTTTCATTGTTAAAAGTGTGATTATCTCATAGTCAATGTTCATTGTTTCATTTTCATTGATAAAAGTATGATTTCTTCCTAAGAAAAACAAAGCTGGAGGCCTCACACATTAGGATTTTTTTTAAAGATTTTACTTATTAGTTTGAGAAAGGGCGAGAATGAGAGAGAGAGCACAAGCAGGGAAAAGAAGCCCTCTGCTATGCGGGAAGTCCAGTGTGGGACTCCATCCCAGTACCCAGGGATCATGACCTGAGCCAAAGGCAGGCGTTTAACCCACTAAACCACCCAGGTGCCCCACACCTTCTGATTTTAAAACGATATTATGAAGGTACAATAACCAAAATAGTATGATACTGACAAAAGGATCTATAGACCAATGGAACAGAATAGAGGATCCAGAAATAAACTCTTACACATATGACCAAATGATCTTCAAGGAAGGTGCCAAGTCTACACAAGGCGGGAAAGGATGTCTCTTCAACTAATGGTATGGGAAAATAGATTATAAAGGTGCAAAAGAATGAAGTTGGCACCTTATGTTAACATCATATAAAAAAATCAACTCACAATGGATTAAAGACCTGAATCTATAAGACTTCTAGAAGAAAACATATGGGGAAATCTTCATGACATTAGAATTGTCTATGATTTCTCTGACGTGGTACTGAAAGCACAGGTAACAAAAGCAAAAAAAGGCAAATGCGGTTTGTATTAACTTGAGAATTTCTGTGAGCAAAGAAAACAATTAACAGTGAAAAGGTAACCTACAGAATGGGAAAACCATGCTTGCAAATCATATATCTGATAAGAGGTTAATACCCAAAACAGATAAAGAATTCTTTAAAAATAAATAACTCCTACAACTCAACAATCTAAAAAAATTAATTACAAAAAGAGCAATGACTCCAATAGACATTTCTCCAAAGAATATATACAAATGGCTGATGAACACATTAAAAGATGCTCAACATCACTCCTCATCAGGAAAATGCAAATCAAAACCCCAGTGAGACATCACTTCACACCCATTAGAATGGCCACTATCAAAACAAAAACAAGAAAACTCTCATTGTTATTGAGGCTGTGAAGAAATTGAAACCCTTGCGACTGTTGATAGGAATGTAAACTGATGCAGCCACTATGGAAAACAGTATGGAGGTTCCTCAAAAATTCTTAAATAGAATTATCAAATGTTCCAGGAATCTCACTTCTGGGATTTTATCACAAATAACTGAAAATAAATAGAGTCTTGAAGAAGGACGTGCACACCCATATTCATTGCAGTGTTATGCATATGAACCAAGATATGGAAGCAACCTAAATTCTGTCAACAGAAGTATGGATAGAGAAAATACGGTATGTACATGGAATGTTGTTCAACCTTAACAAAAAAAAATCTTGTCATCTGCTACAAAATGGATGAGCCTTGATTACATTATGCTAAGTGAAATGAACCAGTCACAAAATTATAAATACTGAATGATTCCACTTATGTGAGGTATCTGAAATGGTCAAACTCTTAGACACAAAGCAGAATGATGGTTTCCAGGAGCTCGGGGACAAGGGTAGGGGAGAGGCAAAAGAGAAATTGTTCAATGGATATAGAGTTTTGGCTTTGCAAGATGAGAAAGTTCTAGATTTCTGTTGTACCACAATGTGAATGTAGTTAAATATTACTGCATTGTACAATTTTTTAAAAAAAGATTTTATTTATTTATTTCACAGACAGAGATCACAAGCAGGCAGGGAGGCAGGCAGAGAGAGAGATGGGGAAGCAGGCTCCCTGCCAAACAGAGAGCCTGATGCAGGGCTCGATTCCAGGACCCTGGGATCATGACCTGAGCTGAAGGCAGAGGCTTTAACCCACTGAGCCACCCAGGTGCCCCGCATTGTACAATTTTTAAAAGTTGATAATCAATGTGTGTTTTTGACCACAATAGAAAGAAGTGTGGTTTCATTGCTTCAAGATAAATCTATAACAAAGCAAACCAATTTTACATGTAAGATCATCCCTGGATAATCATTAAAATCAAAGGTCATTGGCAGGAGAAGGTAATTCATATACAAATGTACTTTGCCAGGTTTCATGTTGCTAGCTTCACAAATAACTCAGAAGGTGTGGAAATTGTTTCCTTATTTTTCAGGGACTTTATTACTTAGCTAGGTCATAAAAGTTAAATGCCATATACTTTGAAAATATATGAATGCTTAAGCTCTTTTAACCTTGACTTTTGTATTTGTAATTGCAAGTCTGACTTCTTCTGTACTGATGCAGAACAAAAAGTCAAACGACTATTTCCTCATAAATCCAGATGCCATTTGGATTCTGATTCCTTTTCTGGATACTGGATTAGGTGGAGACACTGTGTCCAGTCTCATAAGAAATGATTTCAGCTGGTCCACTCTCCCTCAGCTCTATCTTTTCTCTGAAATATGAGATACAGTCAGTTCTCTGGTATTTCTGCCATAAAGTTGATCCCCTAAACTTGAGCCAGAGAGGTCTCCAATATTCACTGAACTCTGGAGTTCTTATGTCATTGAGCGTTACCTTTCCCTATTATGAAATTCTCTCTCTCTCATCATTCTGATCAGTAGATAATAGTAGGAACTATGTATCTGGTTAACCTTGACCATCTATAAACAGCACGTACATGTTGGTCTCACTTTTTGACTTTAACCTAAGGAACAGAGTTGCATTTGTTTATCCATTTAAAAAAGCAAACTAACAATACATTTGATAGGTCTAAGAAAAATCATGCAGCTTTGTTATTGGTCTGAAACTTCATATTTAGTTGTGTTAAATATTAGAATTTTAAAATATTTTCTGTAAACTAGACTGAAATTCCAGTATATTTCCTGTCTATTTAGATGTATGCTAGTTTGTAAAACAAATGTGAGAAAACTAATGTATTCTATCAGTGGTGTACTGATAATGCTTAACATCTGGCTTTGCACAGGGATTAGGGGGTCCTGGTTTGCAGTATTTGCCCATTTCCACGGTGTCATTACTCCAACCATGGCCAATTCAAACTATCAACATAGAATTCCTGAAAACTTAATAGTCAGCCTTCAGGCCAGTACAACCCAGTACCAGTTCATCACTGAATACATCACCATATACTATTAAAAAGATATATATGTTCAGTAATATATACACACACACATAAATATATATATTAGTACATATACTGAATGTATATGTATATATATAATATATATGAATATACAAATGTATGTGTATATTCAGTAAATTTTAAGCAGTATCTTCCTCAAAGTAAAATATGAGATTTAAAGTATGTTTGAGGGGTGCCTGGGTGGCTCAGTGGGTTAAGCCTCTGCCTTCAGCTCAGGTCATGATCTCAGGGTCCTGGATCAAGCCCCATGTCAGGCTCTCTGCTCAGCAGGGAGCCTGCTCCCCCTCCCCCCCGCCACCTCTGCTGGCCTCTCTGGCTACTTGTGATCTCTGTCTGCCAAATAAATAAATAAATAAAATGTTTTAAAAAAATAAAAATAAAGTATGTTTGAAACTATTAATGTGAATTTATAAAAGGCACATTCTGAGACAATAGTGGGTTATATCATTAGCAACAACTTCACTTTTATCTAACAACATGATTTGCACTGTTATTTCTTTTAAAGTCCAGAGACACAGATGGATGGCGTGACTTAAAAAGGTAATTCAATAAAAGCAAGTCACTGAGAGATTCTAACAATTAGATTTGAGACTTGGATTAATTTTGAATGTCCAATCTGCTTCAAAGGTAAAAGGTAGGTTTGGGGTATCTCAGTCAGTTGAACCTCCAACTCTTGATTTCTTCTCTGGTCATGATCTCAGGGTCCTGGCATGGAGCCCTGAGTATCCAGCTCCATGCTCAGTGGGAGTCTTCCTGAGATTCTCCCTTTCCGTCTCCCCACCCCTTACCCTTGGGTGTGTGCACATACTCTCTCTCATAAATAAATAAATATATGCTTTTTAAAAAAGATTTTATTTATCTATTTGACAGACAGAGAGCCACTGAGCCACCCAGGTGCCCCTAAATATATATATTCTTTCAGCTTTGGTGAAACGAACAAATTAGGAGGTGATCGCCACTGTCAAGATGTCTTGTTACTCACAGCAAGGAGGGGGGCACATCACGCAAGAACGGGACCACACAGGGAAGCACCAGTCAGGAAGCAGAGGGAATGAGAAAGAAACATGGTAAGAGCAATTACTGTGTTTTCTGTTGGAAGAAACTGGAGAAGTAGGGTAAGCAGGTTTAGGATTGGCTAGCTTGAATAATCTCAGCAGGCTCTGGGGCATAAAGGCTGTCTGTCCGGTACCTGGCCCTTGGGGGATTAGTGCAGGAGAATAGTGTCCTGGGTGTGAGAACCCAATAAAGGGGATGTCTTTGGCCCTGGGCTCCACCGGTTGGTTTGCATGTGAAAGGTGCTCTCACAGGTACATTGTTGATGATAATCTCTAGGAAGTGGCTTGGAAGAGGCAGTCCCTCCAGGGTCAGCAAGACCCCAAACGTCAAAACATCAAAACCACAAAATAAAATGGGTTAATTAATACAAATGAAGAAATGTACTTGAAATACTTCTATCAATATCCCAGTAATTATTTTCCCCAGAGGGATTATAAGAATTGGCCAGTAAGTAGTCCAAGACATACTCTTTGGTAGGAATTTGAAATGAACATATTCTATTTTGCCAAATAAGAACCGACTGATATGCTCTGACAATCAACTAATTGGCAAAGTAGGAAGATTCCGTCTTATAAAAATGAAGGCCGCCAAGGAGGCACATACTTGAACAGAAGACCTGAGTGCTTCCAGCAGAGATGGGCCAAGAATCTATTTTTAGGCAAAGCCAAGGTTTTCTTACAAAAGTAATTCTGGATCTTCTTAGTACTTAGGTAAACGGATGAGGAAGACCTCAGTGTCCTGCTTTAGAGAGCAGCAGTACATTACCGTAATTACTTTTGCCTGGGAACTATTTACAGGAAATGATACATAACTCAATAAAACACCCATAAAATATTGGATTTTCTAAAATATAATGTTCTAGTGAACCTTCCAAGATGAAGTAGTAGCAAAATAAATACCTACATATATTGATTTAATCTCCTCTATAGTATCGATCTGCATCATTAAGATATAAGTTTAGCAAATACTGGCCGAAGTCTACCCCCAAAATGATAACTTACATTTAATCCTGGTTGTTCTTAATCCCTTCTTTCTGGCAACAACTTAATAATGAAATAATGCGTAGTTTCTTCGGGGTATTAACTCATTCACTGACAATAAAAATATTTAATCAGGACAAAGAATACTCGTATTTATGTCCCTTTAGTCAACAACGTTCACTGCAGGGGCACCTGGTGGTTCAGTTGGGTAGGCATCTGACTCTTGATCTCAGCTCAGGTCTTGATCTCAAGGGTGTGAGTCTGAGCCCCGAGCTGGGCCTCACAATGGGCATGAGCCCGCTTAATAAAACAAAACAACTTCTTACTGAACATCTACCGTATATGAGGCATTGTGCTAAGCACTAAGAACTGTTATTCATAAATTATGCCAAGTCATTAGTTAGTCAGTTAATACGCTTTCTCTGATCTTTGCGATACACCAATTATTAGATATATATGGTCAATAGGTACTCATCAAAATGCAAATTTTCATTTAGCTCTGTCTCCTGGGTATTTATGTTTATTGCATAGAGCAAAGGGCAACACAAATGAGTATACTAAACTTACAACAACTGATCAAATCCACAAGTATAAGTATATGTAAGTGTGTGCACAATTTTGGGCTTGGTTATCTTAGTCTGAAAGCGCAGTAGCTTTTCACATATAAGGCTGGTGAGTAGAAGGGGAGAGAAGCAGTAAGAAGGCCAGCCCAGGTGGCAAACTGTGTCTTCAGTTCATCTGTGTGAACGCCTGGCTGGTTCCGCCTGGCTGGTTCCGTTAGTGCTCTTCAACTCCCAAAGGCCCCAGTTACCTTGCTGTCTCCTGGCCACAAACATTTCCTTTCCCCACAGGAATCCCTTAATGCAGTGTTTCATTTCTTGACTTCCTCTTCTCCATTGTCAAAAATTTCCAGATTGGTGTTTCATCACAGCAACTTTTGGCTCTTGTTGCCAACTAAGCCTCGTTGGCCCTTCGGCAGTTGCTCAGTTCATTTTAATGACTATTAGCAGCTCTCATTGAGGCTGGACCTTGGGACCAAGTGGTATGTTACAATGAAGGAAAATCTTAAGTAAGATTCTTGATCAGTCATTCTACTGGAATTCATGCTTTTCCCTTATCAGTTTGCAGGAGTTCCTCCTACATTACATGTTAGTCCCTTTCTGGTTTTAGACATTGCGAATATCCCATGTCCCACTATGTCATGTCTCGGACTTTGATCTTTAATTTTAATGTACTAATATTCATCTCTCTTTTTTTGTCCTGGAATCTGTGCCGTTTGAGTTTTCTTTAAGAAATCCTCCTTTATATCTCTACCACAATGATATTCTCCTATATTATCTTTTTCTTTCTTTCTTTCCTTCTATTTTTTTTTTCCCCCAGTTGTCTCCATGCCCACTGTGGAGCCCAGTGCAGGGCTTGAACTCACGACCCTGAGATCAAGACCTGAGCTGAGATCAAGAGGCAGATGCTTAACTGACTAAGCCACCCAGGTGCCCTTATATTATCCTTTTTTAACATGATTGTTTTGCTTTTCACATTTATGTCTTTCATCCATTTGGAGTCTGCCTTTCTATAGTGTTAGGTAAAGATCATGTTTCATAACTCTGGATTATTGTTATGGGAAATTGCCACATACTCATTGTAATAACTATGGAAAAATAAAGAATAATGAGTTGTTTAATCAGTTGTAGAAAAATATTTTGTACTTCAGCAAAAAACTATGCACTGTCTATAACACATCCTTCCAGTTGTCTAGTAATACCCCTGTTCATTGTCTTTGAGCAATTCTGTACCTCTGTTTAAATTGCAGATAATGAATGGATATGAAGACCCTGTTGTCTAATACAGATTTGTTTGGCCTCTCTAACTCCTATAGAAAAATCAGTTTTGCCTCCCTTTGTAATCTAATTCCTTTATTTTACATAAATTTGTGCTTGTTGACTTTTCCTTTGAACCAGTTTTAGCATCTGTCTGGTTCTCTCATTGATTAACCAGTAAAATAAAATCTTTAACACTATATAAGAATCATTTTTTATAACTATCTCAGAGTCATTTTAATTCTTCTGAGAACTATCTTTTAACCCAGTTAGAACAATTATTCATGACGTGTTAGCTAGCTAACAACCTTTTTCTCCAGATTTAAAAGAGCCATGTATAAATTGAAATGATTCTTGAGATGTAACATTAATATAACTATGCCTTAAGGAAGAAGCCCTTCCTTTATCTTAAAGCATCTCTTGTAAGGGGTCTCTGGTCTGCTTGTGCATAGGACTGACCCAGAAGAGATGCTTGAGCAAGTGATACTGAGTTTACTTTCCTAAGTTTGATAAGCCTGAAGCTCATTCCTTCAGCTTTATTTCCATTCCTCTACTTCTTGGCAAATGGAGAAGGACATAATGCTCTCCTGAAGAAATCGGGTGGTATAGTAGCCAGGGCGCAGGGGGTCCCAAACAGACCAGGTTCAGCCACTCACTGCTGACAGAATCCAAAGGCAGAGAGACAAGTCATGGTGAAACAAGAAAGAAAGTTAGTTCTGTGGGGCCCACAGTGGCCCAAAGTGCCAAAAATATTTCCAGGTTTTTATAAGGAAAATGCGGGGCAATGTGGGTGGGGATGTGAAGCTAAGCGGTGGAGGGTCAGACCCATCATTGTCCTGGAATCAATCATGGGCGGGGTTTGCTGGCTCAAGGTAGTCCTTATTGCTTGAGGGGCTCGTTTTGATTCCCCTGGAGGGTGCTTTGCCCTCAGGGTAACCCGCCTGAGCGCAGAGACAAGCTGGAAAGAAGAACCCAGCTAGAAAGTCTGAGGTCAAAATGGAGGCAGCCGAAGTCCTCTTTCAGTAGAAGTTAAAAAAAAAAAAAAAAAAAAGACTAAACTTGAGAGTCAGAAGTTTTGAGTTCTAGTCATAGTCCTGGGTAAGTCCCTAGAGTCTCTGGACCCCATGGTCTAGTCTGTCAAATGTAGAGACTGGACTAGCCTTGTGACCACTTAACCTCATTTCATCCTTCACAATTAATTAGGATATTTTTTAAATAGCTACTATATGTGGCCACCAATATTTAGAGGTAAAGGCTAGCACAAACTCGCGGTTAGGTGAGATGTATTACAAGGAAGGAAATCTCAGACTAAATTCCTCTACACATGCACACACTTACTAGCAAGCAGACACAAGCTATTCTGTAAACTCACAGAAGTCCCTATTCTCTGTTTTGTTCTTTTAGGCACTCCAACAAGCCCCTTGTATGGAAGTTTCATTTGAGGATACTGTACAATATCATAGCAGCAGAATTCAACTAACCATTTAGGAGGCAGAGGACAAAATTTTAAGTTACATAGTTGCATGTAGAACTGGTTCAAAATATTAAATCTAGGATGCCATTCATTTCAAACTTTGCATTTCAAACTTTAAAGTGCATACAAATCTTATTTTATTTTTTTATTTTAATTTTTCCTTCCTTTCCACTATGTTCATCTGTTTTGTTTCTTAAATTCCACTTGTGAGCGAAACCATGTGATGTTTGTCTTTCTCTGACTGACTTATTTCACTTAGCCTAATACCCTCTAGATCTTTGCCATTGCAAATGGCAAGATTTCATTCTTTTTGATGGCTGAGTAATATTCCAATAGAGAGTGAGGCAAACCATAAGAGACACTGAACTCTAGAAACAAACTCAGGGCTGCTGGAGGGGAGGTTTTTGGGGGGATGGAGATAACTGGGTGATGGATATTAAGGAGGACACATGATATAACGAGCACTGGGTATTACATGCAACTGATGAATCACTAAATTCTCCCCCTGCAACTAAGAATACAGTATATGTTAACTGAATTAAATTTAAATAAAGAATTAAGGGGCGCCTGGGTGGCTCAGTGGGTTAAGCCTCTGCCTTCGGCTCAGGTCATGATCCCAGGGTCCTGGGATCGAGCCCCACATCGGGCTCTCTGCTCAGCAAGGGAGCCTGCTTTCTCCTCTCTCTCTGCCTGCCTCTCTGCCTACTTATCATCTCTGTCTGTCAAATAAATAAATAAATAAATGAAATCTTAAAAAAAAAAAAAAAAAAGAACTTAAATTTGTGTCGTTAGGTCTGGAATGGGGCCCGAGATCCTGCATTTCTAACAACAGCAACAACAACAAAATAACCTTTTTGCTGATGCTGCTAGTCCAGACCACACTTTGAGTACTAAGGGTAAAGAAACTCCTGATCTTGGTAAATTCTAATACCCTGCTCACACAGAGACAGGAGGACCTATAGAGTCTTCTTGGCCAACCACATATCTTGGACACCAGTGAAAAATTTCTAATACTTCTAATGACATTTTAAAACACACCTGTGTTTATAGTAGTTAGAATAGCTGCCTCTCAAGCCTAGAGTATAGAATTGCTTAGCCTTTCAGATAGAAGCAATCTACCCCTGGGCTGCCCATTCAGGACTGGGGTGCTTGAAATGTTAGCTTACTTCTCTATTACACTGCTTGTGCTGGGTCATTTGCTGTAACCTAGGCTCTTTCCTGCTCTGACCTTCTACATGTAATCCTCCCCTTTTCCCTTTCCTCTTCTTCTCTGTTTCAAATCTAAAAGTTAAGTTTTCCTCTTCGCTATCCTTCCTCATTCCCACTTTGAATTATTGTTCTAATGCCTTTGTTCTCAACCCTGGCTGTCTGTTGTATGAGCTGGGTAACCTCAGAACAATTGAGTGGGAGTCTCTAGGGATGATATACAGGTAGCTGTCTTTGTGAACTGTCCCTATAATTCTAATTTGCCTCCAGCGTTGAGAATCGTGACACTAGTGCACTGATTCTTAAATGTGTCTACATATTGTAATCCCCTGAGGAGCTTTTAGTTTTTTGTTTTTATTTTTTATTTTTTAAAGATTTTATTTATTTATTTGTCAAAGAGAGAGCGAGAGAGAGCGAGCACAAGCAGACAGAGTGGAAGGCAGAGTCAGAGGGAGAAGCAGGCTCCCTGCGGAGCAAGGAGCCCGATGTGGGACTCGATCCCAGGATGCTGGGATCATGACCTGAGCCGAAGGCAGCTGCTTAACCAACTGAGCCACCCAGGCGTCCCTTGTTTTTATTTTTTAAAAGATTTTATATATTTATTTGAGAGAGAGAGAGAGACTGAGAAACTGAGAGATAGCAACGGAGAGCGTGAGAGGGGAGGAGAGGGAGAAGCAGTCTTTCCACTGAGCAGGGAGCCTGACACAGAATTTGATCCCAGGACCCCAGAACCATTGACCTGAGCTGAAGGCAGACGCTTCACTTACTAAGCTACCCAGGTGTCCTTATTTGAGAAGCTTTTAAAAAAAGTTTGGGTCCCACGCCAAAAGGTCTTCATTGTTCTGGAGTGTGGCCTGAGCATCAGGATTTTTAAGAACTCTGCAGGGGATGCTAATATATCTCAGAATCGAACTCAGCTTGGTTCCATTTATAACCCCAGTTTCCAGGATTGATCAAAGTAAATCAGCAGGGTGCCTAGCAATCTCTCTTACATTAGGGAAAAGGATTCCATTTACTTCCAAGGCATAATTTATGACTCATTATTCAGGCCTTCCTGAAAACCTGGTAAATGTTATTTGTAAGAATATCACAGCTTATTGTAGAATATGTGTACATCTAAGGCTACCCTAGTGGAGCTCTCCAATTTTAAACTGCATTAACAATTACCTGGGATGGTTGTTGACAATGCAGATCAGAATCTCCAGAGATAGGCTGGAAAAATGAAAAGCAGTCTGCATTTTTAAGGAGACGCTGACAGCCTTTGTGAGATTATGGTGAGCACACCAATGAAAATAGAGCTGACTGAGTAAGTAAGTGCTTGGGTAGCCATCTGTCTATATGGGGTGTGTGAGGCTGAAGATCAGGATATGCTACCTCATAGTGTGCCACTCTGACAGGAGGATTATATTATGCTAAAGGCAATTGACAATCGACATGCAGAAAAAGTTCTCTGCCCTCTGCTATCTCCTTGAAAGAAGGCATAAATTTTCCTTTGTGAAGATGTTTCTTCCCCTTGCCTTCCCCTACCAGGAAGAACAACTTACTTTTACCAGAGATGGAGAGTTTATACCCACCTAGATGAGTTTGCATAAATGAATATTTCTAAAATAACTCTTATCATCCATTAGTTACCTAATACATTTCCTAGTCACTTCCCTATAGTTTAACATCCCTCAAAGCCCAAACCCCCTTTTCTTTATTAAAATGGTATAAAAGCCTCCAAGTCTAACCACTTCTTTGAGTTTCACTTCTTTTCTGTGAATTCCCATGCATATAAATATCAATAAAAACTGTGTGTCTTTTTTTCCTGTTAATCTGTCTTTTGTTTGTTTAATTCATAGGCCTCCAGTACTGAACCTATGAGGGTGGAGGAAAACGTTTTCCTCCCTGACAAGGTTCCCATGTGAGGTTCTCCTGTCCACCATGACCTCATTTACTGGACTTGCTATGGTGATGATAGTTTCCACTCTGGACTCACTCCTAAGATAAGGAAACTTTTCCCTAAATACAGGTAAAAATGCCAACATGTCACCTGAAACTAAGTCATTGTCACTATTCTCCATCAGTTTTGGTTGTGCACTCCCTATAAAATACACAGAATATGGAACTAAAGCAATGGAGCCCCCAAAAAGGTAAGTTATGTTTTGATAATAGTAGAGTCAAGATGTTCTAAAAACTAACACACCAACAGGAAGAGCAAGGCCAGGGTGGAAAATACTGGGCTCCATCAGACACCTGGAGGCAGGAATGGATGTGGAAGTCATGGGAATAAGAGAATGAGCAGAAAAATAGGCATCTGCTGTAGTTTGGATGAAAACCATAAAACGGTTTAGGAAAAAGTAAGTGAAGAAAGCCTTTGCCTATATCAATATTTGGCCTTTTGCTAAGTAATAACTACCATTTACTAGGGCCCTATGCTAGGTACTCTACTAAGCATATTACACTGATGCTTATATTAATTCTCACAATACCTCTACAAGGTGGGTTGTGTTTTCCAAATTTGTTAAGAAAAAAACAAAAAAAACTCTGAAATTCAGAGTTTGCATGATCTTCTGAAAGCTTTTAATATGGAGTAGGACTAGAATATGAACCAGACTAGAACAATTCAAGAGCCCTCTTTCCTCCTTAGTATCTTCCATTACAAATAAAAAAGCAAATTAAAGTTTTGTGGATGAAGAAGAAAAACTAGAATCTAAGCTCCATTTGTTTTAACCAGGGTAATTGAATTAACTCGTCAACATTTGCTGAGAATTCAGGAATTGTTAATGGAATTGTGAAAGTTCTATCACCTTTGCTGATGCCTGCTTGAATAGAATGCCTTAATTTAACTCCTGGGTGTTTAAATTGTTTGGCTTCTCAGAAGCTTCATTTAATAGGCCCTGACCTGGAAATTGGCCAAGAGCTCTTGACAATGTTGCTGGCCACTACACCAAGAAAACTTATCTCTTGTACTATTAAGAACTAGAGCAAAAAGAAGACTATCACTGACTACATATTGCTCTATTGGCCCAACTTATATGTCTTGTAAATTATCAACGATAGGCACATATTACCACATATTCCCATTGTATTACCATATAAATAGGAAACAACACAAACAAAAAAAGTCCTTCTTTGAAGAGGGAAGTAACTTTACAGACTGTACAAGCTTATAGAAGTTAGATGCTGTGACTTCTTTTTCTGTATTGCTCCCCCCACCCCACCTGCCCTTTAACACTAATGGAATTGACAGCTCATGGGCATCATAAAAAAGCAAAGTGAAAACTCTAACTAGAAACAATCTGAACTACACAATGTACACTGAGGCCTAGACTGCTTCATAAAATTGAATTAAAAAATAAAAGGGAAAATAGTGACTATCATGTATAGGGGCACGTGAGTACTTATCAGTGATACTGGTTATGCAGGAATTATGCAAAGTTGCATTTTTAGTGTTGCAGAGAGAATATGAATAAGAAAAAGGACTAAGTATGAAGAGGAAGACCTATTAATATTGAATATCTCTTCTTCCCAAGGCAAAATAAATGTCTTGGGCCTAGCAGAGGACAAAAAAAGATCTTATTTATTTCTTTTAGCTTAGATTTCTTAGATGGAATTCTAACGTATTCCTAGGCTTTTATAATCAGCATTTTAATATTTAAATGATCTCACAGATAATCTAATTCAATGCTTAATAGTAGTAGAGTCCAGACACTACCTGAATCAAAATCAATTTGAATGATTAAAAAAATGCATGTTCTAAGAAATCACACCAAACACTTAATCAAAATCTCTCATAGATATGAGTCAGAGAAACTTGCTAGCTTGGAGTATATACAATATTTTCTTTATTCATAGACATATGGGAGACTCATAGAGGAATACCCATGCCTCTCATTCTCCCACATTTCCCCCAAGTTTGGAGGATTTGGTTTGAATACCCACTGTTATGGACTGAATGTGTCCCTCCAAAATACAAATATTGAACCCCCACCACACACACACATAGACACAAACACAACTCCATGCAATGATATTAGGAAGTGAGGTACTGGGATGTAATTAGGTTTAGAATGAAGTTTAGATGAGGTCATGAGGTTGGCCCCAGTCACCAAGATGGGATTTATGACCTTAAAAGAAGAAAATAGAAACCATAACTTCCTTTCTCTGCCATGTGAAGGATCAGCAAGAAGGCGGCCGACTATAACCCAGGGAGAACTAATCTGCAAGCATATTGATCTCAGACTTCCCAGCCTTCAGAACTCCAAGAAATAAATGTCTGTTGTTTATTTAAGCCACCCCAGTGTGTGCTGTTTTGTGATAGAAGCCCCCCTGAGACGTTCATCGCAAACCTGTATTCTGTGTCATTTTTTTTTTTTAACTAGGACATGTTTTTGCCTTTCTTCTTCTATCAAGTGTCCATAAAATATATTTTTTTGTTGCACAATATTTCTATTTTTGCCAGTGGGGAGAATGTTCAGATGTTTGTAGGAATAATCGGCATTTGGGATTTGTAAGACCCGTGCCTGTTGGATTTTAAGTTTTATGAGGTTTATACACACTCCTGAAAATTAATCATGCATGATCTTTTAAACTTGACAAGGGGCACAGTCAGAATTTAAACTCAATCCTGACTTGTTACTTTTTTCTTTTTCAGTATATGATGCCATCTTTAACAATTTATGCCATATAAAGTTGGTGTTATGGTATTGAATTAAGAACTACTACAACTTGGGGTGCCTGGGTGACTCAGATGTTAAGCACCTGTCTTCGGCTCAGGTCATGATCCCAGGGTCCTGAGATTGAGCCTCTCATTAGGCTCCCTGGTCAGAGGGAACCTGCTTCTCCCTCTCTCACCCTCTCCCTCTACTGTTCCCCCTGCTTTTGCTCTTTCATTCTCTCCACGAAAGAAAGAAATAAAATCTAAAAAAAAAAAAAAAAAAAAAAAGAACTACTTTAACTGTAAAGTTTCATTAAACTGTTGTTGTTGTTTTTTTTTTTTTTTATGAGTAAATTACAAGAAAGATTTGCTTCAATGTTTAGGGTATTACAGACTAAAAATATTCTTAAAAATAATAAAATATGATCTTCCAACTTTACAGATGAGGAAAAGAAAAGATTAATAATCTGATGCTTAGTCATGAAAAGTGTTGCCATAAAAGGCTAATGAAAAGAAGGGTGGGTGGACTATTATTTATTTTTGGCTAATAAAATATATCAAAAAACTATTAATAAAAAAAAACAACCCCCGCACTCTACTGTCAAAGATAAGTGTGACAGCTAAATCAAAAATATTTCTCAAGGCCAATTTAATGTTTTTACAAAGACCTAGCTCTGTTGGAATAGAGAACATGGATCCTCACTTAAGGAGGAAAACCATAGCATTAATAGCCATAACAAAAAATTCAATGGTAGGTGGATTTGAACACCACATATTCCTTATTAATAAAGAGCAGTGTTCACAAAAACTAGGTATTCATTCAGTGAATATTTGTTTGATGTCTGCTGTGAGTCAGAATGTACAAGAGCACTTGAAATTCAGATAGGAAAGAGACAGGTTCCTAAACCCTAAAACCATGCCAGAATAAAGACAAAGTAGAAGCCCACGTAAATATGTAACGATTTCTTCAATAATATCAAAAGTGGGATGGTACTAATAATTAGCAACTATGAAGGACATTGTTTTTTCAAGACCCTTTGCACATTAGCTTATTAACCTCGCTGTGAGAAAAAACAAATCTTGAATTCTTTTTATTAGTAAGAAAAACTAGGCCAAGAAACTATGTGATTTATGTGTGGCAATTAAATACTGTTAAAAAGAATTTACCCAAAACTTGGAAATTGGGGGAGGGTGCATATACAGTATGACCTTCCACTGTGTTAAAGGCCCACCCAAGGACTATTTAATTCTCTGAGAAATTGTACCAGTGCTTGACTTTGCTATTTTGTTGCTTGATTAGAACATAGCTACTATAAATGACATGTTAGCTTATAGATTTTTATTGGTGGAAACAGTAGCTTCAAAGGTTATGGTTTAACTGTCCTGCAGGACATTAGTTTGTATTTAACATTCTTCCCCTATCACTTCCCCTATCACTCCCAAAATGCCAGTAAGTAACCAAAATTATTTTTGGACAAGCTTTATCCATCTTGACTGGCTTCTTCATTAGTGACTTAATATATCTATGGCAAGTATTTTTTCTATATTTGTATGAGACTCCCTTTTAAGACTTTCAACAATTATTATTTGATACCCTGCTAATGACTCAGACATTGATTGAATTCTGTAATTATTACAATTAAAAATAACATTATTACTCTGAGTTTCAAACCAAGTGTTTTCTGACTAATTCAACAACCAGTGATAAAATAGTCTTATCACATTATCCGTGGCCCTCATTATATACTTAATATAGAATGATAACTTTGCTTTTTTTATAAAAAAAGATTTTATTTGTCTATTTGAGAGAGACAGAGATAGCGAGAGAGAGCACAGCAGGGAAGAAAGGGAGAAGCAGGCTTCCCACCCAGCAGGGAGCCTAATGTGGGGCTCAATCCCAGGACCCAGGACCCAGGGATCATGATCTGAGCTGACGGCAGATGCTTAACCGACTGAGCCACCCAGGTGCCCTGGAATGATAACTTTGTGAATAATCTCTCACTCTGTGCAGATTTTAGAATATCACTCCTTGTTTGCATTCCTCAGGGTACAAAATGAGTAAGCAGGATAGAGTCTCAATATTTATGTTGTAAATGAACTGAGCGAACTATGTAATACCTTAATGTGGACAAAGCAAGTGTATCCAAATTGGTTTTCACAGAGTGAGTTTTCTAACAAAATAGAACTGGCTGTTAGGGAACTGGAAGAGAGAAATGGTAAGATTTCCAGGTTTCATACAGCTACAAGTCTGTACATCTATGTGACTAGTTTAAAGAGTAATTTAGATTTCATAGACAACAACAAAAAACTTAGAAGCACCTATAGCAATGTAGCATATATTAATTAAGTGTCAGGTGAAAGAACAAAGAAAGTGGGAATTTTAATTAAGGCTGGGAAAAATTGGCTCTGAATGACAGATACTGACAGATACAACCAGGGTTTCAAATTAAAAACTCATCACAGTGAGGGTAAGAGACTTTCTAGGTTTACTCTGGCCAAGTACAGTAATGATAAGGAAACGCTTTTTTTTTTTTTTTTTTAAAGCAGAATTAATTAGTTCTTTACTTTCAGTATCGTCATGTTGCTATTAGAACATCAGCGTTCTATTTGACCTTTTCTCTCCCCATCCTTCTAAGCCCTGTATCAGTCTAAGCAGCATTATACATTCAAGATAAATCATTAAATTACCAAGTTTTTCTCATCTGCAGTCCAGAAATTTGTGGCAGCCCCATTTTTCCCTCAAAAATGGTTTAGAAGGTAGAAGTAACTGGACAGAAGGACATTTGGTAATTGACTAAATAGTATTGGCAATAAATTTAATCATTCCTAAACAGTGAAAATGATCTTTGAAGCTTTATTTTCAGAATAAGCTGAACATAGTTCTCAAATATGAAACATTCACAGCACTAAGAAATAGAAGATGACATGAACTCAAGATATCAAGCATATTTAATTAAACAGCCTTCATGAAACATTCAAATAAACAATTGTTTTAGAGCGAACAAACAACTTTGTATAGCTTTACTCATTTCATGTTTGCTTATTTCACAAAGACAGTTTTTATTCTGATTTGTTATAATGCCAAATTACATGCTGGGAGCACTCATAATAGTTTTGCAATTTAGCTAAATATTTGCACAGTTTTATTACAATGTTGATTTTTGTAAATTTGTTAAATATCTCCTCTGCAGCGTTTGCTTAGTTCCTCTTTTAGTTCACACATGTAGTCCACTCACATTATCTACACTAATGCTTAAGAGAAAGAACACTGGTATCTTGAAACAAAAGAGGACTCGGGAGCGACTAAGAGTAGCATTTACTATCATACCGTCACATTTCAACCTCAAGCATACACATAACATGCATCTTTATCCAACCTCATGCTCTTCTGGTTTTCCTTAAAGCACCATATAGGGGAAATAATCCAAGAAAATAGTGAGATGAAAGAGATAATTTGTGATTTTGGCTGGAAGGTAGGAGAATGACACATATTGTGTGTCTGAGTATTGATATGTATTAATATTACACTTGCCCAGAGCACAGTGAGCCAGGAGATACAGACATGAGACATCACAGGGGATACAAATGAGGGTAATATTCTGGACTCTGCTTAGGGAGATAAGATACAAATAGGAACAATTATCAAGCACTTGATCCAATCACTCGATTTGAATTCCACCAAGAATCCTAGAAAAATCTCTCTGCTGATGTATTTGCATTGATTTCAATATTCTGTTATCAATGACCTCCCTTGCAAGCACATGCCCA
The DNA here is from genome assembly GCF_022355385.1 of Mustela nigripes. NCBI lineage: Eukaryota > Metazoa > Chordata > Mammalia > Carnivora > Mustelidae > Mustela > Mustela nigripes. Next base: position 68,936,552 of record NC_081560.1, read on the forward strand.
CAAAATCTGAGTGAAGTTTTATGAAAAGTTAGAAAGATTCAGAAGATAAAACCCATAGTCTATTGTTGCAATGTTTTGATCACAGAATGAGGAACCTTCAGCATGTTCGGGAGCATGTCTCACTTCACTAGCTGCATTACCTAGGCTGCCCAGGTCCCTTTGAAGTGATGTGATGGCCATATCCCATCTCCACCATCTGCATGGTCACCCTGGTAACAGTCATGTAGGGTCCCTGGAGGCTAGACTGTCCTCTGCTGGTGCAACCCAACATTTCCAGGCCATGGCTTCTCTTAGACATCCAAGTCATCTCTAGTCTTTGGGGATTTATGGAACAAACATCTCATGAATGTCAGCATTTACCAGGCCACTAACCACCTTAGATATTTGCAAGAGAAACTTTGAGGAATTCTTTTAATTTGACTGATGTTCTCAGCAGTTCCATTTTACACTGCAGTTCTAGCACGTGGGTGCCAGAGCTATGGGAAACTACTTCTTGGACTAACCCTTTATTTTACAGTTCAACCCCAGCCACAAACACTGGACTCAGGACAGGGGTTACTGTGACTCTAAATGTCACTTAGCTCACACTCATTCTAAATTTTACAGTAGTAGACAAATAATAAAGTAAAATCAAAACCTCTTTTTGAAAAGAACCATAAAATTTATAAAATTCTATTCACAGTGATCTAAAAAAGAGAGAGAGAGAGAGAGAGAAGATAAAAATGACCTCCATCAGGAATGAAAAAGGGGGCATTATCTATACATCCTGCAGACATAGAGGGTAATAAGGCCATATGATGAACAACTTTATGCCAATACTTGCAAATTAAATGGACAAGTTCCTTGAAAGACATAACATGACAAATCTGAATTGAGAAAAATTAGAAAATCTGGTTGATCTCATTCTTTCAAAGTTCAATGGTAAATTCAATAAACATTTCAGAATGAGAGAACCCCAATTCTAGACATCTCTTTCAAAAAGTAGAGAAGGAAGAAAGGCTTGTCAACTCATTTTTTTTAATATAATTTTTTATTTTTTATAAACATATATTTTTATCCCCAGGGGTACAGGTCTGTGAATCACCAGGTTTACACACTTCACAGCACTCACCAAAGCACATACCCTCCCCAATGTCCATAATACCACCCCCTATTGTCAACTCATTTTATGAGGTTAAGAGTACCCTTATGTGGAAACCAGATGAAAATATTCCAAGAAAAGGAAGGAACAGATTGATATTCCTCATGAACATAGTCACAAATATCCTAAACAAAATATTAAGGCCTCTTTGGGTTAGGTGAGGTTATTTAATTATGTTTGGTCAATGATTATGGGTAGAATCTACATGTGTTAGTTCTCTGCTGAAGTGTTTCTTGCTAATGTAAAACTCTGCAAAGCTCTTGCTTTCCCACTGCTATACACCAGAGACAATTTTTGAGATAGTAGTTGTTCCTTGGAATGAGGTTGTAGTAAAGCAGGACCTCCTGGTGACCTGCAAACGACTTCTTGTGTGAGAGAAAACCAAAAACAGGCAAAAACAGCTTTATTGTGTAAAGCCAAAGAGATTTTGGAGATTTTTGTTAAAGCAGCATAACCTATATTATCCTGATGGTATAAGCTATGAGATCTGCAGGTATGTCCATGCTAAATACCCATTTTGTAACACCTATATTAATGTTATTGTGGTGTGTCATCATGGGATTAATAAGCTTTTACACACGTAGTAAAACATGAGGTCATTATGGATCAGGACCTCAGAGATGTGAGTGAAAAGGCTCAGAAGGGAGCAAAAGAGATGGGTTTGGGTTTTCAGTTTTTTCTAGGAGATGACGCAAGCCAGTTACCTCCTTCACATTTCTTTTAGTGATTCCTCTTGTTCTTCCTGACTGCTCTGTGAAACCATTGCCCAAAGTTCCAATTTTGCTTTAAAATTCTCACTTGTCATTACTGCCTTGATATTTTATCATTTTCTGCATACTTCCTTACATATCTACCTAGATGTCTTCCAAATCAATTTCCCTATAAGGGGCACTATTTCTGAGAACTGATGAGAGATTTATGTGCCTTATAGTATCTAGTTGTACTCAAACTGTTATTCATTATTCACAGATTCTGTATTTGCATATTTGCCTACTCACCAAAATTCATTTGTGACCTCCCAAATCAATACCTGTGTCATACTTGTGGTCATTTGTGGACATGCATAGAATGGTAAAAAAAAAAAAAATTTGAGCTGTTTGACATGCATGGTCCCAGCAGAGACTGAACAAGCTAGTGCTGTCTTATTTCGGCTCCCATACTGTCATTTTTGTGGTCTGTTTAGTGCCATGGTTTTTCCTCTTTTGTGATTTTTGTTGGTGATTTTGCTATTCGACATGGCCCGAAAGCACAGTGTTGAAGTGCTGTCCAGCATTCCTAAGAACAAGAAGGCTGTGACGCGATTTATGCAGCACAAATACGTTTTAGATAAGCTTTGTGTCAGGAAGAATTATAATGCTGTTGTATGTGTCAAAAAGAAAATCACAGGCCCAAAATGTTGTTACTTAAGCCAGGTCACCAAATCTGGACTTAATACCTAACCTTACTGCAGTTTTAACCTCCCTCAGAAGTGTAGTCTTAATTGGTGAGTCAGGAATCTTCTGCTCAACTTCAGGGAGGAAGATGTCACATGGGCCCTCTCCTTCCCCCAGAAGAACAGGTTATCTGCCAACAAGACACCTGAACTTCCTCTTAAGGGAAGGTGATTTTGCCTGGAACAATTCTTTCTTTACTTTTGCTAATAACTTTTTGACCCAATTTCCTTTCATAAAAGGCTTCCATTTGTACAACTCCTCCAAACTCCCCACTATTTGCTAGATGGGATGCTGCCTAATTCATAAACCCAATTCAGGGGTGCCTCAGTGGCCCAGCTGGTTAAGCATCTGGCTTTGGCTCAGGTCATGACCCTAGGGGCCTGGGATCAAGCCCTGAGCTGGGCTCCCTGCTCAGTGGGGAGTCCGCTGCTCCCTCTTCCTCTGATCCCCTTACCTGCTCGTGCTCTCCCTCGTATGCTCTCTCTCTCAGATGAATAAATAAAAAAACTTTAAAAAAAATAAAGCCAATTTGATCTTCAAATTAATTTTTTTTAACAGCTGTGAGTTCAGTGTTAAAAAAATTAGCAATATATATTTAACGAGGTGTACATAAACAAGGTTATAGATTCATCTGTTGACAAAAATGCTGTGACCAGTTGGTAGCAGGAACCTAACCTTGTCTTTATCCTAGGAGCAATGGTTCGGTATTTGCTAATGCAATATTATGGGGAGTTTATCGAGTGTAATTACTGTGAATAATAAGAAACAACTCTGTTTCCTTCTGAGAATCTTCTTGTATCTCACAGAAAACTTGCTTGGAAGAAAGTTCACATACTTAACAGATAAAAGATCCCTCATTTTTTTAACATTTGACTTGTAACATAGTAATATATACTCAGTAATGTTCATAAAGCACACTAATCTTAAATGAAGAGTTAACTGATTTTTTTAATATACATATACACTTCTGACACCCCAATTGGAACATTTATTATTTAATATTAATATTAATTAATATATTATATAGAATATAATCAATTACTATTAATATTAATATAAAATTATAATATTGATATTTAATATTAATAATATTTAATATTATTATTATTATTGGAACTTTTCAATAATTCCAATAAAATTCCTTCATTTCCTTTTAAAGCCAATATCCTCAGCCTGAGGTAAGCATTCTTCTGACATCTATCACTACCTATTTTGTCTGATTTTTGACTGCATGTAAATAGAATCACCCCATCTGTATGCACCCTTTGATGTCCATCACCTTTTGTTCAACATAATGTTTGTGTAACAGTTGTGTTCATCAGTAGTGCGTTCATCGTATATTACTGTGTAGTATTCCATTATATGAATTAACCAAAATGTTTCTATCCAATAGATCTGTCCCTGGTTGGTAGACATTTAGATTATTTCTATTTTTAGGCTATGATGAATAAAATTGCTTTGAACATACTGTGTGTGTATTTTGGTGGACATGTAGACAATTTTTGTGAAGGTACAGCTAGGATTGGAACTGATGGATGTTCCCACATCATAGGATAGATGTAGGTTTATCTTTACTAGACGTGGTCAGTTTTCCTAAATTGCTTAATGTCTTCCTCCCTCCCACCCCAATTAAGAATGTGTGAGAGTTCCAGTTGATCACTACTTACCAACATTTTCTATACAACTTTTTATTTGTTTGTTTTATATTTCAGTCATTCTAACGAGTGTGAAATTCTGTGTCATTGTGGTTTTAATTTGTATTTCCCTGGTGACTAACAATATTGGTCATTTAATGATATGTATTAATTAAATTAATTAGCTTGCTGTTCTTTTGTGTTCTGTTTAAGCAATACTGTTCATTCCAATGTCATAAAAATATTCTATGCTATATTCAAGAAGCTTTAAAATTTTATCTCTTAAATTTAGGGCTTTTGGTATAAATATGGATATCCAATTGTTCCAGCACTATCTTTTTAAAAAACGATCCATTAAAAAAAAAAACAAACCATTAGCTTTTAAAATAAATTTATTTATTTATTTATTTATTTTAGAGATTTTATTCATTTATTTGACAGAGAGAGATCACAAGTAGGCAGAGAGGCAGGCAGAGGGAGAGGGAGAGGCAGGCTCCCTGCCACACAGAGAGCCCATGCAGGGCTTGATCCCAGGACCCCGAGATCATGACCTGAGCCAAAGGCAGAGGCTTAACCCACTTAGCCACCCAGATGCCTCACCTCCTAAAATGTAAATAAAATGAATCTGTCTTAAATCAACTGATCATATATGTATGGTCTATTTCCATACATTTTTCTATTATGCTGTTTTTTTTTGTCTGTCCCTTGCACTAATTATTATAGTCCCTTAATTTTTATAGTTTTATAGTAAGTCTTAAAATCTAGTGCCATATGCCCTACATCACTGTCTTTTTCAAAGTTTTCTGGAGTATTCTATATCTTTGTAGTTTCCCACACATTTTTGTTGTTATTATAGTTGTCATACAATATTATATTAGATTCAGGTCTACAACATAGTCAGTCAACATTTATATACATTACAAAGTGATCACTGTGATAAATCTCATCACCATCCATCACCATACAAAGTTGTTACATATTGTTAATTATATTCCTTATGATGTACATTGTATTCCCATGTCCTATACACTTCTAAATCAACCTTTCAATTTCCTCTGGAAATAACCTTCTGAGATTTGAACTGGAATTGTATTGAATATATAGATAATGTTGCTAATGACTAAGATCCATTGTCTATGGACATTTATTAAGATATTTTAAAATTTAGGGGCTCCTGGATGGCTGAGTTGGTTGGGCATCTGCCTTCAGCTCAGGTCATGATCCCACATTGGCTTCAGGCTCCCTCCTCAGCTGGGAGCCTGCTTCTCCCTCTCCTGCTTGCTTCTCCCCCTGCCTGTGCTCTCTCCCTCTCTCTCTCTGTCAAATAAATAAATAAAATATTTTTAAAAGACATTTAAAAATTTTACTTGAGTACCATTGATGGAGCTATAGAGAACATTTTTAAAATGTTTTTGCATGGGTAGGGCTTTCTGAAGGAAAGAAAACTAACCCTGGGGTAAAACACAAGACTTGGAAGTTAAATCATAACCAAATAGTGAGAACTGAGATTTACTTTCAAGGGGTTTTCATATTTCAAGGGGATGGGTCCTGAAGCCATGGAGCTAAAACCTCCCTTTGCTGGTAAACTCAAAGGGGTTTTCTCTTCTCTTCCCCTAAAGACATTTATTTACATCATAAAAGGTAGGAGTTCAGGTTCATTCCCTTTCTCTTCTCAAGGAATGTTTACATTAGGGAGTTTTCTCAGAAGGGAAAGTCAAACAGTTTTCCTAATCCTATTTAAACTTCTGTTCACATTAATATGGTTCCTGGCCCATAGTACAAACCCCAGTACTGGTAAGGTAACATCTAATCTGAATCTTTTCCTATCTTCTCGGAGGAGAAAAGAATGGGGGCAGATAAGAATTTATAAGGTCATTGCTATCAGGATGTAATCTGTTTCTGCACTAGAAGGCTCACACTAACTTTCAGACAATACAAATAAATAAAGATACCATAAACTTATCAGTATTTTATATATTTTAGTGAAGAAGCTTTTCACATCTTCCAAATATTATATCTGAGCATGTAACGTTTTTATTTTTATTTTTAAATATTTTATTTATTTATTTGAGAGATAGTGAGAGAGATCATGAGTGAGGAGAAGGTCAGAGGGAGAGGCAGACTCCCCGTGGAGCTGGGAGCCTGATGTGGGACTCGATCCCGGACTTCAGGATCATGACCTGAGCTGAAGGCAGTCGCTTAACCAACTGAGCCACCCAGGCACCCCATTTAATGTTTTTAAAATTCTAATATGAATGATAGCTGTAAATTTCTTTTTCCCATAATTTGTTGCTGGTATGTAGAAATTCAGTCCTTTCTTTTGTGTATTTAACCTGTACCAATCTTGCTAAGTTCACTTATTATCTTTGTAGATTTGGGGGCTTTCTATGTATAGAATTATATGGCTCAGCCTCTCTTTTTTTTTTCTTTTCTTTTCCATCTTTTCCTTTTCCTTTTTCTTTTTATTTTATGGTTTTTGATTTGTGTGGTTTTGTTTTTTTGTCTTGATGTCTTCACAAAGAGCTTCAACACAATATTGGTAGAATTCTGCTTATATCCAGTTAGTCTTGTTCTGGATTTTAAAAAGACAGTATTCAATATATGCCCATTAAATATGATGATAGAAATAGATCTTACCAGATACTCCTTTTCAGATTAAGGACGTTCTATTCCTAGCTTCCTGAGAAGAATAAATTTTCATAACATGAACAGAATTTTAATCTTTTTTAAAATGCTATTTTTCCATCTATTGAATTTTGTCTACTTAATGTGGCAAATTAACATTGTTTGCTTTTCAAATAATAAACTAATCCTTCATTTCTGAAACAAAAATAGTTTCTAATGTAAAACAGCAGTATGTACATAAAATATTATGCATATAATGGTTAGGTATAACATTCATATGTATTTTCATGGTAAGATTTACTTGGTAATATTTCATTGAGGATTTTAAAATTTATATTCACTTGAGATATTACCTGTAATATTGCCTTCTTATAATGTCCTTAGAAGAATTTGGTAGTTTTGGTATCAGTTATGCCAGATTCATGGAATTGATAGGGAAGTCTTTCATTTTTCTCTATTGTGTTAAAGAGTTTGTATAAAATTATTTTTTCCATAAATGTTTGAAACATATTGGAAGTTGTCCTTGCCTGGAGTTTTCAAGAATTTTTAACACTTTATCCAATCTTTAAATTTTCAATATCCTCTGATTTTTAAAAAAGATTTATTTATGGGGCACCTCGGTGGCTTGGTTGGGCATCTGCCTTCAGCTCGGGTCATGATCTCAGGGTCCTGGAATCCAGCCCTGCCTAGGACACCTGCTCAGCAGAGAGTCTGTTTCTCCCTTCTGCCCCTTCCCTCGCTCATGCTCTGTCTGTCTCTCTCTCAAATAAATAAACTCTTTAAACATAAAAATAAATAAATAAAAGTTGTTCTATTTCATCTCTTCTAACTTTTTAGCTATACCCTTTGTATTAATCTTTACATGGTTATGTTGCCTTTTATGCGTTATCCTTGAGCTTATTTCAGACTATATCATATTAGTAATTTTACCATTTTATGGATAACTAGGAAATCTTTTGAAAGTTTAACTACATTTTCCAATCTCCTACACTCCTGCCCTTGTGAAGATGACAGAGGAGACTGCCTACACCTGCACTGGGCACCACTTAAGTCAGACATTGCCAACATTCTGGACTGGGTGTTGAATCAAGACTTTACCACAGCCTACAGAGATATTATGGAGTTGAAAATGCTGAAAGGGTTGGTGTTACATGATATCCTGATAGAGATAAAGGCTTGTTTGTGCAGAGCTGCCTTTCCTTCTTGAATTCGAGTACATTTATTGACCAAAATGGCAGGCAGTGAGTACAGACTTTGTGTTGGCACCAATGAGAAGATTCAACTGAGTTCCCTCATTGCCACTTTCCAGGTCACCAGGGACTGGATTGTCATAGAATCCCAAATGCTGAGGGCCATTTACCACAATTTTCAGGCCCCGCAGTGACTGAAGAACAGGGGACTGAGGGATAAACAGCTGCCCAAGCCAGGAAATGAAGCCACTGTCACCCCAGGCCAAGGAGTGAAGTCACAGATACCCCAAGTTTTGGAAGACTCTGTTCCAAGCATGGATGGGCAAAGGTTTAAAGAATACCATATTTGTGGCTGTTTGGAGCAGGTATATACAAAACAATTCTAAAGTACAGTTCTAGTATTGCACTGTCTGTTCATGTTTTACAGGGGAAAAGAACAAGAAAAGCTTTTTTTTTTTTTTTCCTTAAGGCTTTTACTATTCAGTTGCTTGGATGACAGGAAATTGGCCTATCCCATTTCGGTCTAGAACATAAGACTTCCAAATCTCATGTGGTGCCAGTGTCTTCTAACTCAAGAAAAGAAGAACATCTCTAAAATTAAGTGCATAAATCTCATCTGTGGCACCATCTCTGTATCTACTTTAGATAGTGTTAATGAATTTCTGGCTCAAACTATTATACTCTTTTTTTTAAGGTTTTTTATTTATTTATTGAGAGAGAGACAGAGAGAGAGAGAGCAGCCATAGAGGGAAAAGGCAGGGACCACGATGCTGGGCTCACTCCTGGAACTCTGGGATCCTGATGGGAACCAAAGGCAGACGCTTAACTGACTGAGCCACCCAGGCGCCTCTACTAACTATTGTACTCTTATAAAACAGTCTCCATACTCTCACTTTAAAAATCTCTTTTTATTTGTCCTCTACTAGCAGGTTCCTAACTATGGTGTATACAGTGAAGGGTCACTTTATGCCTTGCGGGCAAATCTATCTCAGTATTCCCTTGTTGATGTAGGGAAGGCAGCTGCAATGGGATGTGAAGAGGGGAGCCCAGGCTGGACTTGAAACCTGCCAGGGCTGGAAGGATTAGGCCCTGTGCACACTGTAGCAAACAGGCTCCGTTTACGACAGTGTTTGTCTCAATAAATTAAAGCAGCTTGAAAAAAATAAAAACAAAAACAAAAATGGGGCACCTGGGGGAGGAGTCAAGATGGCGGAGAAGTGGCAGGCTAAGACTACTTCAGCTAGCAGGAGATCAGCTAGATAGCTTATCTAAAGATTGCAAACACCTGCAAATCCATCGGCAGATTGAAGAGAAGAAGAACAGCAAATCTAGAAACAGAAAAAACAACTACTTTCTGAAAGGTAGGACTGGCAGAGAAGTGAATCCAAAGTGACAGGAAGATAGACCCCGGGGCGGGGGGGGGGGGGGGCGCAGCTCCCTGCAAGCGGCGGAGCAACGGAGCACAAAATCAGGACTTTTAAAAGTCTGTTCCGCTGAGGGACATCGCTCCAGAGGCTAAACTGGGGTGAAGCCCACATGTGGTCAGCGTGGCCTCAGGACCTGCAGGGTCACAGAAGGATCGGGGGTGTCTGAGTGTTGCAGAGCTCACAGGTATTAGACCGGTGAAGCCAGCTACAGAGACAGAGCTGAGGAGTGAGCTCTCAGCTTGGGGTTACCTTGAACTGGTCGCAGGCTCGGTGAGCTCGGAGCGTGGCCGGAGGTCAGGGACACGGGAGTAATTGGGCGCTGTTCTCTGAGGGCGCACTAAGGAGTGCGGCCCTGAGCTCTCGGCTCCTCCAGGCCAGAGACCAGGAGGCCGCCATTTTCATTCCTGTCCTCCCGAACTCTACAGAAAGCATTCAGGGAACAAAAGCTCCCAAAAAAGAACCCCAGCGGGTTACTCAGCCCGGCCCCTGGTAAGGGCGGTGCAATTCCGCCTGGGGCAAAGACACTTGAGAATCACTACAACAGGCCCCTCCCCCAGAAGATCAACAAGAAATCCAGCCAAGACCAAGTTCACCTACCAAGGAGTGCGGTTTCAATACCAAGGAGAGCAGCAGAATTCCAGAGGAGGAAAAAGCAAAGCACAGAACTCATGGCTTTCTGCCCATGATTCTTTGGTCTTGAGGTTAATTTAATTTTTTTTCTTTTTCAATTTTTTTTCTCTTCTTCTGCTAAACTTTTTAAAACTTTTACCCTTTTCTAACTTTTTAAACTAGTTTATCTAATATATATATATTTTTTCTTTTTTATATTTTTTCTTTATTCGTTTTCTTTCTTTAATTGTTTCTTTTTTTTTCCTTTTCTTTCTGAACCTCTTTTTATCCCCTTTCTCCCCCCTCACGATTTGGGATCTCTTCTGATTTGGTTAAAGCTTATTTTCCCGGGGTCTTTGCCACCCTTTTAGTATTTTACTTGCTCGTTCATATACTCTTATCTGGACAAAATGACAAGGTGGAAAAATTCACCACAAAAAAAAGAATAAGAGGCAGTACCGAAGGCTAGGGACCTAATCAATACAGACATTGGTAATATGTCAGATCTAGAGTTCAGAATGACAATCCTCAAGGTTCTAGCCGGGCTCGAAAAAGGCATGGAAGATATTAGAGAAACACTCTCGGGAGATATAAAAGCCCTTTCTGGAGAAATAAAAGAACTAAAATCTAACCAAGTTGAAATCAAAAAAGCTATTAATGAGGTGCAATCAAAAATGGAGGCTCTCACTGCTAGGATAAATGAGGCAGAAGAAAGAATTAGCGATATAGAAGACCAAAAGATAGAGAATAAAGAAGCTGAGCAAAAGAGGGACAAACAGCTACTGGACCACGAGGGCAGAATTCGAGAGATAAGTGACACCATAAGACAAAACAACATTAGAATAATTGGGATTCCAGAAGAAGAAGAAAGAGAGAGAGGAGCAGAAGGTATATTGGAGAGAATTATTGGAGAGAATTTCCCCAATATGGCAAAGGGAACAAGCATCAAAATCCAGGAGGTAAAGAGAACCCCCCTCAAAATCAATAAGAATAGGTCCACACCCTGTCACCTAATAGTAAAATTTACAAGTCTTAGTGACAAAGAGAAAATCCTGAAAGCAGCCCAGGAAAAGAAGTCTGTAACATACAATGGTAAAAATAGTAGATTGGCAGCAGACTTATCCACAGAGACCTGGCAGGCCAGTAAGAGCTGGCATGATATATTCAGAGCACTAAACGAGAAAAACATGCCGCCAATAATACTATATCCTGCTAGCTATCATTGAAAATAGAAGGAGAGATAAAAACCTTCCAGGACAAACAAAAACTGAAAGAATTTGCAAACACCAAACCAGCTCTACAGGAAATATTGAAAGGGGTCCTCTAAGCAAAGAGAGAGCCTAAAAGTAGTAGATCAGAAAGGAACAGAGACAATATACAGTAACAGTCACCTTACAGGCAATACAATAGCACTAAATTCATCTCTCTCAATAGTTACTCTGAATGTTAATGAGCTAAATGCCCCAATCAAAAGACACAGGGTATCAGAATGGATAATGCCTACAGGAAACTCATTTAAAACCCGAAGACAACCCCAGATTTAAAGTGAGGGGGTGGAAAACAATTTACCATGCTAATGGACATCATAAGAAAGCCAGGAGTGGCAGGCCTTATATCAGATCAATTATATTTTTAAGCCAAAGACTATAATAAGAGATGAGGAAGGGCACTATATCATACTCAAAGGATCTGTCAAACAAGAAGATCTAACAATTTTAAATATCTATGCCCCTAACGTGGGAGCAGCCAACTATATAAACCAATTAATAACAAAAACAAAGAAACACATCAACAATAATACAATAATAGTAGGGGACTTTAACACTCCCCTCTCTGAAATAGATCATCCAAGCAAAAGATCAGCAAGGAAATAAAGGCCTTATATGACACACTGGACCAGATGGACATCACAGATAAATTCAGAACATTCCATTCCAAAGCAACAGAATACACATTCTTCTCTAGTGCACATGGAACATTCTCTAGAATAGATCACATCCTTGGTCCTAAATCAGGTCTCAACTGGTATCAAAAGATTGGGATCATTCCCTGCATATTTTTAGACCACAATATCTGAAGCTAGAACTCAATCACAAGAGGAAATTTGGAAAGAACTCAAATACATGGAGACTAAACAGCATCCTTCTAAAGAATGAATGGGTCAATCAGGAAATTAAAGAAGAATTGAAGAAATTCATGGAAACAAATGATAATGAAAACACAACGGTTCCAAATCTATGGGACACAGCAAAGGCAGTCCTCAGAGGAAAATATATAGTGGTACAAGCCTTTCTCAAGAAACAAGAAAGGTCTCAGGTACACAGGTACACAACCTAACCCTATACCTAAAGGAGCTGGAGAAAGAACAAGAAAGAAACCCTAAACCCAGCAGGAGAAGAGAAATCATAAAGATCAGAGCAGAAATCAATGAACTAGAAACCAAAAAAACAATAGAACAAATCAACAAAACTAGGAGCTGGTTCTTTGAAAGAATTAGTAAGATTGATAAACCCCTGGCCAGACGTATCAAAAAAAAAAAAAGAGAAAGGACACAAATAAATAAAATCATGAATGAAAGAGGAGAGATCACAACTAACACCAAAGAAATACAGACAATTATAAGAACATACTATGAGCAACTCTACGCCAACAAATTTGACAATCTGGAAGAAATGGAGGCCTTCCTAGAGACATATAAAGTACCACAACTGAACCAGGAAGAAATAGAAAACCTGAACAGACCCATAACCAGTAAGGAGATTGAAACAGTCATCAAAAATCTCCAAACAAACAAAAGCCTACGGCCAGAAGGCTTCCCGGGGGAGTTCTACCAAACATTTAAAGAAGAACTAAGTCCTATTCTCCTGAAACTGTTCCAAAAAATAGAAATGGAAGGAAAACTTCCAAACTCATTTTATGAGGCCAGCATCACCTTGATCCCAAAACCAGACAAGGATCCCATCAAAAAAGAGAACTACAGACCAATATCCTTGATGAACACAGATGCGAAAATTCTCACCAAAATACTAGCCAATAGGATTCAACAGTATATTAAAAGGATTATTCACCATGACCAAGTGGGATTTATTCCAGGGCTGCAAGTATGGTTCAACATCTGCAAATCAATCAATGTGATACAACACATCAATAAAAGAAAGAACAAGAACCATATGATACTCTCAATAGATGCTGAAAAAGCATTTGACAAAGTACAGTATCCCTTCCTGATCAAAACTCTTCAAAGTGTAGGGATAGGAGGCACATACCTCAATATTATCAAAGCCATCTATGAAAAACCCACTGTAAATATAATTCTCAATGGAGAAAAATTGAAAGCTTTTCCACTAAGGTCAGGAACACCGCAGGGATGTCCATTATCACCACTGCTATTCAACATAGTTCTAGAAGTCCTAGCCTCAGCAATCAGACAACAAAAGGAAATTAAAGGCATCCAAATAGGCAAAGAAGAAGACAAACTATCACTCTTTACAGATGATATGATACTATATGTGGAAAACCCAAAAGACTCCACTCCAAAACTGCTAGAACTTGTACAGGAATTCAGTAAAGTGTCAGGATATAAAATCAATGCACAGAAATCAGCTGCATTTCTCTACACCAACAACAAGATGGAAGAAAGAGAAATTAAGAAGTCAATCCTATTTACAATTGCCCCCAAAACTATAAGATACCTAGGAATAAACCTAACCAAAGAGGCTAAGAATCTATACTCAGAAAACTATAAAGTACTCATGAAAGAAATTGAGGAAGACACAAAGAAATGGAAAAATGTACCATGCTCCTGGATTGGAAGAACAAATGTTGTGAAAATGTCTATGTTACCTAAAGCAGTCTACACATTTAAGGCAATTCCTTTCAAAATACCATCCATTTTTTTCAAAGAAATGGAACAAATAATCCTAAAATTTATATGGAACCAGAAAAGACCTCGAATAGCCAAAGGAATATTGAAAAAGAAAGCCAAAGTTGGTGGCATCACAATTCCAGACTTCAAGCTCTATTACAAAGCTGTCATCATCAAGACATCATGGCACTGGCACAAAAACAGACACATAGATCAATGGAACAGAATAG